>NC_061513.1:215113729-215171229 GCF_022539505.1 Lolium rigidum | reverse complement strand
GAAGAGGCCCGGGCTTCTCCTTCGTGGAGCTTGTGAAGTGGTTGTGGAGCTTGCCATCTCCGGAGCGGAGGAAAAGCTAACCATAAGGAAAGGGTCATTATCCTTCGTGGGTGTGGTTCGGAAAATAGGGTGAGCCTTCATGGCGCGGGGAATCCTTCGTGGACCTCCACTCCTCCAAACGTGACGTACCTTCTTGCAAAGGAAGGAAACACGGGAATACATCCTCGTCTCCGCGTGCCTCGGTTATTTCTATACCCGAGCTTCCTTGTGATAGCCATCGTGCTTGAAGTACATATATCTTGCTATCACTTGTGCTACATATATCTTGTGCCTATCTTGCTTAGCTCTAGTTGTTATTGTTACACTTAGTTGAGCTTAGCATATTCAGTATTTGTACTTGTAAACTAAACGTAGTTTAATTACGCATTCTTACAAGACAAATCCGTAAGAGTTTTTAATTGCCTATTCACCCCCTCCCCTAGGCGACATCTTGATCTTTCGCATGTTCCTAGGCCAAGCCTGTGGGTGCAATCCTTTTGACCTCTATTTGATTTTGCAAGACACGACTGCTACAGCTGGTGTCTAAATTGGAGGTAGCTTATTTGCAACTCAGATTTGTGTGACATGTTCCTGGACCAAACCGAAAATCAGGTAGGCAAAATTACATTTTCATATTAGCTATGATGGTGACGATCACTCAGGAGCTTGGGTAGCGGTTTTGAGAGGCCATGGTGGCTTTTTCTGATTTCTTCAGCCTGGGCCAGACTACCACACTGTCAAAATGCAGAGTTGGCGGAAGCTGCCGCTCTTGTGAGTGTTTATTTAGGTCCGACGCACGTGGAAAGTGATTGTGCTAAAAACTCCGTTTCTAATCTGAAGTGTAAGCATGTCTCAAAGTCAGCTGTTGCTGGTATGGTTAAGGATATAAAGGTTTTGTGCAACTCATTTTTAGATTAATCGATCAGACATGTCACCAAGTGACACATGAGCTCGCTAGGCTAAACCATAGACTCATTTTTGAAATCAATGTTATATGCATTTCATTTATGCACGGTATAATAAATACATTAATTACTTCATTCTATTGGATTTGATCGGCACCCAGATATAAACATAAAAGGATAACTTTTTAATTTAATATGACACCGTAGCAACGCACGGATATTTGTGCTAGTCAGTACTAAAGAATTGAGGAGTTTCGACCAGGGCTCTCATAGTGGCATACGTATGAGTTTGCTTCTCGCAAAAAAAACGTATGAGTTTGCTAATAGTTTTGGAAAACGTATGAACAGTTCTTCGCGAAAAATATCTTTGGCACATGAGCACCAGTCCTTCCATCTGAAAAAACATATTTATAGGATTTAAAAAAAATAAAATTATATACGCATATAAATATAAACATTTCATAGACATGGTAGAATTCTGGGGGAAAATATGTTGTATTTTGAGCTATATGAAGAAGATAAATTTCTGACAAAAATTGATTTTTCTATCCCTATAAATAGCCATAATTTTTTTCATAAAGCACACACAACTGTTTTTTTTTTGTGTAGCTCAAAATACAATGCAATTTCTACCGAAATATCCGCACGAGTATTCAGGGCATGTGTATGTATCCATGAAGCAAATTTTATGATTTTTTGAAATATAGAAGTACGTAGTCAAGTATTTTAAAAACCATGAGCATTGGTTGCTCGGGTGCACCATATCTGCTCTTAGTTCTTAGTCTAGTCTCTGCATCACCATTTTCTGCTAGCGTTTTTTTTTCCTCAATGACCTATTTGGAAAAGTCTCAAAATTCCCGAAGATATATTGTAGTCCTGAAATATGCGACGTGATTCTGAACTCTGGTTAATCTGTCGACATAAAAAATAAAACAAACCAACAAAAGACTGCACTAATATTTCTTAAGAATAAATAGTTGCACATGCTGCACTGTATTCACTTCAGAAAAATAAAGAAGAGACATTTTTTTGTGCAAGGACGGAATCACAGAAGGAATTGTACAGCAAGTACTCATGATTCGTGAATGACTCAACTCATACAAGTCACGAGAAACCATTACTAGTGCATGACAACAATGCAGGAATTAGATGATTGCCTCATATAAATAGGCAGAAAAAGCACCTTGTGTTGTCTCGTTGTGATAGTCATAATGTTCTCATACCAACTTGAAATCAATATTGTGAGGTAGTGGAGTAAGCCAAAAAAGTTTATAGTCTAACTAATCCTCGATGGTGTTTGCAAGAGTAGGTGCCGACAGCAAGTTATAAATTCATATTCCCCCCCAATCTAATCCAACAAAGTGCTGGAATTAGCGTGGCTAGGGCGCCGATTTCAGCTGTTAGAGGCAAACCATATATCCAGAGGTGGATGCCAAAAGGGTTATGTGAATGAAGCAACATAGCCTCTTATTGTCTACAAGTGGTTAGTGCAAGAGAGGAAGTATGTACCATCATCGTAAAACCGTACCATGATATTGTCGTTCCTATGGCCGAGCAAGGTGGGCATGATCCACCTTGTTGGCCAAACTACCCTTGTTTTTCTAGTAGTCTTGTTGTGAAGCCACCAGGTAATGCTTCGCAGATTTAGTGAATTCGTTGTCAAGCAGACCATCATGGAAGGTATGGTAGCGATAAAGTGGTCTTGTGGCTGGGTGACGATGTTGTGTGTCCACAGACGGTGTCTGATATAGAAATAGACGGTGTCCGCTCTAGAAACAACCTTGTCAAAGGAGATGTGTACATTGCTAACAAGAGTGTTGGCAATCTGCCAGTGGCTCCTACCTGGAGTAGTTGCTTGCTGTTGTGTATTCCTGATTGTAGTGTTGTAGTAGCTTCCGTCGAAAATAAAAACTACACAAAAAAAAGTCGTTCCAAGTCATCATGTTTCTCTTTTGAAGTATTTGGAATCTTTACCTTATTATGCATGATATTGCCATCCACACCTCTTTTTTTCAGGAACTCCGATGGAAGAAGGGGAAGTCTCCAAAAGAAATTTAGTTTTCGCTTAGAGTTTTCTCTGTAATAATGCTTGAATTTTTTTGGGGGTGGCGGGAATCTCGTTCTTTCAAGGATAAGTACACACCATTGCATGCGAGTGCACATGCCAAGTAAGATATATAGACTATAGTGATTGGAAACTGGGGGAGGCGTGTCATCTTCCCCTCCTCTAAGCACAACGTATTTAAATGAGTTCTCTGATACTCTCCTAATCTAAGCTGCCGGTTTAGGCGTATTAATCTTCTTGGTCACTGACACGTGGGCCCTAACCGTATTTTTAAATTGTAGCGCCAGAACGCATCGTCCCGGGCGCAACACGGGCGGAGCTACACTCCAAGTCCAAGCTGCCCCCATCCCCAAATCTCAAACCCCCACTCCCATTCGCCGTCCGAGCAAAAAATCATGGCAACAATGTCCGCCGCCTGCCACTCCCCAGCCCGGCTCTCCGTCTCCTGCTCCTCCTCCGCGCCGGGGCGCCCGCTGCGCGTGGCCGTGGTGGGCGGCGGCCCGGCCGGCGCGTCGGCGGCCGAGGCGCTGGCCTCCGCGGGCGCCCAGGCGTTCCTCCTGGAGCGCAGCCCGGCGGGTGCCAAGCCCTGCGGCGGCGCCATCCCGCTCTGCATGCTCGACGAGTTCTCCATCCCGCTGGGCCTCGTCGACCGCCGCGTCACCCGCATGCGCGTCCTCTCCCCCTCCAACCTCGCCGCCGACTTCTCCCGCGCCATTCCCCCCGGCGCGCACATCCCCATGCTCCGCCGCGAGGTGCTCGACTCCTTCCTCCGCACCCGCGCCGCCGACGCCGGCGCCACCCTCCTCCCGGGCCTCGTCACCTCCCTCTCCCTCCCAACGGGCCCCACCGACCCGTACCTCGTCCACTACATCTCGTCCGGCGGCCCCTCCCCCACCAGGAGCGTGCTCGAGGTGGACGCCATCGTCGGCGCGGACGGCGCCAACAGCCGGGTGGCGCGCGAGGTGGGCGCGGGGGACTACACGACGGCCATCGCCTTCCAGGAGCGGATCCGGCTCCCCGACAAGGAGATGGCGTACTACGACGACCTCGCCGAGATGTACGTGGGCGGGGACGTGTCCCCGGACTTCTACGGCTGGGTGTTCCCCAAGTGCGACCACGTGGCCGTCGGCACCGGCACCGTCGCCGCCAAGCCGGAGATCAAGAAGCTGCAGTCGGGCATCCGCGCGCGCGCGGGGCCCAAGATCGCGGGCGGGCGCGTGATCAAGGTGGAGGCGCACCCGATCCCGGAGCACCCGCGGCCGCGCCGCGTGGTGGGGCGCGTGGCCCTGGTGGGCGACGCGGCCGGGTACGTCACCCGGTGCTCCGGCGAGGGCATCTACTTCGCGGCCAAGTCCGGGCGGATGTGCGGCCAGGCCATGGCCAAGGAGTGGCGGCTCACGGGCGCCGTGACGGAGGCCGGGATCCGGCGCGGGTACCTGCGGCGGTGGGACGACGAGTTCCTGCTCACCTTCAGGTTCCTGGACCTGCTGCAGCGCGTCTTCTACGGCGACAACGCCGGCCGCGAGGCGCTGGTGGAGATGTGCGCGGACGAGCACGTGCAGCGCCGGACCTTCGACTGCTACCTCCACAAGCGGATGGCGCCACCGGAGCCGTGGGCCGACCTCCAGCTTCTCTGGCGCACGGCGGGCAGCATGGTGCGCTGCAGCGTGCTCGGCAAGGAGGTCCAGCGCCTCAGGCAGCTCGACATGATGCAGGCTTAACTTCTGCAGCGCCGTGTACTGAATAATAATGTGGTGAACCAAGAGCTGTAGTAGTAGCATTTCTGCATCCACGACATGTAACGCAGTGATGCGGCTCCGTGTTTTGTTGTCGTGGTAGCCTTGATTTCAGGCAATGTTATGAACTGAAATGGCAACTGCTATATGATGAAATGCCACCACTGTCCACTGAACAACATTTTGAATCTGACGCTACTTCACTGTCTTTTGCCACCGACCGAACTGCCCTGCGATTGCGCTGGTGCTGACATAGGGCTGGTTGATTCCTTGCTAAACTAGTGGTCTGGACATTTGGGACATGTAAACTACTGATATCACTACATAATAATGCAGCTTGGATGATGCGATGTCATACACATGACAATACTATAAAATATAGAGAATGATAGGCCGTGACAATCTGAATCTGCCAGCCCAGAGGACCTCATCGGTCATGCCTTGCCAAGTTGCCATATCAAAGATACTCCCAAGTCCACATTGAAATATCTAAAACATCTACTTTCAAGTGTTGATTTAAACTGTAACCCTCCTGAAGACATTTCCTGATTGTTGGCATCAGCTGCTAACCATAAAGGTACTACACGAAACATACACCACCTTTTAGAATGAAATCGATCCCATGTGTTTCAAAACATCAGCTTCTCACCAAAGAAGAACCATTCCACAAAATGCAAAAAGTATGCTGCATTAACCAAAATGACAGTTTGCCATGCGCATTTCGAGAATCTCAAATCTTCAGTACATGGCAAACGTGCATCCAATGCCAGCCAGCAGTATACAAACTCCATTTCATGATATGAACTTGAAGTCGATGCGATCTCACCAGGAGATGCACATGATACATCATATCAGGTTCCAACGATCTGGGGCACAAAAGCATGTCTAGATCATGGAACCACAGTACACAACTTATCCGAACATCATTTTCCTCAAGCGTTCTTGAACAAATAAATAAGTACATAAATTATCATCGATAACCAAAACACAAAAGCTCTCCTCTCCCTACACTGGATTTCATTATTTCCACTCAATCACCCAACAGTCAAGATGGAAAGAAAAGCATAAATTAGAAGAAGAAAAAACACGGTACATAAGGCCATGCTGCCCAAACTGAAGCTAATCACTCAATGGAGAATCTAAAGCTTTCAGCCTGGATATCGGTATTACAGTATTATCGCTGCTTTGGTAACCACCCTAATCTGTCGCGAACAGTGTAACTCATTCAGAGGGAACCTATTACAGGGCAGTATCCATGGTCTCCATTGTATTTGTGATAGATCTGTCTATAACATATAGTGGTAAACTTTCTGGAGAACTAAGAGGTCAATCTACGCGTCCACTCGAATAAACATCAGTTAAGGTGAATGCTTGTGTTACTAACTCTAGCTAAAGGCCTGCTGCCAGCCTGCCACCAAAGAAATGACCTAATTACTTGATTCTAATGCCTCAACCTTCAGCAAGGTGTAGAAAACGACTGCAAGTTAGGGCCAGGTTGAAAAGGAACATCGAAGATGTGCTATCTAAACCCTAAAATATTGCCTGGGGAAGGGACGGACAAAGAAAAACAGTGCATGCTAGCTCCCTGAGCCCTAAGGTTGAGTATGGCTCTTTTCCTAGCTTGTCTTCTCTTGACTTTCTTGCATTAATTTTTCCATTTCCTTTTGCCCACTAGATATCAGGATCTTCATCGTGTCAAATGCAGTGAGTTTAATGCTGCATGGGTATAAAACTTGTGAGATAAGATAACCTATAAGGCTGGTTAAAATAGGATATTTTCACAAACATGGTAACAAAAAGGCACCTGCTATTGGGCAGATTTTTTAACGCGTTTGGCACAAAACCTCGGTATAGTCCAACTAGACCATCACGCTCCACAATACCTGCATTTGGCACAAAAATATGCTTCAGTTTAGTCTATAAAGAACAAGATCAAGCTGCAAATGAGTACATAGAATGGTGGAAGTTGTAAATAACATAGTACAGAATGAGGCTGCTATGAAGCTACATGCAAAAGATACTGCAACTGCTAGCTCCAAATGCAAGCCACATGATTCAAGCAGCTACCTGGAATGGCATCGAAAATTGTATTGTATGGCGTGCCTTTCATTTGCATCTGCCTCCTAACAGTGTCCAACGGATAGCACATCAAAGTCGCAAATGTTGCTGAAAGAAGAGCAGTTGCTAGAGATGTCTCTGGTCTACTCTTGTACTTCTCCGGTACAGATTTCTTCATTCTTACATACATAAATGAAGAGTACGATATAAATAAACATGAGACATATATCAAAATTTGAGACCATTATGTATAGCATACTATGATGATGCAGTAGAAAGAATCTCACAGGTCAAAAACACAGAAGTTTACAGCAATGTAAGGAGCAATGCCTATAAGAGATGGACCAAGGCCTCCATAGAAGGAAGCTAACCCTTCTTCTCTCAGCATGTTCAGAGCAACCTACAAAACCATAGGCATCATGTAATGCCAGTTTCCAGATACAAATATTCTTGCTTGTAATAGTTGTTACCTGTGACATAGTGCCATGTCCAGATTGAACTGCTAGCCTAAGCCGGAGAACATCCAATGGGTAAGTCACCTATCAACAAGTACAGATTGAAAGTTCAGAAAATGATAAAGAGTGAATGGATTCTGAATTTATCCAAGAATTTTCGCACCATAATGACCAAAACGCAACCAATTTCATACTGCATCCCCACATCTAACCAATAAAACTACAAATCTTGATAGAAAGTGCATAGATAATAAAATTACAAGTGTAGATGTCATGCCCGCACAAGCACCAGCAGCAAGTCTTCCAAACACAGAAAGCTCTCCATCCTTTCTTCGGAATATTTTCTGAAGTGGTGTTGCAAGATAACAAAACGTGAAATTCACAATTACAAGAGCATAAAATAGAACAAGTGACTAATGGTACCAAGGAATTGTTAGCACCTTGTAAACTTCATATGAGAAAAGTTGCACTGCACTATACGGAATTATGCGGATAACCTGTAGGAGTTTATGAGCACAAAGTTAACACAGACCACAAGATAAGTCATGCATGAGTCATAAAATCACAATTTGCGTGATGGGCATGATATCGAGAACCTGTGGAAGATTTCCCTTCCAGTAACCCTTTAGTCCCTCCTCCTTTCCTATCTCTGCCATAGCCTGCACAACTGAAAATGTATCAGATAACATGATTTTCTTTATACATGAGCACAAGTATCACCAACGAGAAGGACATTAAACCAAAGCTATTGCCCCCATCTCCTCTATGTCATGAAGTGGAAGTCTAAAGTCTATCCATCCAACAAACACGATGAAATACTTCCACATCAAAAAGGAAATTAAGCGTTGGGGCTTTATATATAAAGCCGGGCCTATGGCCTTATGTTTAAAAAGGAAATTAAGCTGACATAGAGGAAAACATGTTAAACTGGGTACCAGGTATTCCATGGTCAACATTATTCAACTAATCAAACAAGAAGCTGGATTATATTAATATCTGAAGTAATATAACATTATAAGTTTCAAGTACAGTTAAATGACATGCTGTTGTCTATTTCTGTCAATGCTATCATCGGTTCTAGTTTTCTAACACATTAACTTACCAAACTCAGACAAGGTAACTTCATAAACACAAAAAGAATCCATACATGACTTAGCAGAGTTACTAACGGCTGGCATCTTTGGTGTAGAGTTAACGACTGCCAAGCATAACTACTTATCACAAAGAACGTTGAGGACAGAGAAACATCCAAGAATATCTGTCATCCCCCAAAAGAGACATAGCAGAGGAAGGAATAAAAGGATGGAGGAAGACCTGAGCTGTTGCCACATAAACGGAAACATGACTTGGTGATTCTGAAACATGCAAGTGTGATGTTCCACTTCTCATTTTTTCTCACCAAAGCCCTTTATCTTAACTTCTGGATTATCTACTTTTTATTATATTTCAGAGAACGTGTTTTTGTTTTGTTTTGGTTACTCCTGATCAATTTATATATGACTGCAGGTGTGATGAAAGAGTGTTCTGAGAAGGCTGAATGACTAGAATTTTGTTTTTACGCTGAAACAGTAGGGCATTAAAATTGGTGAAGAATATGCATATGTGCAAATTTACAGGACTATAAGAAACTCAGCTAACTCCAGATTTCCCCTGAGTGGTGCATTCGGAAACTGCAGTTCTGAACCTACTACATAACCATGGATCTTGTAAAGGTTCGCGTCAATTATATCAAAATTCACATGGTTTGGACCATTCTTGAGTTTGCAGCATGAAACTGAAGAGAGCCGAAGGGGAGGTACTAGTAGCATTGTTACCTCCAGGAACTGAATTCCCTTCTTGGTGCCCTCACCCGCCACCCGCACGCTGTGAGTCTGCAGCAAGAGCAGAGGAAGCGCGGGTTAGAAACCTCAGGCATCTACCAGTACCAGGCAGCATGAACCGCGAGGATGCATCGGGATCAGAAGGCCTGCCTGCATGAGGATCTTGACGCGGTCGAGCGGCGCGGTGACCGTCTTGGCGACGGCGCCGGCGCCGGCGCCGGCGGCGAAGAGCGCGACGCTGCTGGGCACGAGCGCCAGCAGCGCCAGCGGGTGCTTCAGCAGCTGCGCCACCGGCGGCACCTTGGCCTTCTTCCCGGACCCCTCGGCGGCTATCTCCCTCTCCTCCTCCGTTTTGACGGCCATGGCCTCCCCGCCGTCGCGGACGGAGAGGGACGCGAAGGAGGAGGAGCGGCCCCAGGACGGGCCACCCGCGCGGAGGAGGAGAGCGGGACCCTGCGCGGGCGCGGGCGGCGGGCGCCAGGAGTCGCACGCCTCCACTCGCCGGTGGGTCATCGGGAGGTACGGTCTGCCTGGATCTGCGAGGCCGCGGTAATCGGAGGAATTCGGGCACGGGAGGAAGAAGAGGGAGGGGATAAGGGGAGAGCAGGAGGATACGTATGCCGAGTTGTTAAACCCCGCGCGGGTCCGTTTGCACAGTGTTGTAGGTGGCAGCAGCAAATGACACTGCCACCGCCTGTGACAGCAGCTAGTGCCGATGATGCGTGCGAGTCCCTGTCCTTTTTTCCCTTGCTTTCTATCAAGATGACATTTTTTAGGTATCATCTCGATGGGAGAATGGTCTGATTTGAGGGCAAGAGTCGACCGTGGATGATGATTTGTAATCCATGTGGAGCTACAATAATCTCAAAGAAACAAAAAGGATTGCGTGATGTGATTGGTGTGCAGCCTCTTTGATTCATCTTAGGTGGTGTTGCGGATAGGGATGTAGAGCGACACCCGATCCGCTCCGCTTTGTAGTCAAAACCGGTCACGGCGGTGTTGGGGTATGCTAGGTAGATGGGCGATTGAGGCGGAGGTCACGACGGCGGACCAGTGGTTGGTGGTGTCCTCCTCCTCTGCTAGAGGTGGTTGGCCGGCTAGATCTGGCGGGTCTCTGGATCTCACAGCTAGTCCTGGTGGCGAGTTGGGGTGGTGCAGTTGCTAGTGAAAACCAAGCCTCGGCTCCGGTCATGGTGGTGTGTACGCGTCGTTGCCTTGTTGAAGATATATCTGTTGGAGCTTGTCCACTCAATCGCGCTACTATAGGGGAATCCTTATATCTGCGTGGCATGGATATACCTTATTAGGCCGAAGCCCATGGACAAAGCATGTCTAAGAAGGAAAGACCCATCTAGGCGCCGACATAAACATAGCCTTATATGATTACTTGTAAACCGACACAAACTAGACTCTGAGACCCAACCTCCTATATAAAGGCTAGGAGCGACCAACGGGAGGAAGATAACGAAACAATTATCGTTACCCTAGATCCGTTCTAGTATTACTGCGACTTAGCCTCGATAATCAATATATCGTCGGACCACCTTGTTTGTCCGACCAGCCAACGAAATCACCGAGCGCACCTCTTTCCCGAAACCCTAAGTCACGTATTCATGGACATTGCCGAGGTTAACCCTCGTCAATAGTATCCCGAGATCGGACGATGCGGCGTTGACGATGTCGTCCTCCCTCGTGAGGGCATTGTTCTTTGGAGCAAGTCTGCCGGATGGTGGAGGTAGGAGATGGAGTTGTGTGCTTCCACCACGTCGATGTTGGCGAGCCTCGGCGGTGTGGTGTCCCGGATCCTTGATGATGGTTGCGGTGTTATGGACTCGCGCAAGGTGGGGGTGTTGTCTGGGGGCATGGCGTCGTCGATGGCAGACCTGGCAAGGGCTATGCGGAGATCTGCCCTAAAGTTAACCAATGGTTGATGTGGTCACGACTTCTGAAGTGAGTGCATGAGGTGCTTGCCGAGACTCTGGTAGACTGGGTGTGTGCCCCTATAGGATGACCCGATGATGCCCCCGATATTTAGATGTGGGACGTTGTTTTGTGTTTTTAGAGCATAAGATCATGACGCCATGTTTTCACCCATTGCCGAGTTTGTAGGTGTGGCTTCGGTGTTTGTGATGTATGCTCTGGCCTCGAGGAGTCGCATGCCTCCACCCGCCGATGGGTCATCAGAGGATACGGTACAGTGGATGGAGACGGGAGGGTGTTGCCTGGATCTGCGAACCCACGAGAATTGGGGGAATATGAGCAGGGGAGGAAGATGATGGAGAGGATAAGGGCATCTCCAGCGGGTCGACCCAAATGGCCCGTTTCTATCCATTTGGATCGGCTCACTGACAGAATTTGAGCATCGGTCTGGCCGGCCAGGACAGTGCGCCTAGCGGCTAACCCATTTGGTCTGGTGTTTGGACAAATATAAATTGCATAGAAAATTCTGAAATTGTATACATATTTGGAGATCAATTTTCTTGAAGCAAATTGATAGAACTTAATAAAAACATAGTACACGAGTACAATGTTTGCATCTTTTCGTCTCCTAGTCGTCCTCGTTGGTGTGGTATTGGTGGCGGCATATAGTCTCGTCGAAGACCTTGACGGTGAAGATGTTGTGGACGGCGTACTTGAAGACGACAAAGTGACCGACTTCAATGGCGTGCGAGCGGGCGAAGCACCTCCAACCATTGTGGAGGAACATCTTCCCTTCATCATTGAACATCACCTCCGCGGACCACAGGCCGTTCGTGCCGCCAGACACACGTAGGAGGACATGGTGCGGCTCTTACCCATCGATGATCGAGGCAAACCTCTTGGGCAGTCGCAACATATCCCAGTTCAAACCCTGGTGGATGGTGACACCATACTTGAAACCGCTGAGTTCGATGGCCATGGGGCCATGCAACGATGGTGTCGATGGTGGTGGTGACAGGAACGGTGGTGGGTGACTCTGTCCTCTCCCGCCACTCCTTCCTCGGTGACCACGGTCTCGGCCACGCCCACGGCCCGGAGGCCGTCCTAGACGCCCTCCCCTCGATCATGTGCGGCCAGCCATTGCTACGGACATGCCTATGGCGGTGGTGGTGGGTAATGAAAGAAGTGAGGTTGTGGAAGAAAATGGCCTCCGCTGGCCTGCTTAAAAGGGCCAGAGCTTTGGATGTCGACAAATATAATGAAACAACGATATTGATGAAGGGCAGGCGGCTTTCGCAGTGGGTGCGTGGTGCAGCCAGAACAATTGCGCATGCGTCGTGTGACGCGGCCAGAGCAGGAGCGGCAAGGTCATCCTACTTCCATTGATGGCTAGAGAAAGAAGGGCGTTGGGCCGCTGCCATGCGGGCCTTCGGTCCACGCGGGTGGACACGTGGGTTTCATGTGTTGTCCGTGCCGATGCATCGGTTCCCCAAATTTGATGTGGCGATGGGTCACGGCTGACGGGTCGTTCCATTTGGGTCGTTCGCTGGAGCGTGCGTGGTATGTTTGTTTGTCAGCGCGGATCGATTCGGACAATCCATGACCTATTAAATAGGCTCGCTCGTGAGAGAGTAGGAGGATAGGTCAAACGAGTTGTTAAACCCCGCGCATGTCCATTTGCATGCAGTTGTAGGTGGCAGCAGAAATGGGCCACTTGGGGACAACAAGTAGGGCCGCTGGTGCGTGGGAAACGAGTGTAGCGCACCGTGGATTCTTTAGAGAAACAACGAGACGTTCTTTAACAAAAATCAAGCACTAATATCAACATAAAAGGACAAATGCCTCTATAGTGAGACAAACAAAATACATCATCCCTTCCTAAAATAGTGTATTAATTTTCATGAAGTCAAACAGTTATAAAGATTAACCAAAGTTTATTTGAAAGAAAACTCTGCCCAATTAGCATTTGGTTTATACGGTTGATTTTGTATCGATAAGAGCTACTATAATATATCTCAGCTGAGGAGCGTTTTAGCAAGATCACATTGAAGCTTATAGCATTTGTATGGATGATCTAATTCAATTCCATCAGTTAAAGTGAAACTTCAGTCTCCATTACAAGTTTATTTGAAAGCGCGAAAATTTCCCGGATTTTCTATGCATGAATGCAATGCACACATCTTCTTCCTCTATTTTGTAACCTCAAATCTTGGGATGTTGCAGCTGAGGAGGTACATGAATTCATGCCTATCAGCCTTATCCATGGCATCGCCAAGTGATACGTCCAATTTGCATCACTATTCTATATCATAATTTGTTCTTATTCATTGATATATTTCATATTTAGAAGTGATACTTATGTTATTCCACCTATTTTTGCATGTTTGATGATTATTGGAGAATTAACTGCCGGAGCCACGATTCTGCTGGAAAAAGGACCGTCAAGACACCATACTTCTGAAGAACAACAATTTCCAAAAATTATACAGAAAATCCTAATTTGCCATATGACAGAAGAAGCCAGAAGGGGAGGCCAAGATGGGACAGGAGTGGGCCAGACCACCCGTAGGCGCGGGCCAGCCTCAGGCCGCGCCTAGGCATGGTCTGGGCACCCTGGCGCACTTCTGATGATGCCCTCTCGCGTATTTCAACCCCTCGGGAAACCTAAGATCGAGGGAGCGACCAGAAAAACATTCTGCCGCCGCTACGGGGCGGAGAACCAGAGAGAGAAAGAAACGCTCTCCGGCAGGCTGAAATCTGCCGGGAAAATTCCTTCCTGGTGAGGGGAGATCGTCGCCATCATCACCGCCATCGAGCTGGACTTCATCGGGATCATAATCACCATCATCTCCACCACCAGTACCATCATCACCGCCGTCTCCACGCCGTCCCGCTGTAACATCTTGGGTTCAATACTTGTCTAGTTCTTTCCCGGTGTTGATTACTCCTTGTAGTTGATGCTATTGAGTGAAACCATTGAATTAAGGTTTATGTTATTCATCATTATATCACCTCTGATTATAATCCATATGATGTCTCGTGAGTAGTTCGTTTAGTTCTTGAGGACATGGGAGAAGTCATGTTGTTAGTAGTGGAACTATATTGAGTAATATGCAATGATTTGATATTTAGGTTGTGGTGCTATTCTTCTAGCAGTGTCATGCGAACATCGACTACATGATACTTCACCTTTATGGGCCTAGGAGAATGCACTGTGTATTTGGCTACTAATTGTGGGGTTGTAGGAGCGACAGAAACCCAAACCCCCATTAGGAAACCGGTGCACGAGGGAGGGTAGGATCTCAAAGTTTAAGAATGTGGTTAGATTTATCTTAATTACTTTCTTGTAGTTGCGGATGCTTGCAAGAGGTATAATCACAATTATTTATTAGTACAAGTATGGGGTAGTACATTAGCATAGGTTCACCCACACAGCACTTACCAAATCATTGAATATTATTCAGCTATGTGAAACGAAAGCACTTGACGCAATTCTCGTGTGTCCTCGGGAACGCTTGGTCATCATAAGTAAAACAACCGGCTTGTCCTTTGCTATAAAAGGATTGGGCCACTCGCTGCAATCATTATTACTGCATTTTATTTACTCGTACTTTATTTATCTGTAATACCAAATACCCCTGCAAACTTGTTTGCTAGTGTTTACAGTGAATCCTCGATCAAAATTACTCGTCAACACCTTCTGCTCCTCGTTGGGTTCGACACTCTTATTTATCGAATGTACTACGATACACCCCCTATACTTGTGGGTCATCAAGACTATTTTCTGGCGCCTTTGCCGAGGAGTGAAGTGCTATTGAAGAGTGGAATTGGTAAAGGTAACTTTTACTGTAAGTGTTGTTTTTATTTCGGTCTGCTACTGCTTTCTTTCATTATGGAGGCGTCTCCATTTGACTTTCTGTTTGGAATTACTACTACTACTGTTACGGTAGTAGATGAACTACCACGTGCTCAATTGGATCCTTTTAAAATACCTATGAAAATTATTGAACGTGTTATGAATAACTGCTATTATGGAGATGTAACTGTCCATCCGGGTGATCATCTACTCTTTATACATGAATTATGTGATTTGCTCAAGTGTGCAGGTATCTCAATGGACCAAGTTAAGAGGAAATTGTTCTCTTTATCACTTAAGGGAAGAGCTGCAGAATGGTATAAGATGCTGAATAATGGCCGATCTATTGGATGGGAGGAAATTGTACCTCTCTTTTATTCTAAATTTTATCCTCCAAGTGAGATTCATAAAGATCGGAATCAAGTATATAATTTCTAGCCTCAAGATGGAGAGAGTATTGCCCAAAGGTGGGAGAGATTGAAGTCACTAATGCTCAGATGTCCCATTCATGAGCTCCCAGTAATATTGTTATTAATAACTTCTATGCAAGGATTTCTCTTCATGATAAGGATTTATTGGATGCTTCTTGTTCTGGATCATTTACACGTATGAAGGAAGAAGCTAAATGGGATCTTCTCGACCGCATTCAGGAAAATAGTCAAGGATGGGAGAATGATAAAGGAAGAAAGTCAGGTATTAATTATGATTATGAATGCATTGAATCTTTTATGCAAACTGATGACTTTCGTAATACTAGTGTAGTTTATGATCTGGATTCTCAAATTCTTGCAAATTGTTTTAAGGTTTTTGCCTCTTATCTTGATGTTCCCAAAAAGGAGTGGAATAAGTATCATGCACCTTATAAGGATATTATTAATTGTGTTAAGTTTGTATTGTTGATCGTGTTTTGCCTGAACCTTATATTGAGAAAGTACCTTTCCCTGCCAAGGTAAAGGAACATTCTATTGTAACTAGTGTGGTTCATAAAAGTAAAAAATAAAGCTATAGAACCTGGTGAACAAATAACTATTGAACCTGCGGTAGCAATAGTAAAGGATTGGTTACTGAAAGTGTAGAAGATGAACATATTATATTTTGTGAAGATGCTTCTAATATTGTTTCACATCCTACTAAATCCAAGAAAACTAGTGTCCATATGCTTTCCGTCAGAATAGGTGATCATTGCGATTATGGTTTATGTGATATTGGTGCAAGTTCTAGTGATATGCCTTATGAGATTTACAGGGAAATTATGTATGAAATTGGCTCTTGTGAACTTGAAGAAATTGATGTGGTTATTCAGCTTGCTAATTAATAGAGAGACCATCTCTCCAATTGGTATTGTTAGATATGTGGAAGTTTTATGTGGTAATATTAAATATCTTGCTGATTTTCTAGTACTTGGTTCAACTGCTAGTAAGACTTGTCCTATAATTTTTGGTAGACCTTTCTTGAATACTTGTGGTGCAATTATAGATTGCAAGAAGGAGAAAATTCTTACTAAATTTGATGGAGAGTCTTATGAATTTAATTTTTTCTAAGTTTGCTAAAGCTCCTTATAAAACTCAATTGCATAATGAAGATTCTAGAGTTGAACAACTTGCTTCCATTGCTGTTGCTCCTAACAATTCTTTGCAGCAATATATGGAGGATCACGAAAGTGAGGTCTTTATGGAGGAAAGAAAGGAAATTGATGAGATTTTTCTTCGTCAACCGGAGATGCTTAAGCATGATTTACCCGCGGAAGACTTGGGAACCACATTACCAATCAAGGAGGATCTTGTTTTCGATTTAAAACCTTTACCTAATGATCTTAAATATGCTTATATTGATGATAAGAAAATATATCCTGTTATTATTTGTTCTAAACTTTCAGGACAGGAAGAGGAAAGATTATTGGGAGTATTGAAGAAGCACCGAGGAGCTATGGGATATACACTTGATGATTTGAAGGGGATTTCTCCTACTATATGTCAGCATGCTATTAATATGGAACCGGATGCAAAGCCAGTTGTTGAGCATCAACGCCGTTTAATTCCGAAGATGAAGCAGGATGTGGTAAGAAACGAGGTATTGAAACTCCTTGATGCTGGTATTATTTATCCTATTGCTGATAGTAGATGGGTTAGTCCTGTGCATTGTGTCCCTAAGAAAGGAGGATTTACTGTTGTGCCTAATGAGAATAATGAACTTATTCCTCAAAGAGTAGTAGTTGATTATAGGATGTGCATTGATTTTAGAAAAGTTAATAAAGTTACTAAGAAATATCATTACCCTTTACCTTTTATTTATCAAATGTTAGAAAGATTGTCTAAGAAAACTCATTTTTGTTTCCTCGATGGTTATTCTGGGTTTTCTCAAATTGCTGTTAAAAAGTAAGATCAAGAGAAGACCAATTTTACTTGCTCTTATGGAACTTATGCTTATAGACGTATGCCTTTTGATTTGCGTAATGCTCCTGGTACATTTCAAAGATGTATGTCTGCTATCTTTCATGGTTTTTGTGAATAAATTATGGAAGTATTGATGGAAGATTTCTCCGTCTACGGGACTTCTTTTGATAACTGTTTACACAACCTTGATAAAGTTTTGCAGAGATGTGAAGAAACTAATCTTGTTCTTAATTGGGAGAAATGCCACTTTATGGTAAATGAAGGAATTGTTCTCGTACATTAAATTTCTGAAAGGGGTATTGAAGTCGATAGAGCCAAAGTGGAAGCAATTGAGAAAATGCCCTATCCCAGGGATGTTAAAGGTATTCGTAATGTTCTTGGTCATGCTGGTTTTTATAGGAGGTTTATTAAAGATTTTTCAAAAAAATCAAAGCCTCTTACTAATCTTCTCCAAAAGGATGTACCTTTTTTCTTTGATGATGACTGTAAGGAAGCTTTTGAAACTCTAAAGAAGGCTTTAACTACTGCTCCTATTGTTCAATCACCTGATTGGAATTTGTCGTTTGAAATTATATGCGATGCTAGTGATTTTGCAGTAGGTGTTGTTCTTGGACAACGAGTAGATAAGAAGTTGAATGTTATTCATTATGCTAATAATACTCTTGATGCTTCTCAAAAGAATTATGCTACTACTGAAAAGAATTTCTAGGTGTTGTTCTTGGACAACGAGTAGATAAGAAGTTTAGACCTTATATTGTTGATTCGAAAGTTACTATTCATACTAATCATGCTGTTATTAGGTACCTTATGGAAAAGAAAGATGCTAAGCCTAGGCTTATTAGATGGGTGTTGCTTTTACAAGAGTTTGATTTGCATATTGTAGATAGCAAGGGCGCTGAAAATCATGTTGCTGATAATTTGTCTAGATTGGAAAACATTTCTTATGATCATGTTTCTGTTAATGATAGTTTTCCAAATGAGCAATTGGCTGCAATAAAAGTAACTTCACGTGAGAGTCCTTGGTATGCTGATTATGCTAACTTTATTGTTTCAATTGCCTCCAACATTTATAGCTCAGCAAAGAAGAATTTTTTTATGATTTGAGCCAATACTTTTGGGATGACCCACACTTATATAAAGAAGGAGTGGATGGTTATGCGAAGATGTGTTCCAGAATATTAACAACAAGAGATATTGAGAAAATGTCATGGTAGTGCTTATGGAGGATATTGATGCGCGTAGATGACACGTCCGTTGGGAACCCCAAGAGGAAGGTGTGATGCGCAAGCAGCAAGTTTTCCCTCAGTAAGAAACCAAGGTTATCGAACCAGTAGGAGCCAAGAAGCACGTTGAAGGTTGATGGCGGCGGGATGTAGTGCGGCGCAACACCAGGGATTCCGGCGCCAACGTGGAACCTCGCACAACACAACCAAAGTACTTTGCCCCAACGAAACAAAGTGAGGTTGTCAATCTCACCGGCTTGCTGTAACAAAGGATTAGATGTATAGTGTGGATGATGATTGTTTGCAAAAAACAGTAGAACAAGTATTGCAGATTGTATTCGATGTAAAAGAATGGACCGGGGTCCACAGTTCACTAGAGGTGTCTCTCCCATAAGATAAATAGCATGTTGGGTGAACAAATTACAGTCGGGCAATTGAAAAATAAAGAGAGCATGACAATGCACATACATGATATGATGAGTATTGTGAGATTTAATTGGGCATTACGACAAAGTACATAGATCGCTATCCAAAGCATGCATCTATGCCTAAAAAGTCCACCTTCAGAGTTATCATCCGAACCCCTTCCAAGCATTAAGTTGCAAAACAACAGCACAATTGCATTAAGTATGGTGCGTAATGTAATCAATAACTACATCCTCGGACATAGCATCAATGTTTTATCCCTAGTGGCAACAAGATATCCACAACCTTAGAACTTTCTCATCACTGTCCTGCATTTAATGGAGGCATGAACCCACTATCGAGCATAAATACTCCCTCTTGGAGTTAAGAGCAAAAACTTAGCCAGAGCCTCTACTAATAACGGAGAGCATGCAAGATCATAAACAACACATAGGTAATAGATTGATAATCAACATAACATAGTATTCTCTATCCATCGGATCCCGACAAACACAACATATAGAATTACGTATAGATGATCTTGATCATGTTAGGCAGCTCACAAGATCCGACAATGAAGCACATGAGGAGAAGACAACCATCTAGCTACTGCTATGGACCCATAGTCCAGGGGTGAACTACTCACTCATCACTCCGGAGGCGACCATGGCGGTGAAGAGTCCTCCGGGAGACGATTCCCCTCTCCGGCAGGGTGCCGGAGGTGATCTCCAGAATCCCCCGAGATGGGATTGGCGGCGGCGGCGTCTCGCAAGGTTTTCCGTATCGTGGCTCTCGCATCGGGGGTTTCGCGACGAAGACCTTAAGTAGGCGGAAGGGCGGAGTCGGAGGGGTCACGGGGGCCCCACGTAGGCGGGCCGCGCCGCCCTAGTGTGGCGGCGCCTCGTGGCCCCACTTCCTTTCCCCTCGGTCTTCCGGAAGCTTCGTGCAAAAATAGGACCCCGGGCGTTGATTTCGTCCAATTCCGAGAATATTTCCTTTGTAGGATTTCGAAACCAAAAACAGCAGAAAACAAAGAATCGGCTCTTCGGCATCTCGTTAATAGGTTAGTGCCGGAAAATGCATAAATACGACATAAAATGTGTATAAACCATGTAGATATCATCAATAATGTGGCATGGAACATAAGAAATTATCGATATGTCGGAGACGTATCAGCATCCCCAAGCTTAGTTCTCGCTCGTCCCGAGCAGGTGTAAACGATAACAAAGATAATTTCGGAGTGACATGCCATCATAACCTTGATCATACTATTGTAAGCATATGTAATGAATGCAGTGATCAAAACAATGGTAATGACATGAGTAAACAAATGAATCATAAAGCAAAGACTTTTCATGAATAGTACTTCAAAACAAGCATCAATAAGTCTTGCATAAGAGTTAACTCATAAAGCAATAAATCAAAGTAAAGGTATTGAAGCAACACAAAGGAAGATTAAGTTTCAGCGGTTGCTTTCAACTTATAACATGTGTATCTCATGGATAATTGTCAACATAGAGGAATATAACAAGTGCAATATGCAAGTATGTAGGAATCAATGCACAGTTCACACAAGTGTTTGCTTCTTGAGGTGGAGAGAAATAGGTGAACTGACTCAACATTAAAAGTAAAAGAAAGGTCCTTCAAAGAGGAAAGCATCGATTGCTATATTTGTGCTAGAGCTTTTATTTTGAAAACAAGAAACAATTTTGTCAACGGTAGTAATAAAGCATATGTATCATGTAAATTATATCTTACAAGTTGCAAGCCTCATGCATAGTATACTAATAGTGCCCGCACCTTGTCCTAATTAGCTTGGACTACCGGGATCATCGCAATACACATGTTTTAACCAAGTGTCACAAAGGGGTACCTCCATGCCGCCTGTACAAAGGTCTAAGGAGAAAGCTCGCATTTTGGATTTCTCGCTTTTGATTATTCTCAACTTAGACATCCATACCGGGACAACATGGACAACATGATAATGGACTCCTCTTTAATGCATAAGCATGTAGCAACAATTAGTGTTCTCATATGAGATTGAGGATATATGTCCAAAACTGAAACTTCCACCATGATTCATGGCTTTAGTTAGCGGCCCAATGTTCTTCTCTAACAATATGCATGCTCTAACCATTAAAGTGGTAGATCTCCCTTACTTCGTACAAGACGGACATGCATAGCAACTCACATGATATTCAACAAAGAATAGTTGATGGCGTCCCCATAAAACATGGTTATCGCACAACAAGCAACTTAATAAGAGATAAAGTGCATAAGTACATATTCAATACCACAATAGTTTTTAAGCTATTTGTCCCATGAGATATATATTGTAAAGGTAAAGAATGGAAATTTTAAAGGTAGCACTCAAGCAATTTACTTTGGAATGGCGGAGAAATACCATGTAGTAGGTAGGTATGGTGGACACAAATGGCATAGTGGTTGGCTCAAGGATTTTGGATGCATGAGAAGTATTCCCTCTCGATACAAGGTTTAGGCTAGCAAGGTTATTTGAAACAAACACAAGGATGAACCGGTGCAGCAAAACTCACATAAAAGACATATTGTAAACATTATAAGACTCTACACCGTCTTCCTTGTTGTTCAAACTCAATACTAGAAATTATCTAGACTTTAGAGAAACCAAATATGCAAACCAAATTTAGCAAGCTCTAGGTGTTTCTTCATTAATGGGTGCAAAGTATATGATGCAAGAGCTTAAACATGAGCACAACAATTTCCAAGTATCAAATTATTCAAGACATTGTAGAATTACTACATGTAGCATTTCCTAATTCCAACCATATAACAATTTAACGAAGAAGATTCAACCTTCGCCATGAATATTATGAGTAAAGCCTAAGGACATATTTGTCCATATGCAACAGCTGGAGCGTGTCTCTCTCCCACACAATGAATGCTAGGATCCATTTTATTCAAACAAAAACAAAAACAAAAACAAACCGACGCTCCAAGCAAAGTACATAAGATGTGATGGAATAAAAATATTGTTTCGAGGGAGGAACCCGATAATGTTGTCGATGAAGAAGGGGATGCCTTGGGCATCCCCAAGCTTAGACGCTTGAGTCTTCTTAAAATATGCAGAGGTGAACCACCGGGCATCCCCAAGCTTAGAGCTTTCACTCTCCTTGATCATATTGTATCATCCTCCTCTCTTGATCCTTGAAAACTTCCTCCACACCAAACTCGAAACAACTCATCAGAGGGTTAGTGCATAATAAAAATTAACATGTTCAGAGGTGACACAATCATTCTTAACACTTATGGACATTGCATAAAGCTACTGGACATTAATGGAACAAAGGAATTCATCCACCATAGCAAAAGAGGCAATGCGAAATAAAAGGCAGAATCTGTCAAAACAGTAACAGTCCGTAAAGATGGATTTTATTGAGGCACCAGACTTGCTCAAATGAAAATTCCCAAATTGAATGAAAGTTGTGTACATATCCGAGGATCACGCACGTAAATTGGCATATTTTTCTGAGTTACCTACGAGAGGCAGGTCGAAATTCGTGACAAAGAAAGAAATCAGCTATCGCTGCAGAATCCAAATCTAGTATGAACCTTACTATCAACGACTTTACTTGGCACAACAAAGCACAAAACTAAGATAAGGAGATGTTGCTACAGTAGTAAACAACTTCCAAGACTCAAATATAAAACAAAAATACTCGTAGTAAAAACATGGGTTGTCTCCCATAAGCGCTTTTCTTAACGCCTTTCAGCCTAGGCGCGTAAAGTGTGCATCAAGTATTATCAAGAGATGATGCATCGACATTATTACCGGGGGTGTTGGGAGTTTTCTCAACCATGCATAGTATGCTGGATACATAAGTTTCAGCGGCTCCTTTTTCATTAGTCTTGGGCTTGCTGCTCTCATCAAACAAATTTTCGAGAACAAGCCAAGCATAATTATTATCTAGAGCTTCATGCATCGCTAGGAGCTTACATGGTATAGGTGCTTTAATCTCCCCACCATTATTGACATTATTAGTGTACTTAATTCTATCCATATCCATTTTTTCAAGTGTTCTTTTAAAATCGGTGATTGTACCAAGCCTTTCATGCTTACTAAAAACTTTTCTAGCTTCTTTAGCTATATCTCGCAAATTCCCGCACTAAGACTTTTAGAACAAAATCTCTCTTCTCTCCCCGCTCCATATCAGAAAGTGTAAGAAACATGTGTTGTATCATGGGGTTGAGACTAATAAATCTAGCTTCCATCATGCGTACCAAAAAACAGAGGCATCTTCATAAGTTGTCGGGGGGAAGACCCCGGGTAGGGCAATGGACGCGGAGCAGCCGGCTGGCCACTGGCCGGCTCGCGGCAAAGGCCGGCTGAGGAGCAGCCGGCTGGCGCCGTGGCCGGCTGGTCCGGAAGCCGGCCGGCTCTAGGTCCTAGTCGGCCTAGCTACGGCCGCCAATGCCGTAGTTGGGCCGGCTTCTACAAGCCATATCCGATCGGGGGTCCGCACCTCGACCGACTCGAGGCCGGCGAGTCTTGCACAGAAGGAACCGGGTTGGTGATCCGGGTTCCTAAAGTCCACGCCGACTTCATCTTCCGTAAAGCGCGGGGCACCGTGGAGCAATAGTGCCACGCGCCGGACAGGCCATCATGGCTTACGACGCGCCGTACAAGCAACGAGTGGCCGACGGCGACAGAGACACTTCCTCTCCATACCGCTGACCCGAGCAGCCCGGATGGGACAGCCACGACGCCTCAACGGCTCCCGACGTCACCGCCTCGGGAAGGAGCGGAAGCCGAAGCCGGCCAAGCCGGCCGCAGACTATAGGGTCTTATATGTAAAGTGCCGGAGCCTATATAAGCCGCACTACCCCTCTCGTGCGGGGAGGATCGAACACTTATTGCTTTCACCTACCTACAGCCGCTGCCCCGTGAGAGAGACCATCGTCTCCCTTAGCCTCTCGTGGCCAGCCGGATACGCTCTAGGAGCACCATTGTACCGTGTGATTACCTTATACACTCATAGCAGGAGTAGAGGTTTTACCTCCACCGGAGGGCCTCGAACCCGGGTACGTCGCCGTGTCGCTCGTGCCCAAACCCGCTTCCGGATACCGCCGTGAGATCTCTCGAGAGCCCCTTCGATTAGCCACCCTATGGCATATGCCGTGACGATACCACGACATTTGGCGCCCACCGTGGGGCCTTCGAGCATCCTCGGCCGGTGTCTTCATCCGGACGGGCCTCACCATCACCACCGGCGAGCGAGTCGCCTCGTGCTTGATCCGGAGATTCGGCTCCTCGACCGCGCCGCCGACAACGCCGGCCGCTTCGCCGACCGGCCCTTCCCAGCCGGCGGCAACGTCATCTCCTTCGGCGGCCACAACGTCTACGCCGCCACCGTCCGCACCGCCGCGCTACCCGCGGCAGTGCTGCGCCGCGCCAGCCCTCCTCCGCGAGTCGGCCGCAGCCGTTCCCGCCGGCCCGCCGTCGTGCAAGTCATGATGGCCGGCGAAGAAGTCACCAAGAACCCGCGCACCCGCGGCCCCAACCTCGGAGCGCCACGTTGACCCCAACGCCTCCGGCTCGGGCCCAAAGGCGCCACCACCACCGTCCCGGCTGGAGCAAGTCCGGGCAAAGCTGAGCACCCCGCTCACCACCGGCGCCGGCACCGACGCCGCCGCCGTCGAGGCAGCACCCGGAGGCGCACCGCGTGCTCCTCCTCGCAGCACCGAGGAGCTGGCTGCCGCTAAGCGCCGCTGGGACATCACCCAGCCGCGAGTACAACCGCGCCCACGGCCTCACCCCGGGCGGCGACAACCCCAGCCGAGCCGGCGAGATCCGCCGCCGAGGCCGCGACCTAGGCGCCGAGATCGACCGCGACGGCGCGGACGAGCCGGCTCCATCCATGGAGCTGCCCATCTACAACACCCCCGACAAGAACATGCTCGCGGCCGAAGCCGCCGCAGAAGAGCCGCACCGCCTCGAAGGCGAAGAGCTACGCCGCCGGACCGCGCGGGTGGCTGATTTGGTGAAGGCTGCCACCGAGCGGCCGAAAGACCCCGTGTACGCCCGAGATCCCGGAGCTTCTCACGCTCGTGGTGCCGCAGGCAACGCCAGGGACACGGCCGAGTCCGCCTCCCCAGCACCAAGCCGGCGCAGCGACTCCCGCGCCACGCGCGCAACCCCGAGCCGGCCGAGCCATCAGCCAGGCGGCGGCAGCAGCCGCAGCCGGGCTCCGCCAAGCCGGAACCAGGAGCAAGACTCCGAGCCGCGACGCCCTCACCGGCCGGCTCCCGAAGCAGGCGGCGCTCGCCAGCCGGCCCACTCCCGGCTGGGCCCACGCATCGAGCCCGCCGACGCCAGAGACCGCCTCGACCGGCTGATCGAATCCCGCATTGCGGAAGAGGAGGCGCCGGCTTGCCCCAAGTGCTTCGGGCCCCGCATCGCCAACGAGCCCGTGCTCGACGGCTTCCAGCCCCCCGCGACACGCCCAAGTATGACGGCACCGCCAAGCCGGAGGACCGGCCGCAGGACTACTCCACCGCAGCCGGCATCTCCCGGGCAACAAGCGCCGGGCTGTGCGCTACTCCCCTCATGCCGCTCGGCTCCGCCCGCACATGGCTCAACAACCTGCCAGCCCGGCAGCATAAACGGCTGGCTGGACTTCGAGGCCGCCTTCATCAGCAACTTCACCGGCACCTATCGCCGGCCGGGTCGCCCTCAACAGCCTTGAGATGTGCAAGCAGGGCCCGGACGAGACGGATCGCGCGCACTCGACGCGCCGGTGCGAGATGCGCAACTCTTGCGAGGGCGTGCACGAGATGCAAGCCATCAGCCTTCTTCATGGGAGGCTGCCGGCCCAACACCATGCCGTGGCACAAGCTACGCCGCAGCGAGCCCAAGACGATGGCCGCCTTGATGGCCATTGCCGACAAGTACGCGCTGGCCGAGGAAGCCGGCAAGGTGCCGGCCGACGTTTCACCAGCCCCAAGAAGACGGGACAACCACAAGCCGGCTGAGCACAAGCCGGCCGAAGGCGGCTCGCATGGCAGCCGGCGGGACAATTACCGCGGCAAGCGCCACAGCGACCAGCCGGACCGCCGGTACGGTTCCGCCCATGTGGCAGCCGTGTCTGGACAACGCGGCAGGCGGCAGCCGCCGCCGTGAGCAAACAGTACCGGCAATGGAAGCCGAAGTACACCTTCGAGCAGATGCTCGACTCGCCGTGCAAGTACCACAGCGGCAAGAACCCCTCCAACCACACCACCCGCGACCGCCACTTCATGAAGCGGCCGACAAGCGGCGAACCCCTCCCCCTCCACCCCCGCCCTCCGAGCCGGCGGGCCGGTGGTCAAGGCGGCGCGAGAACGCCAACCTCGAGCACCACGAGGCTAACCAAGTGCACCATGGCGGCCGATATCTGGCCGAAGATGCTACCTACATCATCTTCACCTCCGAGCCCGAGGACAAGACGAGCCAGCGAGCCGTTCCTCGAGGTCAACGCGGTCATACCGCCGGTCCCCCGCACGCAAACCGGTCGAGCAGGCCATCACATTTGATCGCCGCGACACACCGGCTGTCCCGCCGAAGCCGGGCAGCTACGCCATGGTCCTTGACCCCACCATCGGCACGACCCGGCGCAGCCGTGCGATTTTCGCGCGTCCTCATCGACGGCGGCAAAGCAGCATCAACATCCTCTACCGCGACACCGCCCGCAAGCTGGGCATCCAGGAGGCCGAGTTGCGCCCCACCCCCACCGTCTTCCATGGCATCGTGCCAGGCCACCGCCGCCAGCCGATAGGCCGGATCACGCTGGAGGTGATGTTCGGGAAGCCGGACCACTTCCGCACCGAGAGAATCGAGTTCGCGGCGGTGGACCTCGTGCGTCCCTACCACGCGCTCCCGGGCAGGCCGGCCCCGACCAAGTTCATGGCGGTGCCCCACTATGGATACCCGAAGATGAAGCCGCCCGGCCCAAAGGGGGTCATCACCATAGCCGGCGACTATCGCCGCTCCATGGATTGCGCCACGCGTAGCTCCAAGATGGCCCGTACGCTGGTCATCGCCACCGAGAAGCAGCTCATCCACGACGCCGTTGCCCTCGCCAAAGCCGCGCAGACGGACATGCCGGCCGGGCGGCAACCCGGCTGGGACGACTCACTTCCAGCCGGCCGACAGCACCAAGAAGATCCTGCTGGACCCGGCACAGCCGGACAAGTACGTCACCATCGGTGCCGGCTTGAACAAGAAATAGGAAAGCGAGCTCACCAGCTTCCTCCGTGAGAATCGGGACATCTTCGCATGGACTCCAAGAGACATGCCGGGTGTGCCGAGGGAGTTGGCCGAGCACCACCTCCACGTCCGGCCCGAAGCCAAGCCGGTGAAGCAGCCTCTCGGGCGCTTCGCCGAAGAACGACGAAGGCCATCGGTGAAGAAATCGCCCGGCTCCTAGCTGCCGGCTTCATCATGGAAGTACCGCACCCGGACCGGTTGGCGAACCCGGTCCTGGTTTTGAAGAAGAACGGCTCCCGGCGCATGTGTATCGACTACACCAGCCTCGAACAAGGCGTGCCCGAAGGACCCCTTCCCCCGCCGCGCATAGATCAAGTCATAGACTCGATCGCCGGCCGTGAACTCGTTGTCTTTTCTAGATGCCTATTCGGGCTACCACCAGATTCCTTTGAATCCGGCCGATCAAATAAAGACTTCGTTCATTACCCCGTACGGGGCTTACTCTACACGACTATGCCATTCGGCTTGAAAATGCAGGCGCCACCTATCAAAGGTGCATGCAAAAGTGTCTCGCAGGATCAAATCGGCGAAATGTTCACGCATATGTGGATGATGTCGTTGTAAAAACCAAGGAGATGCCGACCCTCCTTGATGACCCGAGAGAAACCTTCACCAATCTGCGAAGATTCCGGATGAAGCTCAACCCGGCCAAGTGCACTTTCGGTGTGCCGGCCGGCCAACTCCTCGGGCTACCTCGTCTCGCCGAGGAATCGAAGCCAACCCGCGAGAAGATCGTGCCATTGAGAAGATGGAGCTGCCGCAGGTGCCTCAAGGACGTCCGAAGTTCGCCGGCCGTCCGGCTTCCTTGAGCCGCTTCGTCAGCCCGGCCGGGGGAGAAGGCACCGCCCCTGTATCGCTTGATGAGGAAGGCGGACAAGTTCGTCCGGTCACCGCAGGCGGATGAAGCCTTCCGTGACTTAAAGCGCGTGCTCTCAACCGCGCCAATCCTCGCAACGCCGGGTTCAATGGAGCCGATGCTGTTGTACATCGCAGCCACCAACCGAGTGGTTAGCGTTGTCCCGGTGGTGGAGCGCAAAGAAGCCGAAAACGCAGAGCAGCTGGTCCAGCCGCCCCGCCTACTACCTCGCCGAAGTGCTCTCCCGGCCGAAGCAAAACTACCCCCACTACCGTAAGGTCACCTACGGTGTCTACATGGCGGCCAAGAAGCTCAAGCATTACTTCCAAGAACATCCTATCCGGGTGGTTGCCACAGCACCTCTGGCGGAAATCATCGGCAGCAAGGATGCCAACGGCCGAGTTGCCAAGTGGGCCCCGGAGCTAGCCGCCCACACCATCCTCTACGAGCCACGCACAGCCCATCAAGTCGCAGATCCTCGCGGACTTCTTCGTCGACCGGGCTGAGATGCGGCACTCCGCCGCCTGTGCCGGATTCCACACATTGGAAGATGCACTTCGACGGCTCGAAGATGCGCAACGGCCCGGGAGCCGGCATCGTCATCACCTCTCCCAAGGGAGACCGATCGGACTACGTCCCGCAGATCCACTTCGCCGCATCCAACAATGTGGCGTAGTATGAAGCGCTCATTCATGGGCTGAAGCCGGCCAAGGAGATTGGCGTGCGCCGCATACTTTGCTTCGGCGACTCCGACTTGGTTATACAGACAAGCATCCGGCGACCGGGACGCGAAGGACGCCAACATGGCCTCATACCGCTTCCATGTCCAGCAGCCTATCCGGCTTCTTCGACGGCTGCGAATTCCATCATGTGCCACGAGCAAACAACGAGGCGGCCGACGCCTTGTCCAAGATCGGCTCAACCCGGCAAGCCATTCCGCCGGGTATCGCCTTGGCGGTTATCAAGAAGCCGTCCATCATACCGTCACCGGATTCGGATTCAATATTCGTGCCGGCTGACCCGGGGCTGCTCAGCCAAACCCGGGGCTTCATCGCCCAAGTCGGGGGCTAACAAGCCGAACCCGCCGGCTACCATGCCGAACCCGGGGACTTCTCAGTCCAACCCGGGGCTTCATCGCCACACTCGGGGCTAGCAAGCCGAACCCGCCGGCTAGCAAGCCGAACCCGGCGACCACGCAGTCGAAGCCGGAAGCTCCCACGCGGGAGACCCCGTTGGTCGCCGTATTCGAGATAAGATGCGTACCTTCATGGGCACAAGAATTCCTCTCCTACCTCACCGACGGTGTCGCTGCCCGATGACGAGTCCAGTGCCAGGCAGATTGAGAGAAGGGCCAAGGCCTACACAATCATCAACCACGAGCCGTACAAACGCAGCGTAAGTGGGGTGTTCCAGCGGTGCGTCGAGCCGGCTGAAGGGATTGAACTCCTACGGGAAATCCATCGGGCGAGTGCGGCCATCACGCCTCCTCCCGAGCCATAGTGGCCAAAGCCTTCCCGGCACGGTTTTTACCGGCCGACCGCGCTCGGAGACGCGAAGAACCGGTGAAGAAGTGCAACGGCTGCCAACGCTTTGCCAAGCAAAGGAACACGCCGGCTTCCGCCTTGAAGACCATCCCCATTACCTGGCCATTTGCCGTATGGGGCTTGGATATGGTGGGCCCATTCAAAACAGCCCGAGGCGGCATGACTCATCTCTTGGTGATGATTGACAAGTTCACTAAGTGGATCGAAGCCAAGCCAATCAAGAAGCCGGACGGCTCCACGGCCGTCACATTCCTCAAAGAAATAATCGTGAGATATGGCTACCCGCATAGTATCATCACCGACAACGGCAAGCAACTTCGCCGAAGGCATCTTCAAACGCTACTGCGGAGAGATGGGGATCCGGATGGACCTATCGTCCGTGGCGCACCCGGAGACCAACGGCCAAGTGGAGAAAGCCAACGGCTTGATCCTAGCCGGCATCCGGCCCAGGCTGGTGGAGCCGCTGAGCGCTCAGCCGGCTGCCGGATTGAAGAGCTGCCCGGCAGTGCCGTGGAGCCCGCGCACGACGCCAAACCGCTCAGCCGGGTTCACGCCCTTCTTCCTCGTATACGGGGCCGAAGCCGTCCCGCCGACCGATATCGAGCACGACGCGCCAAGAATCAAGCTCTACACGTAAGCCGAAGCCAAAGAAGCTCGCGAAGATGGAGTCGACCTGGTTGAAGAGGTCCGGCCGATGGCCGAGTCCAGTGTCAACCGTATATCAGCAAAGCCTCCGTCGCTACCACATGCCGGAAGGTCAAGACCTTAGTATTCCGAGAAGGAGACCTAGTGCTCCGGCTGATCCAACGGACAGCCGGACAAAGCATAAACTAGCATCCCCATGGGAGGGTCCCTTCATCGTGAGCAAGGCAAGAGGCAATGATTCCTACTATCTCATAGATGCCCAAGAGGCTAAGAAAAACAAGCCGGACAAGGCTGACGAGGAGACTAAACGTCCCTGGAATGTCAGGTTACTCCGCCCATTTTACACATGAGAGCAGGAATGTATGTATCCCTTGTATCCCTTTTGTAAGCTATGAAAAGCACGCGCCAAGAGCGCCGTTCCCGACAAGTTTTTCGCGTACTTTACCTTGTTTCGCCAATTGGCTTGAACCCTCTCACTCGGTCGGCTCGAGAACGTGATCCGGTTTCCGACAGCCGGCTTCCGAACCAGCTACGGACCGCAACCCGGCTGTCCGGCCGGCGGGAGTAAGGCCTAGGGAGCCGGCACGCGAAAAACGACTAAGGGAAAGAGTAAAAGCGAGTTGACTTGCAAACTTTCATAAAGTGTCGGATTGCCGAATTCAGCTCGTTCGACTGAAGTACTGTCGGCCTCCCTCAGCGGCCCGCTCTTGATCCGGCGACGGATCGCAAGTCGGACGTACGACCGGCAAGAGCACAGCCAAAGAGTGGGGCGGATAGGAAAAAGCGAACAAGTCGAAAGAAAGCAAGCCGGCACACAAATGATTAACAAACACATTAAAGTGTGCCTTAATAAAAGGATAATTATATTGTCTTACATATGCACCCGGCATCCCGGGGATTTAACAAATTGTCTTGGCAAAAGCAACAATCAAAAGACGAGTAAACTAAGCGCCACTCGGAGGAGCATCGCTGGAGCCGGCGGCCGGGTCATCCTCGTGCACGTCCTCCGCCTCCTCATCGTCCATGTACTCTCCATCGGACAGAGGAGGGTTCGGGTCCGCGACGAAGAGGGCCTTGTCGACGAACTCGGCGATGGCGCTCGGCTCGAGCAAGGCGGGCGGCCTTGAGATCGGCCGGGAGCTTGTCCTCCACGCCGGCTCGCCGGAACTCAAGCTGCCCCGCATCCACCTCGTTGTACCAAGAGAGGACGAAGGACAGCGCCATGTCGGCACCGGCGCGCGTGGCCGACTCCTTCCAGTCGAGGAAACGATCCGGTGCCCGCTCCATCGCAGCGACGAGGCCAGAGATATCTCGCGGCGCCGCCTCTTCAGGCCATAGCATGGGCACCAGCTCTTCGGCCGCCTTCCGAAGCTCCCAACCAAGCTTGGTGATGGGCTCGATGCGGGCACTCATGGACACCAGATGATCCTCCATGGAGAAATACTCCGAGCTGCCCTCGCCAGTCGCCTGCCTCCGAGACTCGCGCTCAACGCCAACGGCTGCCAAGGCCGCATCCTGCGTCTCTGGGAAGGCCGCTGCGGGAAGAAACATGTCAGAAACAAGCAAGACTAAACAAGCCGAAATAAGCTGAAAAATGCAAATTTTCGAAGTCCTAAAGTAGCTCGGCGGCAGCCGGCACGAACCGATCGCCCCCAGCCCGAAGATGGAGATAGCGAAAGAAGATAAGTTTCAGCCTGCCGGCTACCAACCAAGCCGGCAGCCGACAGCCGAAAGCCGGCAAAGGGAAGGAAACACAGAGGCACTCACCCGACAAGCCGCGATCAAGCGCGCCAATCCCTCCGTCCGGCGCTTGGCGGTGGCGGCCGCCTCCGTGGACTTGGTGGAGACTTCCTCCCGAAGCGCAAGCCGTTGCCGCTCCACTTCGTCCAGCCCGCCTGCTCAGCTCCGCCGCCTTCTCCTCCCCGTCCTTCTTAAGAGCAGCAAGCTCCTTAAGGTGGTTCCGCTCCGGCCGGCGCAGCCGCGTCGGCTCCCGATCAGCCGGCTTAACCTTGCGGGCGGCGGAGCGGCCCGCCTCCTCGCTCACGGCGCATTGGTCGCGAGCGGCTCGGAGATCCGACTCCAGCTGTGGGACCTTGGCGGCTTCAACTACAAGTCGGCCAGAAAGAAATGTCAGCCAACCAAGATTAGAAAGAAAACAAGACATCAAGTCGAAAGAAGCATAAAGCTTACCCTTGGCGGCTTCCAGCTCGCGAGCCAAGTCGGCCCGATCCAGCTTGGCCTTGTGGTAGTGGGTCACGGCGCGGTTGTACAGAGCGGTGCGCCGATCCGCCACAGCCTAAGGAAAAAGGGGAAAGCTAGTCAATCAAGCGAAACACGTGCCGGCTCCAAGCAGCCGGCCCATGCCTCGGAGGGCTACCAGAATAATATTCAGATCAAAAACAGTCGAAGCTTACCTTGCTGGCTTCCTCCACCTTGGCAACGTCAGCCGCGGCCCCGGTTGCCATGGCCTTGAGGTTGGCCTGCAGACCGGAGAAGAACATCTCCACCGATGCTTGGCCAGGGTTCCCCTCCCGGCTGGTCACCTCGTAGGAGTCGGCGCGGAGCCACGCCTGCTCCATGGTGGCAGCCGAGCCGAGGCTGGAGTCGGAGGCGGACGGCACCTGAAGAAGAAGTGCGCCCTTGGCCACGTGCAGGCCTTGCGGTGACGCCGTTGGGGTCCCCGTCCTCACCAGCGCGCGCGAGTCGGCGCCCTCCGTGCGCACCGGCTCGTCTCTTGCCGGCTCCTGTCCGGCCGGCTCCTCCGTCGTCGGCTGCGATGGTGGCGTCGCTCCGGGCGCAGCAGATGGCCCAGTCGGCCCAGTCGCATCCGGCGCCTGGGGTGCCTCCTCCGGACTTTCGTCCAGCACCACCACGCTCGGCCTGGCTCCGGCTCCGATCGTGGGCGGCGCAGCCCTCCCGGCTCCGGTTCCGGTCGCAGGCGGTGCGGAGCTGCCGGCTCCGGCTCCGGTCGATGGCGGCATTCCCGCACCAGCCCCGGCAGCACTGGGCCAAGAGGACGAGTCCGGCCCGGGAACATGTCGTCCGGCCGTCGCCCGGCGAGTCGGCCCAGCCCGCGTGCCGCGATCGGCGCCGAGGCCAGCGGCACGGCGAAGGAAGGCGCCCCGCGGCAGGCGGCGGCGGTGTAGATGCGCGCGAGGAAGGCTGCGGCGTCCGCTCCCTCTCGTCGGCGGGGAAGCGGCGACACAACGCGCGGAGCTTGCCGGGAGCCGCCGCCCTAGGCAAACTTGATAGGGGCCCTAGCCGGATAAACAGAGAGATAGTAAGCACAAAAGTAAGGAAAGAAAAGGAATCAAACAAGAAAAAGAGAGAAAGAACTCACCCGGCCTTCTCCGGGACCATCTTCGGCTGCAGCCGGCGCTGCTTCTTCGCCTTCGCCTCCAAGGCGGCGGTGGAGCCAGCTCGCTTCGTGCCCTTGGGCGCCGAGTCGCCGTGGTGCTTGGCGGCCTCGCACGCAGAGGCACGGCGGCTATGGGCCCCGTGCCGGACGTCGCCGGCTCCACCTCCTCCTCCCCGCTGCTCGGTGAAGGGGGCGGATTGTGCTCCCCCGGCCGCCTAGATCAGGCGCCCGCGGAGGTCGTCGTCGCCGGCATGCTCGCCGGCTTGGTCGGCCGGATCGACGAGATCCGGCGTCCACCTCTTCGTCGCCAGGTCGCCGTCCTCGGCGTTCTGGCGCTCAAAAAGCTAGAAGACAGAAAAAATATGAACATATGACAAACCGGAAGTCGGCAGAAGAAAAAGGAAGTCGGCCTCGCAGCCGCAAGCCGGAAAATGGCAGAAACATGAGACTTACCCGCGCCGGCGGATGCTCCCTGTCGCGAGGCGCCAGCCCGTAGCTCCAGCCTCTCCGTCATGTTCGCCTTGGTGATGTGGTTCACCCGGCCGGCCACCGGGCCTTGTTGAGCGGCGCTTGGACGTCCGGCTCGGGTCGAACCGGCCGGACATGTGCCCAATCTTGTGGGAGCGCATCCGGAGCGGCAGCACGCGGCGCTCGGCGATGGTGCAGAGGAGATCCTCGGCAGTCGCCCGCCTTTAGTGGCCGTCGCCGAGAAATCCCACGAGCAGGTTCACCTCGGCGTCCGGATCCGTCGAGCGAGCGTTGTGGCTCCGGCTGATCCGGCCGACCGGAGGAGCCGGGTTGAACTCCGGCAAATTGATCCGGCCGACGAGCGCCCGTCGTTGCGCACGTAGAAGAATGACATCTCGCCAATTCTTCACCGAGTCGACGGTGGGGATTTTGGGGAAAGGCGTACCGGGCCGGGTGTAGATCGAGGCGGCGCCACAGGCCCGCAGGTGGCCGTCGCGTGGTTTGGGCCTTCAAGTAGAAGAGCCGGCTCCGTAGTCGATGTCGGGCCACAGGCCAGCGTAAGCCTCCATGAACGCGACGTAGCAGCTCGTGAGGACGCACGCGTTGGCCGGCAGTGGTGCGGCCGAAGGCCGAAATGGTCGAGGAACCGCCGGAAGAAGGTTGAAGCCGGCAGGCCCAGCCCGCGGTCGAGATGCGCGCCGAAAACGACGCGCTCGCCGGGCTCCGGCTTGGGCTCCGTCTCCTTGCCGTGCCCCGCGTGATCACCCCCCGCGGGATCCGCCGGAGGCGCACTGAGCGCTCGATGTCGTCCTCCCGCATGTAGGAGCCCCTCCAAGATCCGCCGGGGGACGCCATTGACGAGGCCGAAGAAGAAGAAGACGACCACGAAAGGTGGAACGGCGAGGAGGAACCTTGCGACCGCGGCGGCGACGGCAGCGGCCGCGGACGCTCCGTCGAGACGCGCGGCCCCGTGCCGCCGGATTGATGGCGCGGCGGCGGCGGAACGGTGGAGTTTCGGTCGCCGGAGTTCGCCGAGCGGAGGACGCTCGCCGGAGCGGCGAAGAGCTTGGGCGCGCGGAGAGCGACGGAGGCGGGGCGCGAGGAAGAAGAAGAGAGCAAGTGCCGCCTCGGTACCCTCCCCGCGGCATTTATAGCCAACCGCGGCGGGCAAGTTGGCCTCCACGTGGCGATCGTGGGCCACGCCTCCGGATTTCCTGCGCAGCAACTCCCCCCACGATCGCTACGGTTATCAGAAACGGCCACACCACGTCGCCCACGACCGCACCGGATCCGGAGGGACATTGATGTGACCAGACGAACCGACGGCCAGGCCAGGCGTCAGACCAGTCAAGTCGGGCGCAGGACCCGAGGCGGCGGAGACTCCGGCGCGCAGCAAGCCGGAGCCGGACGAAAAGTTCCACTCGAACTAAAACTCTTCGGCAAGGCGGAGGCGCCATCAAATCTTGCAAAAAAGCAAAAACTATACAAGTGTAAAAAGCGGCCGGCTAGAAGCAGCCGGCAAGAACGAGCCGGATGAGGGCGCAGCCGGCTAAAAGGAAATCCTCAGTCGGCCCCTCCAAGTGCCGTCAAATATATTCATGAAGCCAGGAAAACCTGCCTAGGTCCTTCTAAACGCAGGACCTTGCCAGCTTCGGGGGTAATGTCGGGGGAAGACCCCGGGTAGGGCAATGGACGCGGAGCAGCCGGCTGGCCACCGGCCGGCTCGCGGCAAAGGCCGGCCGAGGAGCAGCCGGCTGGCGCCGTGGCCGGCCGGTCCGGAAGCCGGCTGGCTCTAGGTCCTAGTCGGCCTAGCTACGGCCGCCAATGCTGTAGTTGGGCCGGCTTCTACAAGCCATATCCGACTGGGGGTCCGCACCTCAGACCGACTCGAGGCTGGCGAGTCTTGCACAGGAAGGAACCGGGTTGGTGATCCGGGTTCCTAAAGTCCACGCTGACTTCATCTTCCGTAAAGCGCGGGGCACTGTGGAGCAATAGTGCCACGCGCCGGACAGGCCATCATGGCTTACGACGCGCCGTACGAGCAACGGTGGCCGACGGCGACAGAGACACTTCCTCTCCATACCGCTGACCCGAGCGACCGGATGGGACAGCCACGACGCCTCAACGGCTCCCGACGTCACCGCCTCGGGAAGGAGCGGAAGCCGAAGCCGGCCAAGCCGGCCGTAGACTATAGGGTCTTATATGTAAAGTGCCGGAGCCTATATAAGCCGCACTACCCCTCTCGTGCGGGGAGGATCGAACACTTATTGCTTTCACCTACCTACGGCGCCGCCTCCGTGAGAGAGACCATCGTCTCCCTTAGCCTCTCGTGGCCAGCCGGATACAGCCTCTAGGAGCACCATTGTACTGTGTGATTACCTTATACACTCATAGCAGGAGTAGAGGTTTTACCTCCACCGGAGGGCCTCGAACCTGGGTACGTCGCCGTGTCGCTCGTGCCCAAACCCGCTTCCGGATACCGCCGTGAGATCTCTCAGGAGCCCCTTCGATTAGCCACCCTATGGCATATGCCGTGACGATACCACGACATAAGTAGGGACAGCTTTTGCAAGGGGTATATCTTTAAGATCTTCATGCATACTAACATGGGTGAAAAATTCTTCTATATTATCTCTTCCAATTATAGACCCTTGTCCCACAGGTATATCTTTTACAGTAAAATTAAAAGGAAACATGTTGAAATAAGTAAAGCTAATGCAAGTAACTAATTTTTTTGTGTTTTTGATATAGAGTGCAAGACAGTAAATAAAGTAAAGCTAGCAACTAATTTTTTTGTGTTTTGATATAATGCAGCAAACAAGTAAGTAAATAAAATAAAGCAAGACAAAAACAAAGTAAAGAGATTGGATTGTGGAGACTCCCCTTGCAGCGTGTCTTGATCTCCCCGGCAACGGCGCCAGAAAACAGTTGCTGGCGTGTAGTTGACGTGGGAGTTAGAAATCTTTGTGGAGTAACTTTTCTTTAGTTCCCCGGCAACGGCGCCAGAAAACAATCTTGATGCGCGTAGATGACACGTCCGTTGGGAACCCCAAGAGGAAGGTGTGATGCGCACAGCAGCAAGTTTTCCCTCAGTAAGAAACCAACGTTATCGAACCAGTAGGAGCCAAGAAGCACGTTGAAGGTTGATGGCGGCGGGATGTAGTGCGGCGCAACACCAGGGATTCCGGCGCCAACGTGGAACCCGCACAACACAACCAAAGTACTTTGCCCCAAAGAAACAAGTGAGGTTGTCAATCTCACCGGCTTGCTGTAACAAAGGATTAGATGTATAGTGTGGATGATGATTGTTTGCGAGAAAACAGTAGAACAAGTATTGCAGATTGTATTCGATGTAAAAGAATGGACCGGGGTCCACAGTTCACTAGAGGTGTCTCTCCCATAAGATAAATAGCATGTTGGGTGAACAAATTACAGTCGGGCAATTGACAAATAAAGAGAGCATTACAATGCACATACATGATATGATGAGTATTGTGAGATTTAATTGGGCATTACGACAAAGTACATAGACCGCTATCCAGCATGCATCTATGCCTAAAAAGTCCACCTTCAGAGTTATCATCCGAACCCTTCCAAGTATTAAGTTGCAAAACAACAGACAATTGCATTAAGTATGGTGCGTAATGTAATCAACAACTACATCCTCGGATATAGCATCAATGTTTTATCCCTAGTGGCAACAAGCACATCCACAACCTTAGAACTTTCTCGTCACTCGTCCCGCATTTAATGGAGGCATGAACCCACTATCGAGCATAAATACTCCCTCTTGGAGTTAAGAGCAAAAACTTGGCCGCAGCCTCTACTAATAACGGAGAGCATGCAAGATCATAAACAACACATAGGTAATAGATTGATAATCAACATAACATAGTATTCTCTATCCATCGGATCCCGACAAACACAACATATAGAATTACGTATAGATGATCTTGATCATGTTAGGCAGCTCACAAGATCCGACCGTGAAGCACATGAGGAGAAGACAACCATATAGCTACCGCTATGGACCCATAGTCCAGGGGTGAACTACTCACTCATCACTCCGGAGGCGACCATGGCGGTGAAGAGTCCTCCAGGAGATGATTCCCCTCTCCGGCAGGGTGCCGGAGGTGATCTCCGAATCCCCCGAGATGGGATTGGCGGCGGCGGCGTCTCGCAAGGTTTTCCGTATCGTGGCTCTCGGCACCGGGGTTTCGCGACGAAGACCTTAAGTAGGCGGAAGGGCGGAGTCGGAGGGGTCACGGGGGCCCCACAGAGCAGGGCCGCGCGGGCCCCTCCTGGGCCACGCCGCCCTAGTGTGGCGGCGCCTCGTGGCCCCACTTCCTTTCCCCCTCGGTCTTCTGGAAGCTTCGTGCAAAAATAGGACCCTGGGCGTTGATTTCGTCCAATTCCGAGAATATTTCCTTTGTAGGATTTCCGAAACCAAAAACAGCAGAAAACAAAGAATCTGGCTCTTCGACATCTCGTTAATAGGTTAGTGCCAGAAAATGCATAAATACGACATAAAATGTGTATAAAACATGTAGATATCATCAATAATGTGGCATGGAACATAAGAAATTATCGATACGTCGGAGACGTATCAGATATCATGCTGGAGATAGAACTGCACAAAAGGTTCTACAGTCAGGTTTTTATTGGCCTACCCTCTTTAAGGATGCAAAAAAGTTTATTTTATCTTGTGATGAATGCCAAAGAGTTGGTAATATTTCTAGACGCAATGAAATGCCTATGAGTTATTCTCTTTTATTGAACAATTTGACTGTTGGTGACTTTATGGGTCCTTTTCGTCCTGCAGTAGGGTATACTCATATACTTGTTGTTGTTGATTATGTTACTAAATGGATAGAAGCTATACCTAAAAAGAGTGCCGATGGTGAGACCTCATTAAAAATGCTTAAATATGTCATCTTCCCTAGATTTGGTGTGTGTAGATATCTTATGACTGATGGAGGTTCTCATTTTATTCATGGTGGTTTTAGAAAGACCCTTGCTAGATATGATGTTAATCATAGAATTGCTTCAGCCTATCATCTTCAAACAAGTGGGCAAGTAGAATTATCAAATAGAAGATTAAATCTATCTTGCAAAAGACTGTTGATAAATCTAGGAAGAATTGGGCTAGTAAGTTAAATGATGCTTTATGGGCTTATATAACTGCTTATAAAAATTATATGGGTATGTCTCCTTATAAAATGGTTTATGTAAAAGCTTGTCACTTGCCTTTAGAATTAGAACACAAAGCTTATTGGGCAGTGAAAGAACTTAATAGAGACTTTAAACTAGCTGGTAAGAAAAGGTTGCTTCACTTAAGTTCTTTAGATGAATGGAGGAATGAAGCTTATGAAAATGCTAAACTCTTTAAAGAGAAGGTTAAAAAGTGGCATCATAAGAGAATTCTTAAGAGAGAGTTCCATTGTATAGGTCCCGTCTCAGATTTTTTGCAAGAAAATTACTCTCAAAATGGGAAGGACCCTTCATTATTGAAGAGGTGTATCGTTTCGGTGCAATAAAAATTGCTTCACTGAAGGATAACACTACACAAGTGGTGAATGGGCAAAGACTCAAGCATTATATTTCTGGATATTCTTATAATGAAGACATTGATATTATTCAAGTGGTGAGTCCGGAAGAATTCATTAAAGAGCAAATCCAGGAATCTACAGAGTCTGTTTTCGAATAGGTAACAATTTTAGTAAGAAAAGGTTCCTGCTAAGCTTTCTAGGTTGTGTTTTTGCTGTTTTTGCTAAATATGAAAAATTACGAGACAGAAACGGGTACAAGAAGGTGCCCAGGGGCACCAGACCACCCCTAGGCGTGGGGCAGCTCCAGGCCACGCCTAGGCATGGTCTGGGAGCCCTGGAGCCCCTTTCCGTCCCGGTTTCACCTTGTTCCCTTCCTTTTCTTATGAAACTTTTTGCTATATGATCCCCCGGATCCTCCGATGTCCATATATCATGTTCTCGTTTCGACTTGTTTCTGCCAGGATTTTTTTTTAGATTTAGAGCCACCATGTATTCTTATGGATCACCCAAGGACAACTCCTCCGTGAACGTCGACAACCCGTACATGAACGAGCTGAAGATGCATCCTAAGGAGCTGTCGCTCAAGGATGGGAAGGTGCAAGTAGAAGATGTTCGTGGCCCTAAAGGAGAAGGCACTCTGGAGGCTAGGATGGAAAAGCTGGAGCAAGAAGTCTTTATGTAACAGATGATGGCAGAACGTGAAGTGGACATCATCCGCAAGATAAATAATGAACTCATTGGCGAGCACAGGAAGGAAGTTGAAAGTCTTTGCGATGATATTTTCTCGCTCCACGAGACCACCAACAAATTACAAGCTTAACTCTACGATGTGCAAAATTAAAACTGTGAGTATGCGACTAGGTTTAAACGCATAAGTTCTGCTGCCAGTTTCAGGATATTGGAAACCAAGTCGTCATTTGTTGATGGGGAGCCTTTACCTTGGAAGTTTGATGATGAGGAGGATGCACCACCACCACCATCGAAGGAGTAATTTATCATTGGTATTGTCATCCCCTTGGCTTGTTCCAAGCTTGGGGGAGTGCCACGGTATCACACTATTACCTTTTACCTATTTACTTTTCAGTAGAGTCATATCATGAGTAGTGAAGTTATCATATAGGATAGTTTGCAGTGTGGAAGTATCTCTCCTTTAGTCGATTATCTATGTATCCCTTGGTGTGAGTTGCCGTTATGGAATATTAATGAGAAGTTTTATCATTTGCATTCTGCACATCTTATTTTAGTTTGTAATTTCTGTCATATGATTAATCTTGGTTAGTATTGGTATCACTTTAGGAGCATTAAGTAATTCTAGTTGGTCTGGACAAACTTAGCTTTGGTCAGTAGCAATATTACTTTGAGGCTTAAGTAGAAAAGAGAGAAATACATGTAGATACTACCTCCATCCCAAAGCTTAAGGCTTATATTTTTTTTGAAAAGTCAAACCAAGTAAAGTTTGACCAAACTTTTAGAACAATCTATCAACAAATATAATATTTTGTAGATACTATACGAAAATATATTTCATTATCTATTTAATGATATTAATTTTGTATTTTGCATGTTAATGATTTTTGGTAAAAGCTTAGCCAAACTTGACATAGTTTGACTCTCTAAAAATAATATAAGCCTTAAGCTTTGGGATGGAGGTAGTATATTATTGGGATTTCTATTTTCGTGCACCTGGTTCGTTAGTTGTGCTCAGTTTTCCCCAGCCTCTTAAATTTTCCTCAGTTTTCCCCTCCCTCTAGTTTGAAACCCCTCGTAGACGCTCGGACGAGAGGGTTGCCGTCAGGTCAGAGGCCTTACCGTTACCGTTAATCTGACGGGTGGGGCTGCACAGAGGGCAGTTCCTCTCTGACCGTCTCGTGCTGACGGGTAGCCATCCATCTGTCGCTGACGCGTGGGACATTTTATTTCCTGATTGTATACGCGGTACTGCCAATGACAAATGGGGCCGCTCTATAGGGCTGCCGCAGCCAATGACCACTGGGGTCGTCTATTTTTCAGGAAAAGACATATATTGCCGCTCTGTGGGGCTGCCGCAACCAATGACCAGTGGGGTCGTCTATTTATTTAGAGAAAATTATATATTCCCGCTCTGTGGGGCCTCCGCAGCCAATGACCGCTGGGGTCGTCTATTTATTTAGAGAATATTATATAGAGCCGCTCTGTGGGGCCTCCGCAGCCAATGACCGCTGGGGTCGTCTGTTTATTTAGAGAATATCATATAGAGCCGCTCTGTGGGGCCGCCTCACCAATGGCAGGTGACTATTTTCACAGCTTAATCTAAAGTGAATCTTATGCTAAACATGGTACTTCCCGACGGTGACCTAGCAGTGGCAGCGAGCATAGCCCTTCTGACCATGCCGATATCGGTATCGTTTGGAGGCTGTGGTGCTCGAATCATGGTGGAAATTGCGATATAATTTTTTAAATGCATAATATATAGGAAAATAGCTAGATCACTAAATCGATGCATATGAAGCTACATATATATTCTTGGTCATAATCCCCTTATCTAAAGGGGATGGATGCATGGCTTCACGTCGTCGTCGCTTTCATCGTCAGTATCTTCGTCGTTCGAGTAGTAGTACTTCCTGCACATTGTTCCGTCGAACACCTTCACTGTGAGCACATCATCGCCTTCATATTTGAATTGTACGAAGCAGCCGAAATCCACACCGTGCGCGATGGCGAAATTCTCCCAGCCCTTGTCGAGGTACATCCGGCCTTGACCGTCAAATAGGACCTCCACGGTCCGGAGACGAGGACCACGGTCGGCCTGCTCGCAGATACACCTTAGCTGGCTCCTGGCCGTCAAGATAGTCCGCAAACTTTTTTGGGAGTGCCTGCAAAGAGATCGAGCGCCGATCGTTTGAAATTAAAGGTTTTTTAGAACATGTCCATAATTAGTCACATGCATCATATATGTGGGAACGCATACGTACCTTCTTGACCAAAGGGTCTTCATAGACGACGATAAAGAACTCCTCTATGATCAATGGCAGTGTTGACGGTGGTGGTGGCAATGATGATGATCCACCACCCCGGCCGCCCCTTCCCCTTCTCCTTCCGGTTCGCGTCCGAGACGTGGAAGCCATGGCAATGGATCAAGTGTATGTGAACGAAGAAGAGAGAGGCAGAACCTATTGACACAAGGGATGACCGTTGTGGGTGTTTATAAGGGAGAGATGACCGTTGTAGGGGTTTACACAATAAATTAAGGAGGAGGTGACCGTTCTGGGGGTTTACACAATAAATTAAGGAGGACATGACCGTTGTGGGGTATATATCTCAACAAAAAAGTAATGCGGACTATCTTGACGGAAATGGAACTTCGTGATATAGTTTACCATTTTACCGTGAAAAGTAATGCCTAAAAGAAATGGTAATTCGTGATAGTTTATCATTTCGTAATGGCTACAAGAAATCGGTGATTGTTCATCATTTTTTGCGTGGAAAGTAACAGCTACAAGAAATGGGTGATGGTGTATCATTTTTTGCGTGGAAAGTAATGGCTACAACAAATTGGTGATGGTGTATCATTTTTTGCGTGAAAAGTAATGGCATCAACAAATGGGTGATGGTGTATCATTTTTTGCGTGAAAAGTACAAATCGGTGATGGTTTATCATTTTTTGCATGAAAAATAATGCCTAAAAGAGTTTATAATTTAGCTCGTGAAAAATAATCCAGAAAACCAAACTTTAGCGTACTGGGTAACCGCCCTTTAGCATACATAGAGGGTGGAAGCTAACCGCCGACAGAGAGAGAGGGTGGTGGCCCCGACCAGAGAGAGATAGGGGTTATCCTGCCCGTTAAATCATACGATCAACGGTCGGCGGGCATGATCCGCGTGACATGGGCTATACCAATCAGGGCAATGTTGGGCGTCTGTGAGAATTTGTGAAGGAAGAGGGCAAAACTGAGTAGTATCAAGAAACCAAGGGCAAGTGAGTAGTAAACAGACTAAGGGATTCAAATATAAGATTTAAAAAATGAAAAATGCGTGTTTTGTACAATGAAACCCATCTTGGCCTACCTCAAAATATTTGCAACACAAATATACATGAGTGTGAAAATTATGGCCTCATTCAGACAAAGTATGTTTTGGGGAAAGCTGTTTTGGGCAGGGCTTATTGTGGAAAACCATGCACCTTCATAGCTACTAGGTGATTTGGGAAGTGGCAATTTGTGGTAAAACTTTATTTATCTATGATTTATCTATGATTTGAGAAGTGGCAATTTGTGGTAAAGACTCCATGAGTAAGTGCCACTCTTTTTCGGAATTTTTTGCACATTAAATAACTCATTTAACTAGTTAATCCCATTTGTTGACTCTCTGTTGACCAGCCACTTGAGGGTAAAACTGAGTATATTGCACTAGCCAGATATAGCACTCAAGGGGAAAACTGAGCACACAAAAAATGCTAGTATATGACTCGAGGGTATACCTGAGTATATCTAAATTTCCAGGGTTAAACTCGAGGACGCGTGTTGCGGTGCAGAAGTGGAAGACGTGCCATTGTTGACGTGTGTCGCGGTGCAAACATGCAATAGTGGACGCGGGTCGCATTTAGGACGCGTAAGCCCCTCTCTCCCTCCCTCTGCACACAGTACGTCTCATTCTCGCTCACGCACCAAACCACGCCTCTCACGTCCCATCAACTTCTCCAAATCGAAGGAAATACCCTAACCGCCGTACGAGCCCTGCCGGTGATGGAGAAGAAGAATGCGCCGGCGGCCATCGCCCCCGAGCCCGTCGCCTCCGAGCCCGTCGCAACCGAGCCCGTCGCCGCTGAGCCCGTCGCCGCCGAGCCCGTCGCCTCCGAGCCCGTCGCCTCCGAGCCCGTCACCGCCGAGCCCGGCGCCTCCGAGGGCGGCGCATCCAAGCGCGGCGCCTCCGTGAGCTGGGCCTCTCTCATGGCTGACGGACCACTTCACAATATCGGTGAATGCTTACTAGCGAATGAGGAGTACGTGGACGCCTACTCTGCTATGAGGCAAGTCCGTAGAAATTGGCGCTCAGGTTTACCTGAGCCCGACGTGCACCTGCACGAATGGATCATGGTAGACCACGCCCTTCCACGCGCCGCTGAGTTCACCTTCCTCCAACTCGGCACATCCCGCTAAGTCACTGATGTCACTACGGGTGCTTCTATTCTTGTAGACAGTGTTGTGCCTCCAAGAGCAGAGGTTTGTAGAACAGCAGCAAGTTTCCCTTAAGTGGATCACCCAAGGTTTATCGAACTCAGGGAGGAAGAGGTCAAAGATATCCCTATCAAGCAACCTCGCGATCACAATGCAAGAAGTCTCTTGTGTCCCCAACACACCTAATACACTTGTCGGATGTATAGGTGCACTAGTTCGGCGAAGAGATAGTAAAATACAAGTAGTATGGATGTATATGAGTGGTAATAGCAATCTGAATAAAATATGGCAGCGAGTAAACATGCAACAAAACAAGAAACAAACGGAGATTCGATGCTTGGAAGCAAGGCCTAGGGATCCTGCTTTCACTAGTGGACACTCTCAACAATGATCACATAATAGAACCACTCTACACTCTGTTGTTGGATGATGAACACCACTAATTGTGTAGGATTACACGAACCCTCAATGCTGGAGTTAAGAAGCTCCACAATATTCGATATTCATGTTTAAATAACCTTAGAGTGCAAGATAGATCAACACAATTACACCGAGAACTAACATAGCATGCACACTGTCACCATCACACTATGAAGGAGGCATAGATCACATCAATACTATCATAGCAATAGTTAACTTCATAATCTACAAGAGATCACAATCACAGCCTACGCCAAGTACTACACGATGCACACATTGTCACCATTACACCGTGGAGGAGGAATAGAGTACTTTAATAACATCACTAGAGTAGCACATCGATGATATTCAACTAGATCACATAAAGAGAGAGATGAATCACATAGCTACAGCGGAGCCCTCAGCCCCGGGAGTGAATTACTCCCTCCTCATCATGGATACAGCGATGGCGGTGAAGATGGCGGTGGAGACGGCGGTGGAGATGATTCCGGGGGCAATTCCCCGTCCCGGCAGGGTGCCGGAACAGAGACTTCTGTCCCCCGAATTGGAGTTTCGCGATGGCGGCGGCTTTGGAAGGTTTTCTCTGGTTTCGTCGAACAGGATCGAGGATTTAGGTCAGGGACGACTAAATAGGCGAAGAGGCGGAGTCGGAGGGGCCACGGGGGGCCCACACACTAGGGGGCGCCCCCTTGGCCGCGCCGCCCCGTGGGGTGGGGCCCCCCGGCTCCCCTCCGGCCCTTCTTCGATGCTCCGGAAGCTTCCGGGAAAAATAGGATGTTGGGCGTTGATTTCGTCCGATTCCGAGAATATTTCCTTTCTAGGATTTCTGAAACCAAAAACAGCAGAAAACAAGAATCGGCACTTCGGCATCTCGTCAATAGGTTAGTTCCGGAAAATGCATCAAAACGATATAAAGTGTGAACAAAACATGTAGGTATTGTCATAAAACTAGCATGGAACACAACAAATTATAGATACGTTTGGGACGTATCAAGCATCCCCAAGCTTAGTTCCTACTCGCCCTCGAGTAGGTAAACGATAACAAAGATAATTTCTTAAGTGACATGCTATCATAATCTTGATCAATACAATTGTAAAGCATATGTAATGAATGCAGCGATTCAAAGCAATGGTAAAGATAATGACTAAACAATTGAATCATATAGCAAAGACTTTTCATGAATAGTACTTTCAAGACAAGCATCAATAAGACTTGCATAAGAGTTACTCATAAAGCAATAGATTCTTAGTAAAAGCATTGAAGCAACACAAAGGAAGATAAAGTTTCAGCAGTTGCTTTCAACTTCAACATATATATCTCATGGATAATTGTCAACATAAAGCAATATAACAAGTGCAATAAGTAAACATGTAAGAATCAATGCACACAGTTGATACAAGTGTTTGCTTCTAAGATAGAAAGAAGTAGGTAAACTGACTCAACAATAAAGTAGAAGATAGGCCCTTCGCAGAGGGAAGCATTGATTACTATATTTGTGCTAGAGCTTTTCATTTTGAAAACAAGAAACAATTTCGTCAACGGTAGTAATAAAGCATATGAGTTATGTATAAGACATCTTATAAGTTGCAAGCCTCTTGCATAGTATACTAATAATGCTCGCACCTTGTCCTAATTAGATTGGGTTAACACGGATTATCATTGCATAGCATATGTTTCAACCAAGTGTCACAAAGGGGTACCTCTATGCCGCCTGTACAAAGGTCTAAGGAGAAAGCTCGCATTGGATTTCTCGCTTTTGATTATTCTCAACTTAGACATCCATACCGGGACAACATAGACAACAGATAATGGACTCCTCTTTAATGCATAAGCATTCAACAACAGTTATTATTCTCATAAGAGATTGAGGATTAGCTGTCCACACTGAAACTTCCACCATGAATCATGGCTTTAGTTAGCGGCCCAATGCTCTTCTCTAATAGTATGCATACTCAAAACATTTGATTGTGAAAACCGCCCTTACTTCAGACAAGACGAACATGCATAGCAACTCACATGATATTCAACAAAGGTAAAAGAGTTGATGGCGTCCCCAGAAAACATGGTTACCGCTCAACAAGCAACTTACTAAGAAATAAGACACATAAGTACATATTCTTCACCACGATAGTTTTTAAGCTATTTCATCCCATGAGCTATATATTGCAAAGGTAAAGAATGTAAATTTTAAAGGTAGCACTCAAGTAATTTACTTTGGAATGGCGGAGAAATACCATGTGGTAGGTAGGTATGGTGGACACAAATAGCATAGTTATTGGCTCAAGGATTTGGATGCACGAGAAGAATTCCTCTCAATACAAGGCTAGGCTAGCAAGGTTGTTTGAAGCAAACTCAAGTATAAAAGGTGCAGCAAAGCTCACATATGAACATATTGTAACTATTATAAGACTTTACATTGTCTCCTTGTTGTTCAAACACCTTAACCGTAAAATATCTAGACTCTAGAGATCAATCATGCAAACCAAATTTTAACAAGCTCTATGTAGTTCTTCATTAATGAGTACAAGGTACATGATGCAAGAGCTTAAACAAGATCTATATGAGCACAACAATTGCCAAGTATCACATTATTCAAGACATTAAACCATTTACCACATGCGGCATTTTCCGTTTCCAACCATATAACAATGAACGAAGTAGTTTCAACCTTCGCCATGAACATTAAGAATAAAGCGAAGAACACAAGTGTTCATATGAACCAGCGGAGCGTGTCTCTCTCCCACACAAGTATGTATTTATTCAGAGAACGAAAATAACAGAACAAAAATAAAAGCACACAGACGCTCCAAGTAAAGTACATAAGATGTGACTGAATAAAAATATAGTTTCAAGAGAAATGACCTGATAAGTTGTCGATGAAGAAGGGGATTCCTTGGGCATCCCCAAGCTTAGATGCTTGAGTATTCTTGAAATATGCAGGGATGAACCACGGGGGCATCCCCAAGCTTAGACTTTTCACTCTTCTTGATCATATTGTATCATCCTCCTCTCTTGACCCTTGAAAACTTCCTCCACACCAAACTCAAAACAAACTCATTAGAGGGTTAGTGCATAATCAAAAATTCACATGTTCAGAGGTGACACAATCATTCTTAACACTTCTGGACATTGCTCAAAGCTACTGGAAGGTAATGGAACAAAGAAATCCATCCAACACAGCAAAAGAGGCAATGCGAAATAAAAGGCAGAATCTGTCAAAACAGAACAGTCCGTAAAGACGAATTTTAAAGAGGCACCAGACTTGCTCAGATGAAAATGCCCAAATTGAATGAAAGTTGCGTACATATCTGAGGATCACTCACGTAAATTGGCATAATTTTCTGAGTTATCTACAGAGAATTAGGCCCAGATTCGTGACAGCAAGAAATCTGTTTCTGCGCAGTAATCCAAATCTAGTATGAACCTTACTATCAAAGACTTTACTTGGCACAACAATGCAACAAAACTAAGATAAGGAGAGGTTGCTACAGTAGTACCAACTTCCAAGACTCAAATATAAAACAAAGTTACTGTAGCAAAATAAACACATGGGTTATCTCCCAAGAAGTTCTTTCTTTATAGCCATTAAGATGGGCTCAATAATTTTAATGATGCACTCCCAAGAAATAAGAGTTGAGGCAAAAGAGAGCATCAAGAAGCAAATTCAAAACACATTTAAGTCTAACCCACTTCCTATGCAAAGGAATCTTGTACACAAATGAATTCATGAAGAACAAAGTGACAAGCATAAGAGGATAAAACACGAGTAGCTTCAAGATTCTCAACATAAAGAGGGGAAACTTAATATTATTAAGATGCCTATAACCATGTTTCCCTCTCTCATAATAACTTTCAGTAACATCATTGATGAAATCCACAATATACCCATCACTTAAAACATTCTTATCATGGTTCATATGCATAGAAGTATCATTAATTTTGGCATAATAAGAATTCTTCTCATTAATAGTAATTGGAGCAGGATTATTATCAAGAATTTGAACATGGTAAACAAGTTGCATATTAAGGGAAGTGTTTTTGGCAATCCAATCATAACTATGACAAGTTTCATAAGGATAGTTATAACTTATATCATAGCATTCTTTATAATAATCATCAAAGGTCGGAGGCATAATGTCGTCATAAGAAATAGAATAGTTATCTTTCACAGTAGGTTCATCCGTGACCATACCATCATTATTGCAAGAAGGAGATGTATCAAACACATAATGATCAGTAGCAAAAGGATTTTCAAACACCTCTTCACCAAGCTTAGAGTTTTCTATATCATTATGGGAGGAAGCATGGATAGCACTGATACTATGGCAATTATTATCATCATCATTTTCAGAATTAGTTTCCCAGAGATTTGCAATATCAAAAGTAGTGTGCTCTTTCAAATCATGATCACTAATGTAGGTAAAGGGCATAGGAAGATCATTGTACTCAGATTCATTATCATAATAATCATTAGGAGCAACATACTTACGGTTACCTATCGTTATCTCATTCACGCGGGGATATGCCGTTACCTCTTTCTCTTTATTCTCCTCCTTCTTCTTCTTCTTCTTCTTCTTCTTCTTCTTCTTCTTCTTCTTCTTCTTCGTTCCCTTCTTCTTCTTCTTCTTCTTCTTCTTCTTCTTCTTCTCTTCCTTCTCCTCGTTCCCTTCTTTAGGAGGAAGAGGCTTGAAGGGTGGCTTGTCCGCATAACCTGATTTACTTTCAGAAACAATAGAAGAAACTTGGGAGGATTCCTCTTTTTCATTAATTAGTTCAAAACACACAGCGGTCCTATCATATTTTGGCAAGGTGTCATCTTCTAAAATATTTTGTATGTAAGTATTTGTATGGCTATTATCAATGCAATAAGAAAAACACCCATGCAGGACATCATCAATATCAAGATCACTCATATGTAACAAAGAGATTTTTCTTGATAGCTCTTCACACCACAAAAATAAAGTAAGTTCATCATGCTGATTAGGAGTAATTTCATCATCACAATACAAATTTGTAGCACTCATGGGGTTCAAATTATCATTTGAGGAGCATTGAAAATTAAAATGACCCACTCTATGGCAAAGTTCACAAATAAAAGGATAGAGGGCACAAACTTTTTTACCAAGATCATCTAGAGCCCTAAACCACTTTCTAATTTTTTCATTAATATGATGGATGCAATATTCATCTTTGATTTGATTAATTCCACAAGGTCTATGCATTCCACAAAAATTAACATGCTTATAGGAAATAGCATTCTTAGGAGTTTGAGCATGCTTATTGCAATCATTAATAACAGTTTCACCCTTTATGCAAGTGTCTTTAAAAGGTTCATGATACTTATCAAAATTCTTCCTAGGCAATTTAAAATGAGAGGCAAAAGCTTTATAAAGATTTGCAACAACTTGAGAGTCAAGACCATAAGTAGCACTCATACTTCGAATTTTATCAGTATCCATAAAAGTTTCAATGCATTCATAATCATAATTTATACCTGACTCCTTACCTTTGTTGTTCTCCCATCCTTCAGTGTTCTCCTGAATCCGATCAAGAAGGTCCCTTTTAAACTCTTCTTCATTGCGTGTAAAGGATCCAGTAACAAGTAGTATCCAACAAGGTTTTATCTTGAAAAGAAAGTCTTGCATAGAAATTATCAATGATGATATTACCAGGAAGCTCATGATTGGGGCATTTGAGCATTAAAGACTTCAATCTCCCCCATGCTTGGGCAATACTCTCTCCATCATGAGGCCAAAAATTATATATGCGATTCCGGTCTTTGTGAATTGATACGTCTCCGACGTATCGATAATTTCTTATGTTCTATGCCATATTATTGATGATACCTACATGTTTTATGCACACTTTATGTCATATTCGTGCATTTTCTGGAACTAACCTATTAACAAGATGCCGAAGTGCCAGCTCTCGTTTTCTGCTGTTTTTGGTTTCACAAATCCTAGTAACGAAATATTCTTGGAATTGGACGAAACAAAGACCCAGGGGCCTATTTTTCCATGGAGCTTCCAGAAGACCGAAGAACATACGAAGTGGGGCCACGAGGTGGCGACACCACAAGGCGGCGCGGCCAAGGGGGGGGCCCGCGCCGCCCTATGGTGTGGGCCCTCGTCGGGCCCCCGACTCGCCCTTCCGCCTACTTAAAGCCTCCGTCGCGAAACCCCCGATGCGAAAAACCACGATACGGAAAACCTTACCGAGACGCCGCCGCCGCCGATCCCATCTCGGGGGATTCTCGGAGATCTCCTCCGGCACCCCGCCGGAGAGGGGATTCATCTCCCGGAGGACTCTACACCGCCATGGTCGCCTCCGGAGTGATGAGTGAGTAGTTCACCCCTGGACTATGGGTCCATAGCAGTAGCTAGATGGTTGTCTTCTCCTCATTGTGATTCATTGTTGGATCTTGTGAGCTGCCTAACATGATCAAGATCATCTATCCGTAATACTCTATGTTGTGTTTGTCGGATCCGATGGATAGAGAATACCATGTCATGTTAATTATCAAGTTATTACATATGTGTTGTTTATGATCTTGCATGCTCTCCGTTACTAGTAGAGGCTCTGGCCAAGTTTTTACTCTTAACTCCAAGAGGGAGTATTTATGCTCGATAGTGGGTTCATGCCCGCATTGACACCGGGACAAGTGATGTAAAGTTCTAAGGTTGTGTTGTGTCTGTTGCCACTAGGGATAAAACATTGGCGCTATGTCCGAGGATGTAGTTGTTGATTACATTACGCACCATACTTAATGCAATTGTCTCGTTGTTAGCAACTTAATACCGGAGGGGGTTCGGATGATAACCTCGAAGGTGGACTTTTTAGGCATAGATGCGGTTGGATGGCGGTCTATGTACTTTGTCGTAATGCCCAATTAAATCTCACTATACTTATCATGTCATGTATGTGCATTGTTATGCCCTCTCTATTTGTCAATTGCCCGACTGTAATTTGTTCACCCAACATGCTTTTATCTTATGGGAGAGACACCTCTAGTGAACTGTGGACCCCGGTCCATTCTTTTAATACTGAAATACAAATCTGCTGCAATACTTGTTTTACTGTTGTCTCTGCAAACAATCATCTTCCACACAATACGGTTAATCCTTTGTTACAGCAAGCCGGTGAGATTGACAACCTCACTGTTTCGTTGGGGCAAAGTACTTTGGTTGTGTTGTGCAGGTTCCACGTTGGCGCCGGATCTCCGGTGTTGCGCCGCACTACATCCCGCCGCCATCAACCTTCAACGTGCTTCTTGACTCCTACCGGTTCGATTAAACCTTGGTTTCTTATCGAGGGAAACTTGCCGCTGTGCGCATCACACCTTCCTCTTGGGGTTCCCAACGGACGTGTCAACTACACGCATCAAGCAAATTTCTGGCGCCGTTGCCGAGGAGATCAAGACACGCTGCAAGGGGAGTCTCCACTTCTCAATCTCTTTACTTTGTTTTTGTCTTGCTTTATTTTATTTACTACTTTATTTGCTGTCTTGTTTGCTATATCAAAAACACAAAAAAAAAATTTTTTAGTTTACTTGCATTTACTTTACTCATCATGTTTCCTTTTAATTTTACCACAAAGAACATACCGGTAGGACAAGGGTCTATAATTGGGAGGAACAATATAGAAGAATTTTTCACCCATGTTAGTACCGTTGAAGATTTTGAAGATAGACACTTGGTAGAACTTGCTCCTACTTATGAAATTGCTGCTGCTCGCTTTAGTCCGCCTCGTTGGAAACTAAATTTGTTAATCTCAATCCTATAATCCAACACATGTTTCTTACACTTGGTGATATGGAAGAGGGGGAAAAGAAAGATTTTGTTTTAGAAACCCTTCTTAGAGAATTTGGTGGTCTAGCAAGAGAGGCTAGAAAGGTCTTTGCTAAATTTAATATGCTTGGTTCTCATACTAATTTTGTTGGTCTCCTTGAAAAAATGGATATGGATAAGATAAGGTACACTAATAATGCTAATGATGGTGGGGAGATCAAAGCACCAATACCATGTAAACTCCTAGCTATGAATGATGCACTGGAACATAACTATGCTTGGCTTGTTCCTGAAAATTTGTTTGATGAGAATAGCAAGCCTAAGACTAATGAAAAGGGAGCCTCTGAAACTTACATAGATAATATACAATGCATGGTTAAGAAAACTCCCAACACCCCTGGTTATGATGTTGATACTTCATTTCTTGATAATACTTGATACACACTTTCTGCGCCTAGCTGAAAGGCGTTAAAGAAAAGCGCTTATGGGAGACAACCCATGTTTTTACTCCAGTATTTTTGTTTTATATTTGTGTCTTGGAAGTTGTTTACTACTGTAGCAACCTCTCCTTATCTTAGTTTTATGTTTTGTTGTGCCAAGTAAAGTCTTTGATAGTAAGGTAAGTACTAGATTTGGATTATCACGCAGTTCCAGCATTTCTTTGCTCTCACGAATCTGGGTCTATCTCCCCGTAGGTAGCTCAGAAAATTAAGCCAATTTACGAGCATGATCCTCAGATATGTACGCAACTTTCATTAAATTTGAGCATTTTCGTTTGAGCAAGTCCGGTGGCCTAATAAAATCCATCTTTACGGACCGTTCTGTTTTGACAGATTCTGTCTTTTATTTCGCATTGCCTCTTTTGCTATGTTGGATGAATTTCTTTGATCCACTAATGTCCAAGTAGCTTTATGTAATGTCCAGAAGTGTTAAGAATGATTGTGTCACCTCTGAACATGTGAATTTTTATTATGCACTAACCCTCTAATGAGTTGTTTCGAGTTTGGTGTGGAGGAAGTTTTCAAGGATCAAGAGAGGAGTATGATGCAATATGATCAAGGAGAGTGAAAGCTCTAAGCTTGGGGATGCCCCGGTGGTTCACCCCTGCATATTCTAAGAAGACTCAAGCGTCTAAGCTTGGGGATGCCCAAGGCATCCCCTTCTTCATCGACAACATTATCAGCTGAAACTATATTTTTATTCCGTCACATCTTATGTACTTTGCTTGGAGCGTCGGCTTGTTTTTGTTTTTGTTTTGTTTGAATAAAATGGATCCTAGCATTCACTTTATGGGAGAGAGACACGCTCCGCTTTAGCATATGGACAAATATGTCCTTAGGCTCTACTCATAGTATTCATGGCGAAGTTTCATCTTCGTTAAATTGTTATATGGTTGGAATTGGAAAATGCTACATGTAGTAACTCTAAAATGTCTTGGACAATTTGATACTTGGCAATTGTTGTGCTCATGTTTAAGCTCTTGCATCATATACTTTGCACCCATTAATGAAGAAATACTTAGAGCTTGCTAATTTGGTTTGCATATTTGGTTTCTCTAGAGTCTAGATAACATCTAGTATTGAGTTTTGAACAACAAGGAAGACGGTATGGAGTCTTATAATGTTTACCATATGTCTTTTATGTGAGTTTTGTCTGTACCGTTCATCCTTGTGTTTGTTTCAAATAACCTTGCTAGCCTAAACCTTGTATCGAGAGGGAATACTTCTCATGCATCCAAAATACTTGAGCCAACCACTATGCCATTTGTGTCCACCATACCTACCTACTACATGGTATTTATCCGCCATTCCAAAGTAAATTGCTTGAGTGCTACCTTTAAAATTTCATCATTCACCTTTGCAATATATAGCTCATGGGACAAATAGCTTAAAAACTATTGTGGTATTGAATATGTACTTATGCACTTTATCTCTTATTAAGTTGCTTGTTGTGCGATAACCATGCTTCGGGGACGCCATCAACTATTCTTTGTTGAACATCATGTGAGTTGCTATGCATGTCCGTCTTGTCCGAAGCAAGAGAGATCTACCACCTTCATGGTTGGAGCATGCATATTGTTAGAGAAGAACTTTGGGCCGCTAACTAAAGCCATGATTCATGGTGGAAGTTTCGGTTTGGACATATATCATCAATCTCATATGAGAATAATAATTGTTGCCACATGCTTATGCATTAAAGAGGAGTCCATTATCTCGTTGTCCATATTGTCCCGGTATGGATGTCTAAGTTGAGAATAATCAAAAGCGAGAAATCCAAAATGCGAGCTTTCTCCTTAGACCTTTGTACAGGCGGCATGGAGGTACCCCATTGTGACACTTGGTCAAAACATGTGCATTGCAAAGATCCGGTAGTCCAAGTTAATTAGGACAAGGTGCGGGCACTATTAGTATACTATGCATGAGACTTGCAACTTGTAAGATATAATGTACATAACTCATATGCTTTATTACTACCGTTGACAAAATTGTTTCATGTTTTCAAAATAAAAGCTCTAGCACAAATATAGCAATCGATGCTTTCCTCTTTGAAGGACCATTCTCTTTACTTTTATGTTGAGTCAGTTCACCTATTTCTCTCCACCTCAAGAAGCAAACACTTGTGTGAACTGTGCATTGATTCCTACATACTTGCATATTGTACTTGTTATATTACTCTATGTTGACAATTATCCATGAGATATACATGTTACAAGTTGAAAGCAACCGCTGAAACTTAATCTTCCTTTGTGTTGCTTCAATACCTTTACTTTTATTTATTGCTTTATGAGTTAACTCTTATGCAAGACTTATTAATGCTTGTCTTGAAGTTCTATTCATGAAAAGTCTTTGCTTTATGATTCACTTGTTTACTCATGTCATTACCATTGTTTTGATCGCTGCATCCACTACATATGTTTACAAATAGTATGATCAAGGTTATGATGGCATATCACTTCAGAAATTATCTTTGTTATCGTTTTACCCGCTCGGGACGAGCAGAACTAAGCTTGGGGATGCTTGATACGTCTCCGACGTATCGATAATTTCTTATGTTCTATGCCATATTATTGATGATACCTACATGTTTTATGCACACTTTATGTCATATTCGTGCATTTTCTCGGAACTAACCTATTAACAAGATGCCGAAGTGCCAGCTCTCGTTTTCTCGCTGTTTTTGGTTTCGAAATCCTAGTAACGAAATATTCTCGGAATTGGACGAAACAAAGACCCGTGGGCCTATTTTTCCACGGAGCTTCCGTAAGACCGAAGAACATACGAAGTGGGGCCACGAGGTGGCGACACCACAAGGCGGCGCGGCCAATGGGGGCCCGCGCCGCCCTATGGTGTGGGCCCCTCGTCTGGCCCCCGACTCTGCCCTTCCGCCTACTTAAAGCCTCCGTCGCGAAACCCCCGATGCGAAAAACCACGATACGGAAAACCTTACCGAGACGCCGCCGCCGCCGATCCCATCTCGGGGATTCTGGAGATCTCCTCCGGCACCCTGCCGGAGAGGGGATTCATCTCCCGGAGGACTCTACACCGCCATGGTCGCCTCCGGAGTGATGAGTGAGTAGTTCACCCCCGGACTATGGGTCCATAGCAGTAGCTAGATGGTTGTCTTCTCCTCATTGTGCTTCATTGTTGGATCTTGTGAGCTGCCTAACATGATCAAGATCATCTATCCGTAATACTCTATGTTGTGTTTGTCGGGATCCGATGGATAGAGAATACCATGTCATGTTAATTATCAAGTTATTACATATGTGTTGTTTATGATCTTGCATGCTCTCCGTTACTAGTAGAGGCTCTGGCCAAGTTTTTACTCTTAACTCCAAGAGGGAGTATTTATGCTCGATAGTGGGTTCATGCCTCGCATTGACACCCGGGACGATGTGACAGAAAGTTCTAAGGTTGTGTTGTGTTGTTGCCACTAGGGATAAAACATTGGCGCTATGTCCGAGGATGTAGTTGTTGATTACATTACGCACCATACTTAATGCAATTGTCCGTTGTTAGCAACTTAATACCGGAGGGGTTCGGATGATAACCTCGAAGGTGGACTTTTTAGGCATAGATGCAGTTGGATGGCGGTCTATGTACTTTGTCGTAATGCCCAATTAAATCTCACTATACTTATCATGTCATGTATGTGCATTGTTATGCCCTCTCTATTTGTCAATTGCCCGACCTGTAATTTGTTCACCCAACATGCTTTTATCTTATGGGAGAGACACCTCTAGTGAACTGTGGACCCCGGTCCATTCTTTTAATACTGAAATACAAATCTGCTCGCAATACTTGTTTTACTCGTTTTCTCCGCAAACAATCATCTTCCACACAATACGGTTAATCCTTTGTTACAAGCAAGCCGGTGAGATTGACAACCTCACCGTTTCGTTGGGGCAAAGTACTTTGGTTGTGTTGTGCAGGTTCCACGTTGGCGCCGGAATCTCCGGTGTTGCGCCGCACTACATCCCGCCGCCATCAACCTTCAACGTGCTTCTTGACTCCTACCGGTTCGATTAAACCTTGGTTTCTTACCGAGGGAAACTTGCCG
>NC_061513.1:215093493-215113629 GCF_022539505.1 Lolium rigidum | reverse complement strand
GTGAATTTTTATTATGCACTAACCCTCTAATGAGTTGTTTCGAGTTTGGTGTGGAGGAAGTTTTCAAGGATCAAGAGAGGAGTATGATGCAATATGATCAAGGAGAGTGAAAGCTCTAAGCTTGGGGATGCCCCGGTGGTTCACCCCTGCATATTCTAAGAAGACTCAAGCGTCTAAGCTTGGGGATGCCCAAGGCATCCCCTTCTTCATCGACAACATTATCAGCTGAAACTATATTTTTATTCCGTCACATCTTATGTACTTTGCTTGGAGCGTCGGTTTGTTTTTGTTTTTGTTTTGTTTGAATAAAATGGATCCTAGCATTCACTTTATGGGAGAGAGACACGCTCCGCTTTAGCATATGGACAAATATGTCCTTAGGCTCTACTCATAGTATTCATGGCGAAGTTTCATCTTCGTTAAATTGTTATATGGTTGGAATTGGAAAATGCTACATGTAGTAACTCTAAAATGTCTTGGACAATTTGATACTTGGCAATTGTTGTGCTCATGTTTAAGCTCTTGCATCATATACTTTGCACCCATTAATGAAGAAATACTTAGAGCTTGCTAATTTGGTTTGCATATTTGGTTTCTCTAGAGTCTAGATAACATCTAGTATTGAGTTTTGAACAACAAGGAAGACGGTATGGAGTCTTATAATGTTTACCATATGTCTTTTATGTGAGTTTTGTCTGTACCGTTCATCCTTGTGTTTGTTTCAAATAACCTTGCTAGCCTAAACCTTGTATCGAGAGGGAATACTTCTCATGCATCCAAAATACTTGAGCCAACCACTATGCCATTTGTGTCCACCATACCTACCTACTACATGGTATTTATCCGCCATTCCAAAGTAAATTGCTTGAGTGCTACCTTTAAAATTTCATCATTCACCTTTGCAATATATAGCTCATGGGACAAATAGCTTAAAAACTATTGTGGTATTGAATATGTACTTATGCACTTTATCTCTTATTAAGTTGCTTGTTGTGCGATAACCATGCTTCTGGGGACGCCATCAACTATTCTTTGTTGAACATCATGTGAGTTGCTATGCATGTCCGTCTTGTCTGAAGCAAGAGAGATCTACCACCTTCATGGTTGGAGCATGCATATTGTTAGAGAAGAACTTTGGGCCGCTAACTAAAGCCATGATTCATGGTGGAAGTTTCAGTTTGGACATATATCATCAATCTCATATGAGAATAATAATTGTTGCCACATGCTTATGCATTAAAGAGGAGTCCATTATCTGTTGTCCATATTGTCCCGGTATGGATGTCTAAGTTGAGAATAATCAAAAGCGAGAAATCCAAAATGCGAGCTTTCTCCTTAGACCTTTGTACAGGCGGCATGGAGGTACCCCATTGTGACACTTGGTCAAAACATGTGCATTGCAAAGATCCGGTAGTCCAAGTTAATTAGGACAAGGTGCGGGCACTATTAGTATACTATGCATGAGACTTGCAACTTGTAAGATATAATGTACATAACTCATATGCTTTATTACTACCGTTGACAAAATTGTTTCATGTTTTCAAAATAAAAGCTCTAGCACAAATATAGCAATCGATGCTTTCCTCTTTGAAGGACCATTCTCTTTACTTTTATGTTGAGTCAGTTCACCTATTTCTCTCCACCTCAAGAAGCAAACACTTGTGTGAACTCTGCATTGATTCCTACATACTTGCATATTGTACTTGTTATATTACTCTATGTTGACAATTATCCATGAGATATACATGTTACAAGTTGAAAGCAACCGCTGAAACTTAATCTTCCTTTGTGTTGCTTCAATACCTTTACTTTTATTTATTGCTTTATGAGTTAACTCTTATGCAAGACTTATTAATGCTTGTCTTGAAGTTCTATTCATGAAAAGTCTTTGCTTTATGATTCACTTGTTTACTCATGTCATTACCATTGTTTTGATCGCTGCATCCACTACATATGTTTACAAATAGTATGATCAAGGTTATGATGGCATATCACTTCAGTAAATTATCTTTGTTATCGCTTTTACTCGCTCGGGACGAGCAGTAACTAAGCTTGGGGATGCTTGATACGTCTCCGACGTATCGATAATTTCTTATGTTCTATGCCATATTATTGATGATACCTACATGTTTTATGCACACTTTATGTCATATTCGTGCATTTTCTCGGAACTAACCTATTAACAAGATGCCGAAGTGCCGTCTCGTGTTCTCGCCGTTTTTGGTTTCAGTAAATCCTAGTAACGAAATATTCTCGAATTGGACGAAACAAAGACCCAGTGGGCCTATTTTTCCACGGAGCTTCCGTAAGACCGAAGAGCATACGAAGTGGGGCCACGAGGTGGCGACACCACAAGGCGGCGCGGCCAATGGGGGGCCCGCGCCGCCCTATGGTGTGGGCCCCTCGTCAGCCCTCCGAATCTGCCCTTCCGCCTACTTAAAGCCTCCGTCGCGAAACCCCTGATGCGAAAAACCACGATACGGAAAACCTTACCGAGACGCCGCCGCCGCCGATCCCATCTCGGGGGATTCTGGAGATCTCCTCCCGCACCCTCGCCGGAGAGGGGATTCATCTCCCGGAGGACTCTACACCGCCATGGTCGCCTCCGGAGTGATGAGTGAGTAGTTCACCCCCGGACTATGGGTCCATAGCAAGTAGCTAGATGGTTGTCTTCTCCTCATTGTGCTTCATTGTTGGATCTTGTGAGCTGCCTAACATGATCAAGATCATCTATCTCGTAATACTCTATGTTGTGTTTGTCGGGATCCGATGGATAGAGAATACCATGTCATGTTAATTATCAAGTTATTACATATGTGTTGTTTATGATCTTGCATGCTCTCCGTTACTAGTAGAGGCTCGGCCAAGTTTTTACTCTTAACTCCAAGAGGGAGTATTTATGCTCGATAGTGGGTTCATGCCTCGCATTGACACCTGGGACAAAGTGACGTAAAGTTCTAAGGTTGTGTTGTGTTGTTGCCACTAGGGATAAAACATTGGCGCTATGTCCGAGGATGTAGTTGTTGATTACATTACGCACCATACTTAATGCAATTGTCCGTTGTTAGCAACTTAATACCGGGAGGGTTCGGATGATAACCTCGAAGGTGGACTTTTTAGGCATAGATGCAGCTGGATGGCGGTCTATGTACTTTGTCGTAATGCCCAATTAAATCTCACTATACTTATCATGTCATGTATGTGCATTGTTATGCCCTCTCTATTTGTCAATTGCCCGACCGTAATTTGTTCACCCAACATGCTTTTATCTTATGGGAGAGACACCTCTAGTGAACTCGTGGACCCCGGTCCATTCTTTTAATACTCGAAATACAAATCTGCCGCAATACTTGTTTTACTCGTTTTCTCTGCAAACAATCATCTTCCACACAATACGGTTAATCCTTTGTTACAAGCAAGCCGGTGAGATTGACAACCTCACTCGTTTCGTTGGGGCAAAGTACTTTGGTTGTGTTGTGCAGTGTTCCACGTTGGCGCCGGAATCTCCGGTGTTGCGCCGCACTACATCCCGCCGCCATCAACCTTCAACGTGCTTCTTGACTCCTACTGGTTCGATTAAACCTTGGTTTCTTACTGAGGGAAACTTGCCGCTGTGCGCATCACACCTTCCTCTTGGGGTTCCCAACGGACGTGTCAACTACACGCATCATGAATTTCACTCGGAGGATAGAATTTAGAGTAAAATAGAGGCACAATATCCTTCCAATCAAGAGAATGCCTATAATTCAGCAGTTTGTACCAATGCGCCGCTTTACCAGACAGCGACATAGGGAATAGTTTCTTCTTCACTTCATCCATAGAGATACCTGCACACTTGAATAACCCGCATAATTCGTGCAAAAACAGTAAATGATCTCCAGGATGGACAGTTCCATCCCCTTTATAGCGGTTATCCATAACACGTTCAATAATTCTCATAGGTATTTTATACGGAGTACTTTCAGCAGGTGGAGCAGCATTAGAGTTATCGCATATGGGAGATAAAGCATTATCAGGGCAAAATATTTCTTCCAAAGCAGAGGAGCAAAAAAGATTATTTTTATATAAACTAGCTTCCCCAAGCTTAGACTTCTCCATAGCATTAGCAGTAATTGCATTCATACTAATAACATTGCTACTACCATGCAAATAAGGTTCCATAGGTTTTTTAATTTTCGCATTAAACCATTCATGTCTTGACTCAGAAAATAGTACAAAAAGCTCACAGATATTTTCCATTATGCCTTACTAGTGTTTAACAAGAAACAAAAAGACGCAATTGCAGGATCTAAAGGAAATAGCTTCGAGCACACACACAACGGCAACAGAAAAGTACTTAGTTACCTCGGACCGGAGTATGAGTGCCTTTTACCTTTCCTCCCCGGCAACGGCGCCGTAAAAGTGCTTGATGTCTACGGGTGCTTCTATTCTTGTAGACAAGTTGTTGGGCCTCCAAGAGCAGAGGTTTGTAGAACAAGCAAAGCAAGTTTCCCTTAAGTGGATCACCCAAGGTTTATCGAACTCGTGGAGGAAGAGGTCAAAGATATCCCTCTCAAGCAACCCTGCGATCACAATGCAAGAAGTCTCTTGTGTCCCCAACACACGTAATACACTTGTTAGATGTATAGGTGCACTAGTTCGGCGAAGAGATAGTAAAATACAAGTAGTATGGATGTATATGAGTGGTAATAGCAATCTGAATAAAATATGGCAGCGAGTAAACATGCAACAAAACAGTAAACAAACGGAGATTCGATGCTTGGAAGCAAGGCCTAGGGATCCTGCTTTCACTAGTGGACACTCTCAACAATGATCACATAATAGAACCACTCTACACTCTGTTGTTGGGTGATGAACACCACTAATTGTGTAGGATTACACGAACCCTCAATGCCGGAGTTAACAAGCTCCACAATATTCGATATTCATGTTTAAATAACCTTAGAGTGCAAGATAGATCAACACAATTACACCGAGAACTAACATAGCATGCACACCGTCACCATCACACTATGAAGGAGGCATAGATCACATCAATACTATCATAGCAATAGTTAACTTCATAATCTACAAGAGATCACAATCATAGCCTACGCCAAGTACTACACGATGCACACACTCGTCACCATTACACCGTGGAGGAGGAATAGAGTACTTTAATAACATCACTAGAGTAGCACATAGATGATATTCAACTAGATCACATAAAGAGAGAGATGAACCACATAGCTACAAGCAGAGCCCTCAGCCCGGGGTGAATTACTCCCTCCTCATCATGGAGACAACGATGGCGGTGAAGATGGCGGTGGAGACGGCGGTGGAGATGATTCCGGGGCAATTCCCCGTCCCGCAGGGGTGCCGGAACGCAGACTTCTGTCCCCCGAATTGGAGTTTCGCGATGGCGGCGGCTCTGGAAGGTTTTCTCTGGTTTCGTCGAACGGGGTCGAGGATTTAGGTCAGGGACGACTAAATAGGCGAAGAGGCAGAGTCGGAGGGGCCACGGGGGGCCCACACACTAGGGGCGCCCCCTTGGCCGCGCCGCCCCGTGGGGTGGGCCCCCGGCTCCCCTCCGGCCCTTCTTCGATGCTCCGGAAGCTTCCGGAAAAATAGGATGTTGGGCGTTGATTTCGTCCGATTCCGAGAATATTTCCTTTCTAGGATTTCTGAAACCAAAAACAGCAGTAAAACAAGAATCGGCACTTCGGCATCTCGTTAATAGGTTAGTTCCGGAAAATGCATCAAAACGATATAAAGTGTGAACAAAACATGTAGGTATTGTCATAAAACTAGCATGGAACACAAGAAATTATAGATACGTTTGGGACGTATCAGTCACCATAAATCTATCGGAAGTTCGTGCAAGGTTCAAATCCCTCCAAATTCCTCCATATCTATAGGGTTAATCTATTCTTATTTTCAATCTTAGTGCTGAATGTTATCTTCATCAATATATTTTAGATACTACTTCGTTAGCTTTTGCCGTGGCGTCATCGTGCTTTCCCAGAAGAACCCGCCGCACAAGATACGGCTTCTGAACCCACTCACAAAGGCATCGAACACTATGTTTGAGGCGCAGATGCCATCTATTTTTCTCGGATTCGCCGCCGTAATCAAATCCCTGACTATGGTCTTCGTTTGCTCACATTACCCGAACAAAATTAGTTGGGTCGATGAGAGCACTCCAACTAAGGATATATATGAAGATTGGGGAGATGGAAGATTTTCGATCGAGAACCATGGTTTGCGTTGCATTACCCCGTTCAATGGTGAACTGTATGCAATAGATGTGGACAATTTTGAGTCCGGAAGAATAGTGTGCACCAATGTACAGTTGCAGCAGCGCGCGACACTGTCAAGATGGAGACACTAATTTCATTTCCACAACTTGGAAATGACAAGTTCTATCATGTGAAGTCGGATGGTGATCTGCTGCTTGTGTTGTTGGACAACATGCTTTTGGAGGACCAACCATTGGTGTACCGTGTGGACACTCGGAGCCGCTCTCTCCATCCGGTCAGCAACATTGGCAGCCATGCCTTCTTCGTGCATTATATCCGGTGTATCTCCGTCGACACCGGAGTGCACCCGACACTTCGACCTCGGCTGCATCTACTACGCCGATTTGGGTTATATCAGAGAGTACATTCATGATACAAAGGCCTGGGATGAGTGGCCACGATATGTGGATAGAATGGGAAACTACGGTCTGAGAAATGAACACAGGTCATACCGTTTGGAGGATGTATTAGCCGCACACTGCAAATGGAAGGAGTTCAATGAATATTTCCTTGGGATAATGCACGAATGGGGCGACGAAGAAATATATGAGCAATGAGGAATCTTCTTGTTGGCCATACATTGCGTGCGTCTTGTATTTTTTTCCAGCTTAGTTTGTCGTGAACATTAACAATGTTATTGGCTGCTTTTGGCTGCCGTATGCAGTTTATGTATTATACTTAGTTTTCTGATTATGCTGCTGTGAATTTATCATATACTAGCTTCTAGATTTGCTGCCATATTGGGCAAAAAACGAGGGCCAAAAGGCATAAATAATTGAAGAAAGACAGAAATAGAAGCTTCTCTAGATTTGATACTAATTTGGTGAAAACACAGAGAGAGAAAGAGGGGAAAATGTGCTCTTAAAAATGCCAATTTGGGTCGAGAGAGACAAAACCCAGCTCTCACGTACAACCAAACACGGTCTCGTCCTATCCCACGCGGTCCCTTCCTACCAGCCCCACACGACGCGGCCCCACAAACGACGCGGCCCCACGCGTAAACATAGAACGTTCAACTAAATAGATTCCTTCCGTCGGAGCTCCTTCTGTGGGTTTCAGACGAAGGCTTGGGGAAAACTGAGGAAAAACTAGGGGGCTGGGAAAAACTGAGTACAACTAAAGAACCAGGGGCATAGAAATCCCTATATAATTCCATTATCTTTTTTTCTTGTTAGCTCACAAGCTTAATATTCTTAAGATTGCATCGTTTGTACTTCCAAGGAAGATTGCATGATTGTTTTCTATCACACGTATATTTGTTTGTTTCGCTCAACTCTTATGCTTGCTACCCAACCTTGCTAGTCAAAGACATGTACTAAGAGGGAATGCTTCTCGTGTATCCAAGCCATGAACCAAAAACTCATGCCATTTGTGTCCACCATATCTATCTATATGTGGTATTTCACTGCCACTCTAAAGTGAATTGATTGTGTGCTACCTTTAAACCTTCAAACATTACTACATGTTTTGTGTTTTGTTCTTAGCTCATAAGGAAGTATTGAATGGTTTATTGTCTTTTCATGACTTCATTTCGTGACTAGCATGAATAATGTGCTAAGTCCTTAATATTGCAAAAAGAGCAAGGCACCGGGTGCCCATCCCAAACAAAATATAAAATAAACAAATAAACAAACAATGCTCCGCACATTATGTACTGGAGATATCCTAAATAATGGTGTGCAATGGAGAACTACATGAGAGCCACTCTTGAGGTCACTATATGAAAAGACGATAGAATGTTCAATGCCATTTGTTGACATAGACATGTGATACGTCTCCCACGTATCGATAATTTCTTATGTTCCATGCTTGTTTTATGACAATACCTACATGTTTTATACATACTTTATGTCATATTTATGCATTTTCCGGCACAAACCTATTAACAAGATGCCGAAGAGCCAGTTGCTGTTTTCTGCTGTTTTTGGTTTCAAAAATCCTAGTAAGGAAATATTCTCGGAATTGGACGAAATCAACGCCCAGGATCTTATTTTTCCACGAAGCTTCCAGAAGTCCGGAGGAGACACGAAGTGGGGCGATGAGGCGCCCACACAACAGGGCGGCGCGACCAAGGCTTGGGCCGCGCGGCCCTAGCGTGTGGGGCCCTCGTGGCGCCCCCTGACCTACCCTTCCGCCTACTTAAGCCTTCGTCGAGAATAACTCCAGTACCGAGAGCCACGATACGGAAAACCTTCCAGAGACGCCGCCGCCAATCCCATCTCGGGGATTCAGGAGATCGCCTCCGGCACCCTGCCGGAGAGGGGAATCATCTCCCGGAGGACTCTTCACCGCCATGGTCCCCTCCGGAGTGATGAGTGAGTAGTTCACCCCTGGACTATGGGTCCATAGCAGTAGCTAGATGGTCGTCTTCTCCTCATTGTGCTATCATTGTTGGATCTTGTGAGCTGCCTAACATGATCAAGATCATCTATTTGTAATGCTACATGTTGCGTTTGTTGGGATCCGATGAATATTGAATGCTATGTTATGTTGATTATCAATCTATCATCTATGTGTTGTTTATGATCTTGCATGCTCTCCGTTATTAGTAGAGGCTCGGCCAAGTCGTTACTTGTAACTCCAAGAGGGAGTATTTATGCTCGATAGTGGGTTCATGCCTCCATTAAATCTCGGGACGATGTGATGTAAAGTTCTAAGGTTGTGGATGTGCTGTTGCCACTAGGATAAAACATCAATGCTATGTCTAAGGATGTATTTGTTGATTACATTACGCACCATACTTAATGCAATTGTCTCGTTGTTTGCAACTTAATACCGGAGGGGGTTCGGATGATAACCTCGAAGGTGGACTTTTTAGGCATAGATGCATGCCTGGATAGCGGTCTATGTACTTTGTCGTAATGCCCAATTAAATCTCACACTACTCATCATAACATGTATGTGCATTGTCATGCCATCTTTATTTGTCAATTGCCCAACTGTAATTTGTTCACCCAACATGCTATTTATCTTATGGGAGAGACACCACTAGTGAACTGTGGACCCCGGTCCATTCTTTTACATCGAATAAATCTACTGCAATACTCGTTCTACTGTTTTCTGCAAACATCATCATCCACACTATACATCTAATCCTTTGTTACAGCAAGCCGGTGAGATTGACAACCTCACTGTCACGTTGGGGCAAAGTAATTTAGTTGTGTTGTGCAGGTTCCACGTTGGCACCGGAATCCCTGGTGTTGCGCCGCACTACACTCCACCGCCATCAACCTTCAACGTGCTTCTTGGCTCCTACTGGTTCGATAAACCTTGGTTTCTTACTGAGGGAAACTTACTGATGTACGCACCACACCTTCCACTTCGGGTTCCCAACGGTCGCGTGCTGTACGCGTGTCAAGCTAAATTTCTAGCGCCGTTGCCGGGGAGATCAAGACACGCTGCAAGGGGAGTCTCCACTTCCAATCTCTTTACTTTGTTTTTGTCTTGCTTTATTTATATTTACTATTTTTTTGCTGCATTATATCAAAATACAAAAAAATTAGTTGCTAGCTTTACTTTATTTATTATCTTGTTTGCGTTCTCCATATTAAAAACACAAAAAAATTAGTTACTTGCATTTACTTTATTTGCTTTTTGTTTATTTCATCATGTTTCCTCCTAAGTTCACTCTTAAAGATGTACCGGTAGGCCAAGGGTCTATCCTTGGGAAAGATAATATAGAAGATTTTTTCACCCACATTAGTACGGTTGAAGATTTTGAAGATAGACAATTGGTAGAACTCGCTCCTACTTATGAAATTGCTGTTGCTTCTTTAGTACACGCGTTAGAAGAAAGATTTGTTAATCTCAATCCCGTGATTCAACATATGTTTCTTACACTTAGTGATATGGAAGAAGGAGAAAAGAAAGATTTTGTATTAGAAACCCTTCTTAAAGAATTTGGAGGTATAGCAAGAGAAGCTAGAAAAGTTTTTACTAAATATAATATGCTTGGCTCTTATACCAACTTCGCTAGTATCCTTAAAAAGATGGAAAAAGATAGACAAAAGTACACTAATCAAGTTAATTATGAGGGGGATATTAAAACATCAATACCTTGCAAGCTCTTAGGAATGTGCGAGGCACTAGAAAATAACTATGCTTGGCTTGTTCCCGAAAATTTGTTTGATGAGAATAGCAAGCCTAAGACTAATGAAAAAGGAGCCTCTGAAACTTACATAAATAAGATACAATGCATAGTGGAGAAAACTTCAAACCCCGCTGGTGATGCTTCATCTCTTGATAATACTTGATACACACTTTCTGCGCCTAGCTGAAAGGCGTTAAAGAAAAGCGCTTATGGAAGACAACCCATGATTTTACTTCTGCACTTTTGTTTTATATTTGAGTCTTGGAAGTTGTTACTACTGTAGCAACCTCTCCTTATCTTTATTTTGTTGCATTGTTGTGCCAAGTAAAGTCTTTGATAGTAAGGTTCATACTAGATTTGGATTACTGCGCAGAAACAGATTTCTTGCTGTCACGAATTTGGGTTGAATTCTCTATAGGTAACCCAAAAAAATCTGCCAATTTACGTGAGTGATCCTCAGATATGTACGCAACTTTCATTCAATTTGAGCATTTTCATCTGAGCAAGTCTGGTGCTCCTTAAAAATTCGTCTTTACAGACTGTTCTGTTTTGACAGATTCTGCCTTTTATTTCGCATTGCCTGTTTTGCTATGCTTGATGGATTTCTTTATTCCATTAACTTTCAGTAGCTTTGTGCAATGTCCAGAAGTGTTAAGAATGATTATGTCACCTCTGAACATGTGAATTATGCACTAACCCTCTAATGAGTTGTTTTGAGTTTGGTGTGGAGGAAGTTTTCAAGGGTCAAGAGAGGAGGATGATACAATATGATCAAGGAGAGTGAAAGCTCTAAGCTTGGGGATGCCCCGGTGGTTCATCCCTGCATATTTCAAGAAGACTCAAGCATCTAAGCTTGGGGATGCCCAAGGCATCCCCTTCTCATCGACAACATTATCAGGTTCCTCTAGTGAAACTATATTTTTATTCCATCACATCTTATGTGCTTTACTTGGAGCGTCTGTATGCTCTTGTTTTTTGTTTTGTTTGAATAAAATGGATCCTAGCATTCATTGTGTGGGAGAGAGACACGCTCCGCTTTTGCATATGGACAAATATGTCCTTGGCTTTACTCATAATGTTCATGGCGAAGGTTGAAACTGCTTCGTTAATTGTTGTATGGTTGGAAACGGGAAATGCTACATGTGGTAATTGGTAGAATGTCTTGAATAATTTGATACTTGGCAATTGTTGTGCTCATAAGGATCATGTTTAAGCTCTTGCATCATATACTTTGCACCTATTAGTGAAGAAATACATAGAGCTTGTTGAAATTTGGTTTGCATGATTGGTCTCTCTAAAGTCTAGATATTTTCTGGTAAGGGTTTGAGCAACAAGGATGACAGTGCAGAGTCTTATAATGCTTGCAATATGTTTTTATGTGAGTTTTGCTGTACCGGTTCATACTTGTGTTTGCTTCAAATAATCTTGCTAGCCTAAGCCTTGTATTGAGAGGGATTACTTCTCATGCATCCAAAATCCTTGAGCCAATAACTATGCCATCTGTGTCCACCATACCTACCTACTACATGGTATTTCTCTGCCATTCCAAAGTAAATTGCTTGAGTGCTACCTTTAAACAATTCAAAATTTATCATCTCTAATTTGTGTCAATGTTTTATAGCTCATGAGGAAGTATGTGGTGTTTATCTTTCAATCTTGTTGGGCAACTTTCACCAATGGACTAGTGGCTTCATCCGCTTATCCAATAATTTTGCAAAAAGAGCTGGCAATGGGATTCCCAGTCCCAAATTAATTAACCTTCATAATTTTACAAAAATAGACACTCCTCCATGGTATGTGATTGTTGGACGGCACCCGAGGATTCGGTTAGCCATGGCTTGAGAAAACAAAGGTGGGGAGGAGTGTCATCTAAATAAAACTAAAATAAAAAGGCACACCTTCATGGTATGAGATTGTTGGCAGGCACCCAAGGATTCGGTTAGCCATGGTTTGTGAAAGCAAGGTTGGAAGGAGTGCCACCCAAAAATAAAAATGTTTCATGAGAGCCGCTCTTTGAAGGTTTGTCTGGCAAGGGGGTTAGAGTGCCCATTACCATTCGTTGACAACAACAAACACCTCTCAAAACTTTACTTTTATGCTCTCTTTATGTTTTCAAAACAAAAGCTCTAGCACAAATATAGCAATCGATGCTTCCCTTTTCGAAGGGCCCCTTTCTTCTACTTTTATGTTGAGTTAGTTTACCTACTTCCTTCCACCTTAGAAGCAAACACTTGTGTGAACTGTTCATTGATTCTTACATACTTGCATATTTGCATTCATCATATTACTCTGTATTGACAACTATCCATGAGATATACATGTTACAAGTTGAAAGCAACCGCTGAAACTTAATCTTCCTTTGTGTTGCTTCAATGCCTTTACTATGAATTTATTGCTTTATGAGTTAACTCTTATGCAAGACTTATTGATGCTTGTCTTGAAAGTACTATTCATGAAAAGTCTTTGCTATATGATTCAATTGTTTAACCATTATCTTTACCATTGCTTTGGATCGCTGCATTCATTACATGTTCTTACAATAGTATTGATCAATATTATGATGGCATGTCACTTCAGAAATTATCTTTGTTATCGTTTACCTACTCGGGACGAGTAGGAACTAAGCTTGGGGATGCTGATACGTCTCCAACGTATCGATAATTTATTATGTTCCATGCTTGTTTTATGACAATACCTACATGTTTTATACATACTTTATGTCATATTTATGCATTTTCCGGCACTAACCTATTAACAAGATGCCGAAGAGCCGCTTGTTTGTTTTACTGCTATTTTTGGTTTCAGAAATCCTAGTAAGGAAATATTCTCGGAATTGGACGAAATCAACGCCCAGGATCTTATTTTTCCACGAAGCTTCCAGAAGTCCGGAGGAGATACGAAGTGGGGCGACGAGGCGCCCACACAACAGGGCGGCGCGGCCAAGGCTTGGGCCGCGCGGCCCTAGCGTGTGGGGCCCTCGTGGCGCCCCCTGACCTACCCTTCCGCCTACTTAAGCCTTCGTCGAGAATAACTCCAGTACCGAGAGCCACGATACGGAAAACCTTCCAGAGACGCCGCCACCGCCAATCCCATCTCGGGGGATTCAGGAGATCGGCTCCGGCACCCTGCCGGAGAGGGGAATCATCTCTCGGAGGACTCTTCACCGCCATGGTCGCCTCCGGAGTGATGAGTGAGTAGTTCACCCCTGGACTATGGGCCCATAGCAGTAGCTAGATGGTCGTCTTCTCCTCATTGTGCTATCATTGTTGGATCTTGTGAGCTGCCTAACATGATCAAGATCATCTATTTGTAATGCTACATGTTGCGTTTGTTGGGATCCGATGAATATTGAATGCTATGTTATGTTGATTATCAATCTATCATCTATGTGTTGTTTATGATCTTGCATGCTCTCCGTTATTAGTAGAGGCTCTGGCCAAGTCGTTACTTGTAACTCCAAGAGGGAGTATTTATGCTCGATAGTGGGTTCATGCCTCCATTAAATCCGGGACGAGTGACAGAAAGTTCTAAGGTTGTGGATGTGATGTTGCCACTAGGGATAAAACATCAATGCTATGTCTAAGGATGTATTTGTTGATTACATTACGCACCATACTTAATGCAATTGTCTGTTGTTTGCAACTTAATACTGGAGGGGGTTCGGATGATAACCTGAAGGTGGACCTTTTAGGCATAGATGCATGATGGATAGCGGTCTATGTACTTTGTCGTAATGCCCAATTAAATCTCACACTACTCATCATAACATGTATGTGCATTGTCATGCCATCTTTATTTGTCAATTGCCCAACTGTAATTTGTTCACCCAACATGCTATTTATCTTATAGGAGAGACACCACTAGTGAACTATGGACCCCGGTCCATTCTTTTACATCGAATACAATCTACTGCAATACTCGTTCTACTGTTTTCTGCAAACATCATCATCCACACTATACATCTAATCCTTTGTTACAGCAAGCCGGTGAGATTGACAACCTCACTGTCACGTTGGGGCAAAGTAATTTGGTTGTGTTGTGCAGGTTCCACATTGGCGCCGGAATCCCTGGTGTTGCGCCGCACTACACTCCGCCGCCATCAACCTTCAACGTGCTTCTTGGCTCCTACTGGTTCGATAAACCTTGGTTTCTTACTGAGGGAAACTTACTGCTGTACGCATCACACCTTCCACTTGGGGTTCCCAACGGTCGCGTGCTGTACGCGTGTCAACATGCATACACTCAATTTTTTTTTTCAACACTCCTATTGCATTTAAAACAAAAAGCTAGCACATGAGTAATCTTGATTCCCTCTGCGCAGGGCCTTTCTTTTACTTTTATGTTGAGTAAGTAAACCTATTTTCCTCTACCTCAAGCAAGCATTTGAGTTGTTGTGATCCAACCATTTATATATGTTGATCCATTCAATCCCTCTTTTATTATTCCTTGTGTAGCATAATGCAATTATCTGAATGAATATAACTTTGAAAGATATCTATGATTGAAAAGAGATTGTAATGATTGAGGATGTGATTTCTGCAATAAGCTCTAATATAAAGACTCTGCTCAAAAGATAAGCATAATTTGTTTATTGTTCGCTGACCAAGAATGAAAGTTTGCCATCATTAATTATGATTTCCTCCATGCACTTCTATTTAGTGATTCCTTACTCATTGCAAGTTGAATTATATAAGAAGAAGTTGATGTCTACAATGACTTGTGTATTGGTAAGTATGATGCTTCTTGTCCGTATTTTGTTTATCGACACTTCACTCCATAAACCCGTGGTCTGGTTTACTAAGTTCAGTTTTGCTTGGGGACAAGCGAGGTCTAAGCTTGGGTGGAGTTGATACGTCCAATTTGCATCACTATTCTATATCATAATTTACTATTATTCATTGATATATTTCATATTTAGAAGTGATACTTATGTTATTCCACCTATTTTTGCATGTTTGATGATTATTGGAGAATTAACCGCGGAGCCAGGATTCTGCTGGAAAAAGGACCGTCAAGACACCATACTTCAAAAGAACAACAATTCCCAGAAATTATAAAGAAAATCATAATTTGCTAGATGACGGAGGAATCCAGAAGGGGAGGCCAAGATGGGCCAGACCACCCGTAGGCGCGGGCCAGCCTCAAGCCGCGCCTAGGCGTGGTCTAGGCACCCTGGCCCACTTCTGACGATGCCCCCTCGCGTATTTCAACCCATCGGGAAACCTAAGATTGGGAGAGCGACCAGAGAAATATTCCACCGTCGCTACGGGGTGGAGAACCAGAGAGAGAATAGCTCTTCGGCAGGCTGAAATTTGCCGGGAAAATTCCTTCCCGGAGAGGGGAGATCGTCACCATCATCACTGCCATCGAGCTGGACTTCATCGGGATCATCATCACCATCATCTCCACCACCAGCACCATCATCACCGCCGTCTCCACGCTATCCCGCTGTAACATCTTGGGTTTTACTTGTCTAGTTCATAGGGGAAACTTTCCCGGTGTTGATTACTCCTTGTAGTTGATGCTATTGAGTGAAACCATTGAATTAAGGTTTATGTCCAGATTGTTATTCATCGTTATATCACCCTCTGATTATGATCCATTTTATGTCTCATGGGTAGTTCGTTTAGTTCTTGAGGACATGGGAGAAGTCATGCTGTTAGTAGTGGGACTATGTTGAGTAATATGCAATGATTTGATATTTAAGTTGTGGTGCTATTCTTCTAGTGGTGTCATGTGAACGTCAACTACATGATACTTCACCTTTATGGGCCTAGGGGAATGCATCGTGTATTTGGCTACTAATTGTGGGGTTGCGGGAGTGACATAAACTCAAACCCCCGTTAGGAAACCGGTGCACGAGGGAGTGTAGGATCTCAAAGTTAAAGGTTGTGGTTAGATTTATCTTAATTACTTTCTGTAGTTGCGGATGCTTGCAAGAGGTATAATCACAAGTATGTATTAATCTAAGTATGGGGTAGTACATTAGCATAGGTCACCCACACAACACTTACCAAACCATTGAATATTATTTAGCTACGTGAAGCGAGAGCACTTGATGTAATTCCCATGTGTCCTCAGGAACGCTTGGTCATCATAAGTAAAACAACTGGCTTGTCCTTTTCTATAAAAAAAGATTGGGCCACTCACTGCAATTATTATTACCGCATTTTATTTACTCGTACTTTATTTATCTGCAATACCAAATACCCCTGCAAACCAGTTTGCTAGTGTTTACAGTGAATCCTCAATCAAAACTACTCATCAACATCTTATGCTCCTTGTTGGGTTTGACACTCTTATTTATCGGAAGTACTACGATACACCCCCTATACTTGTGGGTCATCACCAAGCTGGTGGCGAAGGTGCTAGCGAACCGTGTCGTCCCTATCCCTCCTCGGATGGTAGGGGTGCAGCAAAGTGCATTCGTGTATGGAAGATGTTTGCATGATAAATTTATGATGGTACAAGGGATAGCGTGCAAGCTTCATAGAAGCTCAACCCGGTCGGTTCTACTGAGCTAGACATAGCCAAGGCCTTGAACACAGTGAATTGGGCTTTCCTTATAGAGGTCCCGAGGAAGCTAGGTTTCGGCAAAAGAATCCTAGCCTGCATTGTTGCTCTACTGTCCACGGCTTTGACACGTGTTTTGCTTAACGACACTCTGGGTTCGTGGATTGCCAATAGACGTAGATTGCGGCAAGGGGATACCCTATCCCGGCTAATCTTCATCTTGATCATGGATGTCTTGCACTTGATGATTGTGAAGGCATCAAGCAAGGGGTTGCTTACCCGGCCCACCGGCACCATCAGGACTGCGCCACCGCACTTCAATCTATGTGGATGAGGTCATGACTTTCTTACGTCCCACTGTGCTGGACTTAAAAGTCTTCACTGCGATCGTTGATGACTTTGGTGCAGCCTCAGGCTTCTACACCAACATGGACAAGTGCTCGGCAAATCTCATCTGATGCATTGGTACCGACGAGGCTTTGGTGGCCCAAGAGTTACGATGCCATGCGGTGCCCTTCCCCCTCCGATTCCTTGGGCTGCCCCTGACATTGAGAAAACCGAGTGCGACACAGCTTCAATATCATTCGGTTACATTCAAGAGATCCAATCTAAAGTTGTGACCATGTAGGTGCCTTATGTATCTTTAGTTCTTTACCATTGTAGACCAGTCTAACATTAAATTGTTCCTTAAGTTATTCAATCTACAAAGAGATACATATAATTTATAGTTTATTACAGATATGGCACATTACATGTTGTAAACATATTTGAGTTGACAAGGTACATTTTTCCCATCACTAGTAGAAAGAAGGGTTTTGTTTTTTTTTGCTCCAAAGAGCTTTTGCACAAAATTTGGCACGAACCGGTGCAAAAGGGGTCATTAACACCGGTTCATGCGGTCTGGACGTCCAGGGGATCAGCCGCGGCATTAGCACCGGTTCGTGCGAGACCTTTTGCACCGGTTCGTAACACGAACCGGTGCAAAAGGTTTTTCTGCTCCCCACGCACCTCCACCCCCGTGTGGATCGCCTTTTTAACACTGTAAAATAGAAAAGAAAATAAAACAAAATTAAAAAATAAAATCTTTTGAGATTCCTGTATGTTATGCAACCTACTATTAGGGAAAATTAACAAATTTGAATTTTTACTTTTATTGCAAAAAAATGTTTGAAAAATGGTAAAACTGCATTAACTTTTGCATACGACGTCGGAAAAAACGTATAATATATCAAAATCATCGTGGGAAAATTCCAGAAATTCCAAATGAAAATATGAAGATATGAAAATTCCAAATGAAAAAATGAAAAGATTTTAGTTTTTTTCCAGAAATTTACGATTTTTTTTATTTTTTAAAATTAAAATTAATAATTGCATCCTGCATAAAGATTACTATTACTTTTAGGAAATTATAAGATTTTCAAATTTTCAAGTTTTAGGTTTGGCAAAAAAAATTAAAAAAATTAAAAGAATTTAAAATAATTAAAAAACAATATAAATTATAAAGTTAATGTTTACTTATTTATTCAAGATTATTATTACAACATTACTTTTGTTTATTAAAATAATTATTTGAAATTCAAACAATAAAGAAATATGATATCGACCGACATGTTAATAGGATTGATATGATACTAGTATCACATTCATGCGCGCGAAACACTTGGATGCGGGACGGAAAGGAACTTGGAAGTTAAGCATGCTCACACTAGAGTAGTGGGAGGATGGGTGACCGAGCGGGAAGTTTGAGCACGAGTAAGTAATTGGACTAGAGATAAGGGTAGTTAGAGACTAAACTTGTGAAATAACTAAAATATTAGAAATTATGAAAAAAGGAAAAAAAGAGGGAGTGAAAAATAATTCGAATTTTTTTTATGGTAGCGGGATTCTACCGCGGCAGCGTTTTGGGGAGTTTTTTTTTGCCGCGGCAGACCCTTTAGCACCGGTTCGAAGGTCCTCCCGCTCGGACGCCCGACAACCGCCATGTGGTGCATCCTTTAGCACCGGTTCGTAACTGAACCGGTGCAAAAGGGGTGGCCTTTTGCACCCGATTGTTTGCATCCGTTCACAATCCGGTGCATATGGCCCAAATAAACTGGTGCAAAAGGCCCGTTTTTCACTAGTGCATCTATAAGCTAGAAGCTCCTGCTAAGCATCTGGGTGACTTCTTTTGGGCTTTTGAAGCGGCTTCGAGGTACCAGACAGCTGAAGCCAAAAGAAGTGTCCAGTTTCTCGAGGGCTTATTTCAACCGCGAAGCCAGCCCGCAGTGCAATTTGCAGAAACTGCTCGAGACCAGTTTCCCGAGCTTCTATCCCAGCAACCCGAAACGGTACATAGATTTGCCCCTCTTTTCCGTCCAAATTACAACCAAATGCCACTCCGCTTCACTTACCGGTTCGGCGTGTAATAAAAAGAAAAGGAAAAAACGAGTCAACCCCAACTCCCATCGTGCATCCCAACACAAAAAAACTCCCGCATCGTGCCTTGCTCCTATCGCACGGACAAAGCCGCCGCCGCAGCTCCGCCCCCGTCGCCCCCGCAGCTCCGCCACCAGGGACTGGCCCCTTCCTCTCCACCCGCGGCAGGGCCGGCCGGCGACGAGCTCTCCACCCGCGTCTCCACCTGCGGCAAGGATGACACCCGCCTCTCCACCCGCAGACCAGCGCCACCGATGAGCTCTCTGCTCCGCCCCCGCCAGCTGACCGTTGACCTCGTCCTCCCCCAACGGTGACCTCCCTAGCGATGCCGACCTGGTCACCTGGAGCTCGTAATGCCCCACCTGATGCTCTGTTAGTGATTTGATTTTGGTGATATATACTGTTCTGTGAAGATATCTTCACTTATGACTTGTATGTGTATCACAAGACAAGAATTAATGTTCTGCTAGCATTTGTTACATGAACCAACTTGCTGATTTGTATTGTCATGAACCAATTTTTTGATTTGTATACTCATGAACTAATGTTGCTGATTTGTATGACCGTATGACATTTTACAAGTTAACACAGAAATAAGCTTTAATTCTAGAAGCCCAAAAGAATAGAAGAAACTAGCTTCTATGAGCTTCTACCCACCACAGTTTCTCCCCACCGAAACCCATAAGCCGGCTTATGCATAAGCAGAAGCCCAAAAGAATGTGTTATCAAGTTTGGCACACTGATCGACAATACATTTAAGGAGGTGTTATCACCAGATTTTGGCTAAATCAGGAGGTGGGCCGCGATCAGGATGGGCTTGGAAGATTACACGTGGAAGAT
>NC_061513.1:215076465-215093393 GCF_022539505.1 Lolium rigidum | reverse complement strand
TGCCAACCGCGACCAAAGCCCCTTTTTCCACCAGTGTCAGTTAGCCACAACTGTATGTCCTCATCTTCTAGCCCTCCTCGTGCCTCTCCTGTTCTTCTCCCCTCCTTCGCCTGGTCGGACCACGACACTACGTGCTCACCAAGCTCAAGGCCATTCCTCATGTTCATACTCATCCCTATCCCAGATTCCAACCGACCATCTCAACCTAGAAAGGATGTCAGAACATCTATCCGTCCATGGGATCATTTAAGTTGTGACTCACACAACTTCTACTTACCTAGTTACATATCTTAGCTTTCTATACAAAACACATTGAGCTCCTGATAAGGGGTGGCCCGATCTTCTCAGTAAGCAACGGTGGTGGTGATGAACACACGATAAACACAGCGGATATAACACAGAAAGAGGTGAAGATAACTTGTATGACGCTGACAAAGTCTCTCAATTGATTCCTGTCGCCAATGCAACAGCTCTCAACCCTGCAAGTTATTCGCAACTCCACACACTTGCGCACGTACGCCGACCACGAAGCGGTAAATTGTAATCTTCTAATCCCCAATGAAACATCAGATCACACAAACTTTCAGCAGCATAAAACTCCAGATCGAAACGAATTGGAGAGTGGTGTATCAATAGTTTTGCGTAGCAAACAACTATGAACTAGGGTTTATCTTAAATATGGTCTAAAGCTATTATGGGGGCGTCCTAGGCACTTATATAGGGGTTCACGACGACCTCGGGTCGAAAAGATACATAGAAAATCGACCCAGATCGAGATCTGGTCGAGACAGACTCGGACTCGGTCGGCTCAGGAGCCGGTCGACCGAGCCTGGGACCGGGTCAGGCCGGTTCAAACAGGGCCTGGCGCCGGGTGCTTACCGGCGTGGGTCGTGACTTGCAGTAAACCCACCCGGCTGGCACAAGCGTGGAATCCGGTCGGCGTCGGGCGGACCTGGCGTGGCGTCCGGTTGGACCGGGCTGCTGACCGGGCGTGCCGGCGTGGCGGCCGGTCTGACTGGGACCTGAGCCGGCCTGGACTTCGTCTCTTTCCCTCGCGCATGCCTCCCGCTCCTCCCTCGCGCATCCATGGGATGTCTTCATGTCCAGCTTCATGTCTAGCTCCATGTCCAGCTTCACGTCCAACTGCTCCTCTTTTCCTCGTGCGATGCTTGCTCCCTCTTCGTACCTGATCATACATAAGTAATAGGACTTACGCATTATAAAATTCTCATCGATTAAAGTATCACTTAGGAACAAGTTCACCTGTTGTTTGAGTAGCTTCGCACGAGCCCTTGTAATGGGTCCAATCCTTACTTCATTGGACTTGAACTTTACAGTGGCATCGTCTTCATCTTGCAATGACGGAGGTAGTAGTGTAGTAGGGATGACCTCATCAGCTCCCTCATATCTTTGTCGTTAGAAATTACAATATCGTTGCTGGTAATCTATGAACAGGAAGTGAAGAAGCAGAAGGTCTCGTCCAATCCATTAGATGCTTTGATATGTGCTAATCATCATGATTGTCAATTTAAGAAATGGGAGCCCGGTGCTAAAATACCAATGAGATAAAGTTAGCAAACCTGTTCACACCTTGAACTTCCAAAGTAGTAGCTAGCTAGTAAAAATATGTACCGACAGGTCAGGTCCATGCACATACAATCATTTTAATTAGTTCAGGTTCGCATATCTTTTTAATTGGTCCAGGCTCTTACAAAGATAATACATTAAACAATTAGGTTATTTTTAATAAATAGTCAGACTGTTTAAGAGAAATGCATGCCTGATGATTTTAACATAAATGCATCCATTCTTTCAATCCTCTGCGAAATTGCAAGGCAATAAAAAGGCTAGAAATGGTGCATAATTATTATTAGATGTGCTCAACTTTTCAGTATGGTGTACATCAGACATCAGATATGAAAGATTAAGAAAAAAACAATACAAGGTCCATTTCTCACTCAGAGATGCAGCATGCATGATATTAGAAGTCAATTTTGCTTTTAGCAAGGCAATAGAAAACAACTGATCGCAAGGGATAAGTTGTGGCCTGACGAAATTGAAGGAAAGTACGGTTTATACTGCAAGTATTGCCAAAGTTTTTGCTTCTAGAGTGGTCGCCGTCAAGTACAACTGATCAAAAAGCATGTTCATGTATTAAAAAAAACCAATACATCAGCAAGGTTAACACAACATATTAGCATTATTTTCATATGGATTGGACCTGCGAATTAGCATATAGCAACAATAAATATTTGACATCTTAGAACAAGCTAGTGCAGTTCAGTACAGACTACGTAAGCCATCAACTTCTGCAACCAGTACATCATTAAACAACTCATCTAGTTTCATCATAGATGAGGCAAACACTACTTCTACTTAGGAATCAGGCAAATGGAAGATGTTACAACACCTGGAATAAACAGAGACAGAATATCAGCATTTGTAGATACAACTGTACCTACTGTATTAGCACCTCCAGATACAATTGCGAGTAATAAAAAAGATATGATATAAAAAAATTACTATTTCACAAATTTAAAACTTACCATTACTATACATACTGCCTACAAGCTTCAAAATTATAGCAAGGATTCAATCATAGGGATTCCCAATCTGAGTTATAGGAGGTATAAATCAAACTTGCAGTCCTCCCTCTTAGTACGGAAGAAGCTCTCGGTGACACTGTCATCAAGCACAGAAGTTCAGGTCTTCGATCTGAGGGAGGCGTTTGCCGCCCGGATGGCGCGGAGGAAGGCAACAGAGTCTGCGTCCTCCCCCGACCGCGTCGAGGAAGGGCGAGAGCTTCTGCATCGTCCCTTGCCCCCATGGAGGAACATCGGCTGCATCTCCAACTACATGGAGAGGAACGGCGGAGGCGGCGTCCTCGTCGCGAGGAGGGGCGGCGGCGCGTCCCTATGAATGAGGGGAACGAAGGTGGTCCGGGGTTTGCATCCAGACAAGAGAGGGAATCCCAGCACACGGTGGAACAACATCAGTGGGTGGGAGCTGACCTGTGTGGGGCGGAGTGCGGAGGCCATGATCTCCAAGAACCGAAAGGAGAAGATGACTGAGCAGCTGATTAGTTGATTGAGACGCGAGGGATTTGTGTGCGTGAAGATAATGCGAATGACTCCCGCGCTTGTCCCATCCGTGTGTGGGGCAAAGCAAAGAGGAGCGGGGCGAAGCTGACGACGTATCATGAGATGGATTGACGACGGAACGTCTTCCCTCCTTTTAAGTAGTAGAGATAGAGATTATGAGCGGTACCATCCATAAGCCAGAGAAATAGAGGGTAAGCATGATAGCTCCATCCCTAATTTTCCTGCATATGAGTGTGGAGAGAAGAAAAAAACGGAGTAGTTTTTTCGCTACCTGTTTCGGCAGAGCCTAAGGGCATGTACAATGGTGGAGATTCAGCTGTTTGTAAGTGGTAATTATAGGTGATTTTAGTGTTGTGGAGGAAAGAGAATTATGAGAGAGAGGGAGGTTGTTTTTTGTTGTTATATGAAGGGTGTCTATAACTTAGAGCATGTCTAACAGGCCCCTTACTTTTCCGCCCTGTATATCGCGATTATTTCGCCCCGTATAAAAAAAGTGCTGGTAGATACACCGTTCCGTCTAGCAGACCCCGTATTTCATCCCGTAAATTCGTAAATTTAAAATCCCGGGAAACTTTCATATTCATAGTTCGTCGATCATACATACGGATCAACGCTTCTACATCCAAAATGCGCGATCCTAAATGGATCGCGACTTCTACTCGGGGAGGTCGACTAGGTACGACTCCGCCTTCGCCTCCGCCCTCTTCCTCTCAGTGTCGTCCTTGAGGAACTGTCGTAGCGCCTTCAACAAGTCGGGGGCCTCCTCCTCCTCGCCGGCGAGCGGAGCTCCTCCAGCGCTGGTGCTCCCGCTGCTCGCGTTCCAAGCCTCCTTCGCCCGGCGGCGGCGCTCCCGGGCCGGCGCGCCACTCGTCGAACTTGGGGCCGCTCATCGGCTTCATCGGCGGATCCTGGTTGTACCAGCGCCCGCCCGCCGCGAAGTCAACGAGCTTCGGCGGAACGTACGCGGCACCGGCGTACCTGCAGGCCGCACGCCGGCTCCCGGCGGCGGATCTCTTGCATTGGCGCCGCCACGCATCCTCCACGTTGTCCGGCGAGCGGGATCGCTTCGATCCGCGCGCCGGCGAGGCGGTACTGCGGCGGCGTGCGTCCATGCCGAAGCTGGGGTGAAATGTGGAGGTAGGTACCTACGGATTGCTCGCCGGAGCTAACTACGGAGGTGGCGGCGCACGGCGGAGCTAGGGTTGCGAGTGCACATGCGCCCAGTATAAGTACGGGGCGACGGGACCGATTTCCTAGGCCCCGTATTCCGCCGAAACGGGCCGGCCCGAATACGGGGCCTGCTAGACGCCCAAATCGCGCCTGCTCCGTATCCCGCCGGAATTTTACGGGGTGGGCGGGTTATATGGGGCCTGTTAGACATGCTCTTATACTCACACATGGTTATGGCTAAAAATAGATAGTTTACAGATAGATCATTGTAGACGCTATCTATACTATTGTCTATATATGACATGGAGTGATATTACAGACATCGTGTATCTAGACCATTGTACATGCCCCGATTTCTGTTAGAGATGCCCGTACCACGAACATTTAACTTGCAATTTAGATAGAGTATTTTCTTACCAGTGGGCTCAAATCACGGAAAACTAGGCCATCAGGCATTTTTATTTGGAAAACGCTGTCCTTCCCCCGGGGGAACAGCGCTCTGTTCCTCCGCTCTGCGTGACTGACGCGTGTCCTGTGGGACCCATCCTTTTCTCCAATCCTTATCTCTTCCTCACGGACGCAGCAGAGGAACCACCACACCGCACGACACTGCTTTTCCCCACCGCCGCGCCGCACCCGGTCCCTAGCTTGTTGCTGTGCTGGCCGCCGCACCCCACCTACCTCCAAGTCCGGCCGCCGCGCCCTCTGCAGCTCGCGCCGCCGGCATTGCAAATCGTGTCGTCGCGATTTCGAGAGATCTCGTCGTCGCGCGCCCCTGCAGCTCGCACCGCCGCTGCGCGCCACTCGATTCGCGCCGCCGCCGTGCCCTAGAGCTCCCACCGCCGGGGCTCGTGTACAAGCATGCGCCGCCGCGCACTCCGCCGGAGCTCCTACCGCGCACGCCGCCGTTTTTGCCCGCGCACTCATGGAGACGCGGCCGCTGCCGCTCGTTGTGCAGCCATGGGCGAGCTCGACCGCGCCGCCGCTGCTCTCGACCGACCCGCTGTAGCGCTCAACAACTCCCTAGCACCCGCCGCTGTCACGCTCTAGGAGGATCCCGCCGTGCGCCGCTCTATAGCACCCACTGCGAGCCGGCGGCGGCGCCACCGTATTCGTCGCCGGCGCGCTGCGGCCGCTCCGTCCCCTCCCAGCCACAACTTCGTCGCCGGAGTGTTGTCGTCCAATGGTGGCCGGAGTGCTGCAGGTGCTCGACCTTGCCGCTCCCAGGCCTCTGGTCATCTTTTTTTCTTTTTTTGTATGTGATAGCTGTATACACAGGCCCAGGATGCTACCCTAGTTTGATGATAGCTACAATAACATTCTTTTTTGCTACATTCTTTTTCTGGTTGAGCTAATATAGTATAAATTGTTTGCTACCATGTCTTCCATGAAAATAAGTTGTTTGCTACATACCTATATTTTTCTTGCTATTTTGATTATGTGTTTTTGCTGTATTCACATAAAATTCATGGTCCCAGGTTTTCGGCGAGAGGCTCCGACTAAGTCACTTTTGCTACTTTTTTTCTTGATTTTTGCTATAATAGCATACGTTTTTGCTACAAGTTCTCCGGAGAGGTCTCCGGTGAGACTTCGACGAGATCGGTTTTGCTACAATAGCAAAAAAAGCTGCTACAACTTTTGTGTTTTTTTGCTACTTTAGCATATTCTTTTTGCTACCATGTCTCCGGTGAGGTTCCCGGCGACGCCTCCGGCGAGTTCCCGGGTGATATCTCCGGCGAGTTTTTTTTGCGAGCTCTCCGATGAGGTCGGTGTTGCTACAATACCATAATTTTTTTGCTACAATAGTACAACATTTTCGCTACATCGTCTCCGGCGAGGTCTCCGGCGAGTCTCCGACGCAATCTGTGTGTATTTTGGGTGAACCGTGTTTTGCTACAATTGTGTTGATTTTGCTACAAACGAACCGTTTTTGCTACTTTGGTACATTATGGTAGCAAAAGTGGGACTGAGGTATACTGTGACACGTGTCATGATCTGGACGGTCCAATCGAGCTAATCCAACGGCTGTCCACCCGGGGGATTAGAAATCTAATCCCCGGGGACGCTCAGCGTGACCCTTTTTATTTTCTCCCGACTGATCCCGTGCATTATGTTCTGGTTACCTGCCGAGGCCACCGATCGGTCGTTCAATTTCGTTCATTCTTTTTCGAGAAAGGCACGGGGCACCCATATATAAGTTGCGTACCGCGCGGCCGTCAGTTCTTATTTCCAAAAAATAAGAGAAAGAAACCCTAGACAGGGCCTCTCAAATTACAACTCCAGCACGCGGCGGGAAAAAGAAGAAGAGGAGCAGATCGATTGAGCACCACCTTTGGACATGGAGACCGACGGACAGGCCGCCGGCGGGGGAGAATCCGAGAAGCGTACTCGTACGGAGGGAAATTCCGATGGCGAATCAGCCACGACGGAGGAGATCTCGGAGGGCGACGAGATCACGGATGACGAGCAGATCACGGAGCTCGAGGATGTCACAGAGGAAGAAAGAGCCAGGTGGGCCAAGATAGATCGGCAGATTGAGTGGAAGGTGTTGTCCGAGGAGGAGGAGATGGATAATTACCGTCAAGACTGGGAATTTGGATACGCTCACAGGTTTGGTAGCTTCGATAAAGAGAGTGAGTCACTTGTCTAATTTAATCAGCGTAATTACTTGCTGCCTGCTTAGCTTTCTTCCTCTTTGGCAATCATGGAAAATCTAATTTAATATCATTCATCCTTTCCTTCTGAAGAAAAAAAAATTCGGTTTTCTGGGTCATTTTCCTTTTAACGAAGAAATTATTCTGTTTCTTCTTCTGGTCTGAAACGATCGATGCATCGGATGTCACACAATGACCTATCTCTCTTAACACACACTTTGCTTGCTTGGATGGCGTATGCAGCGGAGTTGAGTTCCATGGTCAGTACATATGATACCTCCGTCGATGCTTGGGCCGAAACCGCCTTGCAAGTCTACTCCATCAAAGTCGAGAAGGCAAAACTCAGGTGGCCACTTCATGTCTATGGCATGGTTGATATCCGAGACGCTGTGGATCACAGACGCAACATTCTCTTCAATCGCAAGAGGGATAACTGCCAAATCATTACTAAAAATGTATGCATTTCCCCTTTTGATTTCGTTTTCCCTGCTTAGGGTGGGGCTGATTGGTTGCGCCATCATGGTTTTTTACTCATAAATACAATGATTGATTGCAGGATCCGTACCTGTTGCTGACTGGCCCGTCTCGCGCAATTGTGTTCCTTGACCCGGCTGTGTTTGAAATCAATCTTAAAGTGAAGGGAGAGTCTGAAGATAAAGAAGCTTTGATCCATCAAACTTACTGGTGCAACGGCGGCAGTCGTCTTGGCGTTATGAGCTGCTCCAACAAGCGTTGCAAAATAAACTTGAGCTTTATGGAGCTTGAAGAAACGGTTCAGGCCACTATCACGAGTGTCCAAATTATCCGTGGGTCATGGCCTAGGGATTACGCTGGGAAAGTTCTTTGCCACGATGGCTCCTCTCATGATGAACTTGTGTTGCTTGATTTTCGAGATGGAAGGAATCCACCGGTGGATCAAGATGGTAACCTTGATCTATCAAGGCGTGTTGTTTCAGTAAATGTGCATAATAACATGACAGTTTCAGTAGATGCTAGTGAAAGTAGATGTGCTGTCGTGTTCACTCCCGAACCAGGCGGCCTAACTGAGAGTGAATGCGATGTTGATGGCCACTGTCGGGTCAAGATTACAGTCGCTTGGTCTCTACTTGTTGTCTTGGAGTGACAAAGACTCTATTCCGATCATGACGGAAACTGCTCTAATGGAACCAAAGGTGTCGTGTGTTATGTTACGTGGAGCTCAAGCGTGAATGGTACTATCAGCTATTATACCCTTGACGGTAGGAGGCCAGCAGGCTTCGAACCCTGGCAAATCCGCTTACTAAACCCCAAATTTTTGAATATTTTATTTGAAAATTAGTAAAATAGAGATAGATACATGAGAAAAACTCTCTAACCAGATCGTGGGAGCGATGGTATGGTCTGAGAGCCGAGGTCTCGAGGGTGACGGTCTGGCGACTGGGGAGTCTTGGTCGGCGCCGGTCAAGACGCTCAGTTCTCTGGCTCCAACGCGACGGACTTCAGCGAAGGACCCCATCAGGTTCAGCGGTAGGTTCTGGGCCCTCGCCGACCGGTCGGAGGAGGAGTGGAGTGAAGGTGAGGAATCGTGGGATTCATGTGAGGAGGAGCTTGGGGGCACCTCTGAGTCCAGGGACACCTCGAGAAGGCCGCCGGCGGTGGCGACGATGAAGGGTTTCATCGCCAGGGCAGAAGAGCTAGGGGCTCTCTCCGCCACGGTCGTCGCCACGCACCATTCACGCCGGGGGGGGGGGGGGGGGAGGTTCTCGCTTTTCCTCCTTTGGTTCTCGATCTGGGAGAAGAGGACCAAGCCGTGGCTCTGCGGGGCGGGCGTGGCCGATGCGAACGGAGGAGGCCGGTCAGGTGCTATTTCGTCAAGGGAAGCGACCAAGTTCCCGACGACTGCGGCTGCTGGCGGCGGTTCTCCAAGGGTTGGGGATGTCCGTCTCGACCAGGCACCGTGGGCCTTGCTGGCTGCGGGGCCAGGGCCCAATTCGTCTGTTGGGTCGCTCGCTTCCGAAGCTGACTCGGTCGCATCTTTGGTTGAGCTGGGCTGACCTGACCCTACCGAGTCGGGCATCTCCCTCGCTGGCCCATCTGCGGGGCCTACTAGCCCATCACGGCCTGTGCCGGGGGAGCTGTCAGTGAGGCCAAGTGTGTGGTTGTGGATGCCGAAGGGGTCGCGTGATCCACTTTTAAGTTTTCCAGCCACTGGAAGGGAGGTGCGGTGGCGCAAAGGAGATTTTTGATTCCTCCACTGCATCCCAGATCCGCCTCCTCTCTCTCGTCCCTTCGCGGAGGTGGTAGCCATGGATCGTGGGAAAGGTGACTTGAGATCCAACAAGAGGAGCTATGAGAAGGTCTCTCGGGAGGAGGGGAGGCGTCACGAGGGGGGGAGGGGGTTCCTGCAGGAGCGGGGGCAAGCGAGCCAGCGTAGAGGTGGACAAGGCCAGGGGCAGGGGCAAGGTGACGGCCCCTGGGGTCCACGCCGCCATGGTGGAAGGAGCAGCAGAAGATGGACGACCATAGAAACAAGAAGAAGGAGGTTGCGGCTGGGGCAAGGGCGCTTGAGTCACAACAGCGCGCGGCTCGGGATCCTTGGGGGGGGGGGTCGAGCCAGAGCGGGCTGGAGAAGGGGAAGAAGCAGCCAGGAAGCAAGGTGGCTGGGTCGGCAGCTAATTCCAAGGAGCCCGGGGAGGTGCTCTCGGTGGAGAACATCGATGGGGAATGCTTCAAGTGCGGGCGCACGTGGCATTTCCAGGCGGCGTGCACATTCGAGCCGATGTGCGTCTTGTGCAAGACCGAGGGCCATGTCTCGGCCAATTTTCCGTCCAAGGGCAACACGCTCCGGCTACAGACCATGGGACATGCCTTCGCTGGCTACGGCTTCTACTGCCTGGAGATGGATCCGGTGCTAGTAGAGGAGAGGGCCACCCCGGTGATCTTCCCAGCGGTGATCAGCTTCAAGGAGAACCCTCTGTCGGTCAGTGAACTGGAGGTGGAGCTCAAGCACATCCTGAGCGAAACATGGGACTCGAACGTGGCTATGGTGTCGGAAACCAAGATCTTGGTGGAGTTCCCGTCAATGGAGACGCTGAGGATCTGCACGCGCAGCAGCAGAATTTACCTGCCGATCAAGCAGCGTGACGCGAACATTCGCGAGGATTTCCTTGAGCCAAAACCCTCTGTGGTTCTGTAGAAGGTGTGGGTGCAGCTTGAGGGGGTACCCAAGCCACTCAGATCGGTGGAGGCGCTGAAGGCCGCGCTCACATGGTTGGAAGGCATGTTCATGTCGACGAGCTGTCGCTCTTTAAGCTGCTGGTGAGGGTGCAATTCCAGTGTCGTTTCCTAGACCATGTCAAGGGCTCCATCTAGGTCTTTGTTAATGGGGAGGGGTACAACATATCCCTGAAAACAAAGTTGGGCGGCAAGGGTGGCGCATGAGGGTCTAGAGGACCACCAAAACCGCCGCCACAGCCGGAGGATAGCTGTCGAGGGTACTCCTCGGCAATGCCCTCCGATTGGGGCTTAGGGTTGATGGAATCCTGTAGGCTGACACGAGACATCGATTAACAGACAAGCGGGGAGAGCGATTTACCCAGGTTCGGGGCCCTCGATGAGGTAAAACCCTTACGTCCTGCCTGTCTGATTTTGATTATGAAAATATCGAGTTACAATGGGGTGCCAAAGGTTTCGGTTGTGATCTCGTCGAGAGGCTAAGTTCTACGTGGACCTAGCTCTAGACTTGCGGTGGCTAAGGTTGCTAAGATTAATTGTGTCCCTCGGCAGCCTCTCTCCTGGCCCTTATATAGGGTGCCAGGTCTCAAGAGATCTGTCCGGGTACGACTAGGTTACAAAAGATCCTAGTTCTAGACTTTCCTTCCTTGATTCGCTTCTTCGTCTTGTTCTTCAAGGAATCTTCTTCGGCACCGCCATAGTGGCCCATCTTGCCATCGAGTGTCTTCATGGGCCTCCGGTTGGGCCACACAGGATAGGGCAATAACAGTTACCCGAAGGGTAATGCCCACGTCAGTAGCCCCCGAGTGTCTAGCCGAAGGTATTTCGGGTAGAGACTAAAGCATGCCTCCACCAAATGTTCTTCTCCCTTGATAATTCTCGTCCTTTTCGCGACAACTTCTTCTTCTTCTATCGGGTGCGCGTCCAGCGCTCCCGATGGGAGTAGCCCCCGAGTCTAGGTACGGATGCTTGCAATCCGTGCGTAGACTCAAGTTGTGTCACTCGAATGTTTTCTTCTACCGAAACTTTCTGCATGTCTTCATAGGTCATCCGATACGTTTGCATCAGGGCTTCAAATTCTAGTCATTTTAATGCGTATAGGATGTTGAGTAGCGTGCCCAGCTTTGCTGGTTAACTGCCGAAGGCAAAACAACGCTACCCTATATAGAATCACGTCCCCGGGCATGATCCTGGAGTGCAAAAAAGTTTGTCGGGTGCACAAACTATGCTCCCGATGGGAGTAAAGCTTAAGCTCCTTGTATTTCAATCTTTCTTCCTCGTCCAAATTTATCGGGTGCGCGTCCAGCGCTCCCGATGGGAGTAGCCCCCGAGTCTAGGTACGGATGCTTGCAATCCGTGCGTAGACTCAAGCTGATCCACTCGATGATTTTAATTTTTCCTCGGATACTTCAATCAGAGTCGAGGCCTTTCATGACATCACTAATGACATCACCACTGCTGTGGTTTGACTGACAAGATGTGACCTGACAGGCCCACCCTACTTCTGCGCGGGCAGTTTTAGGAAATGACCAATGCTTGCGCGTTCACCGAGGCATCTCCTCGATTTCCGTGCATCATGGGAATAATGGGCCACCGGTTCCGTTCTCTTCAGAATGACACGTGTACGACTAGATCTCTTTCCACCTCCCACGATGTCCCTAGAGTTATGGCCACGATTCTCCATCAGCCCATGCTATAAATAAGGGGTCTTCCCATTGTTTTTACTTTTTACACTTCCTCACTGCTCATATTCTTCCTTAGCCTTTCACCTCTGCTCCTTTTCTCAAAAGCTCCGGTCGCCATGGGCAAGAAGAAGAGCACCAGCACATCAGGCTCGAGCAAAGTCAGTCGTGATTGGAGCGCTTCTACTATTTCGAACCGCGAGGTGAACAAGCTGCGCACCCTCGGCCTCATCTCTTCATCCGACAACGACATCCATCTGCCAGGTCCATCCACTCGCCCAAATCCCCTAAGGGCTTCACTGTTATGTTCTCCGCTTTTCTGTTTTGCGGGCTTTCTCTTCCTGCCCACGAATTTCTTCGTTCCCTTCTTCTTTTCTATGGGATCAGCTTTGGCAGCTGACCCCAAATTCTATTCTCCATCTTTCCATCTTCATCAGTGTTTGCGAGGCTTTCCTCGGCATTGATCCCCACTGGGGTCTTTGGAGGAATATCTTCTATGTCAAGCGTCACAATGACAACACTGGCCCCCCCCCCCATCGTTCAACTTCCCAATGAAGGAATCCGTCCAGGGCTGGCTCCACAAATGTTTCTACCTGCGAGATACTCCAGGGCGGTGCTCCAACCTTCCTCCGTTTGAGGACGTCCTGGTGGCTCAGCCGAAGAAATCCTGGCGGAACACCCTGTCTCCCGAAGAAAGCGCCATAGCCGACAAGCTGTTCGAACATGTCGTAGATCTGAAGAACACAGGAGGCTTAACGATGTGCGGCACTGAGGTAGTCTCAGTGTTCCTAAAACGTCGGGTGCAGTCGCTGATGTCTTGGCCCCACCAGCTGTGGCTGTACATTGGCAAGGATGACAAGTCGAGAGTCAGCTCTGCCGACATGTCGGATGACGAACTTCGCGACGAGGTGTGTCGTCTTACTTGCTTCAGCATGAAGGACAACATTGTCCTGACTTCGGCTCGCTCTCCATACGATCTCAAACACCTTCCGGCTGAGGTAACTTTTACTGTATTTGCTTCAATTATTATGATTATGTTGTTTTCCAATCTTCCGCTAATTTCTCACTCATCAACAGGCTTCCACCATAGCTCAATGTTATCCTCCTTCACCCGAAAGTGGTGTATAACCAGAGGACGATGATGAGGACTCCAAAGAGACCGAGGATGCTCAGCACGTTCTTGAGGACAATGACGTTCAAGGGGACGAAGCCCCCGAGGACGACGTTCTCACCAGGAGTAAGCAGTGCAGGAGGATAAATGAGGATCTAATCACAACGGCTGAATCAAGTCCTAGCGGACAAGATGGTGATGCCGATGAAGCTGCATCGCCTCCCCCTGCCGCGAAAAGTTCGACAAGTTTCTTCGCTGCCGAAGGTGACTTAGACCTGTGAGTATTTTCTTCTCTTTGCAACTAGCCTTCTTTATTCTTGCATGATGAACGTCCTCGCTTTTCAAGCAGCTCTGATGACGACAAACTCCCTCTCGCGAAGAGGGCTAAGTTGTTCTCTGGGAGGGCTGAATCAGCCAAGGAGTCGAATCCTTCGCCTGCCAAACCGACGCCGCCCTCAAGGACGACCGTGGGAAAGGTTCCGGTGTCGAAGGTTATTCCTCCTAGCAGCGCCCCCGTCCTTTGGCTGCTCGTGATCATGTAAATGGACCATCTAACTTAGTTTTCTTCTTTTGTGGTGAATTTTCATGCTTGGCTGAAGTTCCTTGACCTTTTCCCTTGCAGCCAACTTATGCCACAGTTGACGCTGTAGCAGATTTTGCTGATCATTTTACTCGCCTGGAATCTGAGAATGTTTAGCTTCGGAAGACCGTCAAAGTTTCGGCTGACCAAGTGCTGGAGGCTAACAAGCTCACAGCCGAAGCCCAGAATGAAAACATCATGTTGAAGGATGAACTAAAGAAGCTGAAACAGAATATGAAGGATGAGGATGATGCTAGACGCGAGGCTGCCGTCGTTGCCGATAAAAAGGAAGGCGCCCTCCGCGAGTCTATCACGAACTTGCTTGGTAAGTTCCTTCGTGCTTGAGTGCGAAATATTTCTGTGATACTATCCTCCGGTTTGCTTAACCGTCATTTCTCAGGTGCTGCCGACGTGCCTATAAATCAAGCTCGCAAACTTTGGGAGGACTCGATGTCTGATGCGCTCTCGCTTGCTACTGATGCCAATATCCAAGTTCTTGGGCTGCTGCAAAAGACCAAGGGAGCACTTTCGAGGTTGTTTTCGATGATATTCCCGAAGATAAAGCAAGACAAGACCCTTGGCGAGATGGCAGATGCTTTCTCCATCGACCCTTCTGAGCCTATAGAGGTACTAAAGCGGCGCTCCTGACTGTTTGGAGCAGTCCTTACTTTTCAACTGCTGATGGGTCATGGGTTAGGCTCTGAACTAGAAAAGTTATCTAAGGCGCTGCCCATAGACGAGAACAACTGCCTAATTGATCTTGATCCCTACAAACAATCGGCAGTGAAATGCGCCAATCATCTTCTCAAATTGGTTGACGAAGCAAAGACTAAATCCGCACCTGAAGCTGCTCCTGACTCATCATCGGCTCCCTCATGATTAAACATCTCGCTCTGTTGCTGTAACTAAACCTTGATATAATCTAGGCCTGTTTTATACTGGCTCTGTTGCCAGTACCGCTACTCTTTTTGAATGTAATATACGTGCAATGCTCCCGATGGGAGTTTCTACCGATGCTTTTCTGAAGTCAAAGTTGTTCTGCAGATTCCTCCATCTTCTTCTCGCACCGATTCTTATTTGAACTCTTCGGCTAACGATGAATCCGATCTTGTTCGTCTTTTGCGCGACCAAATAACTCGGCTGAACAAAGACATAATCACTGCGATGGCGGCATTGATAAAGAGAAAAAGTGAAATTGCCACTGCAATTGAACAACACGCCCTTGATCGTCTCCATATTGCTACTGAAAGTTTGAGTTGTAAGTGTCCGTTCATCTTTCGATTTTTATTGACACCCTACCGTTCCTTGACTGATTCGTGCTTCTCGACAGTCGTGCCTCCTGATTCGGCAGAGGAGAACAAAAGGATCTATGAAAAGATCGAGGCGATGACCAATGTAGCTCATCCGAAGCATGAATTATGGTCCCAGCGTCCGAAGGCTGTTGTTGTGGCCAAATTTGAGCATCGAGCAGAGAAGGTGCATTATTATTTTGACAAGTACCATGCTCATCTCTCGATGGTATGGAGGACCTTGTTTCCTCTAGACCAAGCACCCGAAACTTTATCTGCTTTGTTTACCAGATTCAAGACTCCAGAGAGGATTTGATTGTTGGTGCGAAAGGAACTCCTGGCCGGCGCCGAACTTGCTCTTGCTTCAGTGTTAGCGTGTCATCCAACCTTAGATTTGGAGGCCATAGCAAACACAAGTAGGGGTTAGAGCAATATTATGACATTGCTAGAAATCCCGCATATACTATGATCTCTCGGATAGAAACAGGCATTGAGAGGGACCTGAAGGCCCGAGAAGACCAAGGAAAACTGTCATGAAATTATGCGCATATATGTATGTAATGACCTTGTACCTGCAAGGGATAATCTCATATGTAACTTAATGTGCGTTTCGTACATCATGTACTTTTGGTGAATTTGCTAATTCGAGTAATAATTTTTTTTCGGGGGCGGCCGAGTGATCAAGTCAGCCTGCTCACCCGACGACTCCGTTGTAATGGCAAGTTTATTGCGGAGTCGATGCGTAAGTTCTGTAAGAGCGACACCCGTCGAATAATCGAGGGATTTAGGCGCTTGGCTTCGTTACACAGTGCACCGGTTTGAGCCTTGTTTGTGATAGTATGTCCATCGAATGCAGCGCTCGCGTATTTTCTCGAGGCGTGGATGGGTTGTTGTGTGTCATTAACCTTAGCTCCCGATGGGAGTATTTAGTTAATGACACTGTACGAACGTGTTTCTGGCCAGCGCTCCCGATGGGAGTAAGAGCCAATGACGAAGGCCCCGAACAATTTGTTCGGATAATGAGGCCTGGAACAACAAAGGTAGAAAACCCGATCAGAAATTTTATTCATAATATAAGACAAGCTTAGGAGCCGCCAAATAACAAGGAGAGAATAATTATATCCTATGCGTAGAACCGTCGCAAATGTGCAACATTCCATGGATTTTCAACGTCTTCACTCGAAGCTGGATTCTTGAGACGATAAGCTCCTCCTGGTATCACGTTAGTGATGATGAATGGCCCCTCCCACGGAGATTCGAGCTTCAAAGGTCTTTCTTGCTTTAGTCGCAGTACCATATCTCCGACACTGAAGCTTCGATTGCGTACTCATCGACTGTGGTAATTTCTTAACGCTTGCTGATACACCGTTGTTCTTGCCAAGGCGATGTCCCGAGCTTCGTCAAGGAGGTCCACGGCATCTTGCAGCGTGTTGTTGGAAGTTGCTTCCGTGTACGCAGTCACCCGAGGGGCTTCGAACCGAACATCGGGCTGGCAAAAGCTGCTTCAGCTCCGTATACCAAGAAAAACGGAGTGTCCGAGGTTGACTTGTTGGGTGTAGTCGCAAACTCCAAAGTACGAGATGGCAATTCTTCGACCCACGCTCCAGCTGCTTGCTCGTAAGGAGCTTTTTGAGGCCATCTCCTATTAGACAATTGATCCTTTCGACTCGGCCAGATTGGATTTGGGGATGTGCCATCGAGGCAAATTTCGATCCCGAACTCTACCACCATCGTCGCAAAATTTCCGGAGATTTTGTGAATCTAAAGTTAGTTTCCATTGTGCGTAGCGACGTGTGAGGCATGCCAAATCGACAAGTTATTCCCTTGAAGAACTCGGACGGCGGTTTCGGCTTTCTAATTTCGAACGGTACAACCTCGATCCACTTGGTAAACTTGTCACGCAGCCGGTAGATATGGACCCCGGGCGATGATCTCGGCGGTGGTCCAACTTGGTTGAGTCCCCATTGCGAAGGGCCACGCGAGAGGTATTGTCATCAGATGTTTGCTGCGGGAGCGTGGTTTTGGTTACTAATTGGAATCGGCGGGGCTTCCACCTTTTGCGAGATGTCTGAGGTTAGCCAGCGAGAGGTTGCAACGCCCAAGCCTGGTAATGTGGTTGCTGATGTCA
>NC_061513.1:215041686-215076365 GCF_022539505.1 Lolium rigidum | reverse complement strand
GTTTGGCATGCCTTTGGCATACCGGGGGTTATCCCCCAACAGCTAGCATGCAATCAAGGGCGGGTATCGACGCCGACTTATTACAACAAACAGTGCAGGCAGTTGTCGCAGCAGTTACGGCAGCAACCAAGGTCACTGAACCAACTCAGGGTGCACCTCCTACGGCAGCATTGACAGGGGGTACGGATCAGCATGCAATGACGTCGGTTGCGACGCCCAATGCAGCTCTGCAGCCAACACATGAGGTACAAGAAAATCAGGGGACATGAGCCACAGCAAAGGACAATGAAGGACAAGGTCCTCAGAAGAAGAAGAAGGAGGAAAAGTCAGGGTGTTTTTGGTGTAAGCAACCTGGACATCACATTGACGACTGTCCTACTCCTTTTTGTGATTTATGTGAGTCAGTACACCATGCTACCCATGCTTGCCACCTTCATCAAGCTCCTAAGCCCACATCAATTCTACATGGATATGCAAATGAGGCCCTGATGTTCTTTGAGCTTGCTTGTGGTGCTTTTAAAGCCAAGGTGGAGAACCCAAGATTAGCTAAGGTTACTGTTGATAGAGATGCTATGACTATCCCTAAGCTTATTGATCAACTCAAGAAGATTGTTCCTTCTGACAAGTTTAATTGGGAAGTTTTTCATTTCAAGGAGAATATATACAGGGTCAAATTACCAAGTAAGCAGGAAGTGCAACGCCTTAAAAATCTTGGTATTTATATTTGCAATGACAAGGAATCTTGCTTAGCTTTTGACCTTTGGTCTTCATTGGAGGAGCCAATGTATACATTGCCAGAAGTTTGGGTTCGTGTGTCTGGTTTGCCAAGTGATATTAGATCTGATTACTTATCCTTATGGGGTATGGGCACTCTCTTTGGAAAGACTCTATATGTGGACATGGCATACACTAGGAGAAATAAGGTGCTTAGGACCAAGTTTGGGTGTTTGGACCGTAGTCTTATTCCTAAAGACAGTGATATGTTTATTAGAAGGGGCTTTTTTAAGCTGCATTTTGAGGTAGAGGAAGCTAATGGGTCTCAAGAAGTTGATATGGTCAAGGTCAACAATAGAGGTGATGGAAATGATGATGCTCATAATGGAGAACATAACAAAGAAGGGGGCAATGTCATGGATATGGACCCCAAAGGACAAGATGAAACAAATACTTCTAATAATGGTGGACAAGATGGTGCTTTTATCAACGATGGAGTCCAAGGAATGAAATTGAACGCTCAACCTTTGGATGAGATTAACATTGGGTCTATTAAAGTGCCACTTAGCCCCACAGGTACTCCTCATGTACTCAAAATTTGAGTCAAAAAAGCATTTTTCCAACAGTTTATCTCATGTTCAAATTCAGCTAAATGACAAATCTGGTGTTGATTTTCATGTTGATTGCGTGTCAGGCGTATCTACCTTGGGATTGCCCCAGGTGGCCTCGGGATCGGTGACGCAGAGCTGCAACCAATCTGCGCGCTGCCAGTCAGGGGAGCAGCTGCTGCAGCCGGCCTTGAACAGTGCGCTGCCAGCCGACAGTCGCGTCGGCAGCACTGGACACCCAAGCGCTATCGCTAACGGTCAGCGGGTGGGCGAACCAGTGGCGGAAACGTGTGAGCGCACTATCCACACTGCGACCAAGGCAGGATCGTGTGCGGCTGCTGACGCTGCTACGGATGTTGGCGTGCGGGGGCTCTCGACGCAGAAGATCCGTGTGCAGGGGACGGAGGCAAGTGGACTGTCTCCACTGTCGGCCACTGCAGGGGGGACAGCTAGCCTGGGATTGTTTACGCCGGTGCAGCCTACGCTCAACGCACATGCGGCGTCGTGGCTGCAGAAGATTCTGCCAGCTAGTGAACAGGGTCCAGCGTTGGCCCAGGCGGACAAAGGCAATCATTGGCTCATTGATGGCCAATCATTGGGGACTGAGGCTCCAGGGCATGGCGGATCTTCTATGCATACTGTCCGTGTAGCTCACGGTATGGAACAAGCTTCAAATTTTTCGATTAATTGCATTAATTCTGCGGTTTATGAAAATGATTTTTTGATGGATGGAGGGAATATCTTTAATACAGGGAATATTTGTCATCCTAATACACTTTGTGCTTTGGATTGGCAAAAGAGAATGAGGGAGAATATTTCATGTTGCATAAAGGAGAGGGGAAACTCAATATTGATGATCAGAATATGGTGGGGATTGCCTCGCCTCAGAGGGTCATTGGTAATTTCTCTACTCCAGTCACAAATGAACTGAATTCTTCCTTTTCTCTTAATCTTATTGATTTTTCACCTGATAATGTGCCAGTTAATCATAGTATGGAGGAGGTAGTTGCTTTTGGGGTATTCCAAAGGCTTCATCTGGAGTGAGGTCTAGTACCCGGCTGGGAGGTCAGATGGATGGGGATTGGCCATAGATGGAGAAAGCTATGAAGAGGGCACAGATGCGGGATGATCCTCCTAATGCAGGTAATTGTCAATTCCGAAGTTTTCTATTGTTAATATTCCTGAGTCTGATATTATACATAGAGCGGAGTCTTTAGGAGTGTCCTTGGGAAAAACGGAAATGGAGGTGGTAAATTCTATTAAGGGTATCAAAAGGTTAGAGGAGAAATGTATCTCAACAATTTTGCAGAAAAATGTAGATAATAATTTGAATAAGGATGAGGGTCCCTCGACTCTTGGTATGTCCAAAGTGTCTACCCTTTGTGAGGACTTAATTGAGGATGAGGGTATTCCACTGGAATTAGATGATCAATTGGGGCATCTAAAACCGGCTATCAAGGGGGGGAAACTAGGAAGAGGAAAACGTATGACACTAATAACATTCGCAAAAGCACTAGGCGGAGAATCAAAAAGCAGTTTTCATAATGTAGAACCTAAAAGGCATGAATTGGAATCCATGGGTTTTTGGAGATACTGCGAAACATTTGTTTGTCAGAGAGGCCATTAGGGAACACAAGTTAGATTTTCTAGCCTTGTTGGAGTCTGGGAGATCAAACTTCTCTATTCCTTTTCTGAACCAACTTGCTGCGGGATACAATTATTCTTGGTTTTGTTTACCTTCTCATGGTAGGTCTGGAGGTATTCTAGTGGGAATAAACTCAGATACCCTACAAGTGATAAAGGTTACTACTGGGAATTTTTGTGTAAAACTTCATATAAAATGCAAAAGAGACGGTTTTGAATGGATTTTGGTGTCGGTTTATGGGGCTGCCCAAGACATGCACAAAGGAGAATTTGTAGCAGAGTTAGTGAGAACGCGTGAGTATGAAACATTACCTATGTTGGTAGGTGGTGATTTCAATATTATTCGGAAGACGGAAGAAAAGAATAATAATAATTTTAAAGCTCGATGGACCTTTGTGTTTAATGCAATTATTGAACATTTGAACTTAAGAGAAATTGCTCTTTCAGGGAGACAATATACGTGGGCGATTCGTCGAGATGAACCTACTTATGAGAAGTTAGATAGAGTTCTAGCATCCATCTCTTGGGAACAGAAATTTCCTTTAGTGGTTGTTCGTGCATTAAATAGGGTGGATTCTGATCATACACCGATTCTCATGGACTCAGGGGTTAAAGCACATCTGGGTAATATCTCAAAATTCTCTTTTGAGCTACATTGGTTGAAACAGGAGGTTTTTTTTGACATGATAGAGAAGGAGTGGAATTCGGTGATAGCTGGATTAATCCCATAGATGTTTGGTTAAATAAGTTAAGGCATGTTAGAAAGTTCCTCAAAGGTTGGGCAAAAAATCAAAGTGGGAAATATAAAAAGGAGAAAGAGAGACTATTAGCCATTATAGATCATTTTGATATAAAAGCGGAAACAAATCCTTTGAATCTGCATGAAAGAGAAGAACTTAAAAAAGCAAATGAGGGATTGAATAAGTTAAGATGGGAGGAAGAATCTAAGTGGGCTCAACGCGCAAAAGTTAAGCATATCTGATACGTCTCCGACGTATCGATAATTTCTTATGTTCTATGCCATATTATTGATGATACCTACATGTTTTATGCACACTTTATGTCATATTCGTGCATTTTCTGGAACTAACCTATTAACAAGATGCCGAAGTGCCGGTTCTCATTTTCTGCTTGTTTTTGGTTTCGAAATCCTAGTAACGAAATATTCTCGGAATTGGACGAAACGAAGACCCGGGGGCCTATTTTGCCACGAACCTTCCGAAGACCGAAGAGCATACGAAGTGGGGCCACGAGGTGGCGACACCACATGGCGGCGCGGCCAAGGGGGCCCGCGCCGCCCTATGGTGTGGGCCCCTCGTCGGGCCCCGACTGCGCCCTTCCGCCTACTTAAAGCCTCCGTCGCGAAACCCCCGAGGCGAAAAACCACGATACGGAAAACCTTGCGAGACGCCGCCGCCGCCGATCCCATCTCGGGGATTCACGGAGATCTCCTCCGGCACCCCTGCCGGAGAGGGGATTCATCTCCCGGAGGACTCTACACCGCCATGGTCGCCTCCGGAGTGATGAGTGAGTAGTTCACCCCTGGACTATGGGTCCATAGCAGTAGCTAGATGGTTGTCTTCTCCTCATTGTGCTTCATTGTTGGATCTTGTGAGCTGCCTAACATGATCAAGATCATCTATCTGTAATACTCTATGTTGTGTTTGTCGGGATCCGATGGATAGAGAATACCATGTTATGTTAATTATCAAGTTATTACATATGTGTTGTTTATGATCTTGCATTCTCTCCGTTACTAGTAGAGGCTCTGGCCAAGTTTTTGCTTTTAACTCCAAGAGGGAGTATTTATGCTCGATAGTGGGTTCATGCCGCATTGACACCCAGGACGGTGATGTGAAAGTTCTAAGGTTGTGTTGTCGTTGTTGCCACTAGGGATAAAACATTGGCGCTATGTCCGAGGATGTAGTTGTTGATTACATTACGCACCATACTTAATGCAATTGTCTGTTGCTTTGCAACTTAATACTGGAAGGGGTTCGGACGATAACCCGAAGGTGGACTTTTTAGGCATAGATGCAGTTGGATGGCGGTCTATGTACTTTATCGTAATGCCCAATTAAATCTCACTATACTTATCATGCCATGTATGTGCATTGTTATGCCCTCTCTATTTGTCAATTGCCCGACTGTATTTTGTTCACCAACATGCTTTTATCTTATGGGAGAGACACCTCTAGTGAACTGTGGACCCCGGTCCATTCTTTTAATACTGAAATACAAATCTGCTGCAATACTTGTTTTTACTGTTTTCTCTGCAAACAATCATCTTCCACACAATTCGGTTAATCCTTTGTTACGGCAAGCCGGTGAGATTGACAACCTCACTCGTTTCGTTGGGGCAAAGTACTTTGGTTGTGTTGTGCGGGTTCCACGTTGGCGCCGGAATCTCCGGTGTTGCGCCGCACTACATCCCGCCGCCATCAACCTTCAACGTGCTTCTTGACTCCTCACTGGTTCGATTAAACCTTGGTTTCTTGCGAGGGAAACTTGCCGCTGTGCGCATCACACCTTCCTCTTGGGGTTCCCAACGGACGTGTCAACTACACGCATCAAGCCTGTTTTCTGGCGCCGTTGCCGGGGAGATCAAGACACGCTGCAAGGGTAGTCTCCACTTCCCAATCTCTTTACTTTGTTTTTGTCTTGCTTTATTTTATTTACTACTTTGTTTGCTGCACTTATATCAAAACACAAAAAAAAATTAGTTGCTAGTTTTACTTTATTTACTGTCTTGTTTGCTATATCAAAAACACAAAAAAAATTAGTTACTTGTTTTACTTTACTTAATATCATGCATGTTTTTATTTCACTAGTTAAGCATAATGGAAAACAACAAAAATATGAGAGATCTTTATGAACTTTATCTTGAATTAGGACATGATGTGTTTGAAGAGAGAATTAAAAAAACCCATGGAACTTTATATGCATGCTAATGGGAATGTTATTACTATGGATGCTTTGAACACCATTGTTGCTAATGCTATGGAAAATTCTAAGCTTGGGGAAGCTGGCTCTGATGAGCAGGATCTTTTTAGTACCCCAAGCATTGAGGAGAAAATTTTCTTTTATGATTACAATATGCCTCCTATATATGATGATAGCCACTTTGTTGAATTTGCTCCCACTACAACTAATAAAATTGATTATGCTTACGTGGAGAGTAATAATTTTATGCATGAGACTCATGAGAAGAATGCTTTATGTGATAGTTACATTGTTGAGTTTGTTCATGATGCTACTGAAAATTATTATGAGAGAGGAAAATATGGTTGTAGAAATTTTCATGTTACGAAAACACCTCTCTATGTGCTGAAATTTTTGAAGCTACACTTGTTTTATCTTCCTATGCTTGTTACTTTGCTCTTCATGAACTTGTTTATTTACAAGATTCCTATGCATAGGAAGCATTTTAGACTTAAATGTGTTTTGAATTTGCCTCTGGATGCTCTCTTTTGCTCCAAATACTATTTCTTGCGAGTGCATCATTAAAACTGCTGAGCCCATCTTAATGGCTATAAAGAAAAGCGCTTATGGGAGACAACCCATGTTTTTACTCCAGTATTTTTGTTTTATATTTGTGTCTTGGAAGTTGTTTACTACTGTAGCAACCTCTCCTTATCTTAGTTTTATGTTTTGTTGTGCCAAGTAAAGTCTTTGATAGTAAAGTAAGTACTAGATTTGGATTACTGCGCAGTTCCAGATTTCTTTGCTGTCACGAATCTGGGTCTACCTCCCTGTAGGTAGCTCAGAAAATTAAGCCAATTTACGTGCATGATCCTCAGATATGTACGCAACTTTCATTCAATTTGATCATTTTCATTTGAGCAAGTCTGGTGGCCTAATAAAATCCATCTTTACGGACTGTTCTGTTTTGACAGATTCTGTCTTTTATTTCGCATTGCCTCTTTTGCTATGTTGGATGAATTTCTTGATCCATTAATGTCCAGTAGCTTTATGCAATGTCCAGAAGTGTTAAGAATGATTGTGTCACCTCTGAACATGTTAATGTTTATTATGCACTAACCCTCTAATGAGTTGTTTCGAGTTTGGTGTGGAGGAAGTTTTCAAGGATCAAGAGAGGAGTATGATGCAATATGATCAAGGAGAGTGAAAGCTCTAAGCTTGGGGATGCCCCGGTGGTTCACCCCTGCATACTATAAGAAGACTCAAGCGTCTAAGCTTGGGGATGCCTTGGGCATCCCCTTCTTCATCGACAACATTATCAGGTTCCTCCCCTGAAACTATATTTTTATTCCGTCACATCTTATGTACTTTGCTTGGAGCGTCGGTTTGTTTTTGTTTTTGTTTTGTTTGAATAAAATGGATCCTAGCATTCACTTTATGGGAGAGCGACACGCTCCGCTGTAGCATATGGACAAGTATGTCCTTAGGCTCTACTCATAGTATTCATGGCGAAGTTTCTTCTTCGTTAAATTGTTATATGGTTGGAATTGGAAAATACTACATGTAGTAACTCTAAAATGTCTTGGATAATTTGATACTTGGCAATTGTTGTGCTCATGCTTAAGCTCTTGCATCATATACTTTGCACCCATTAATGAAGAAATACTTAGAGCTTGCTAATTTGGTTTGCATATTTAGTTTCTCTAGAGTCTAGATAACATCTAGTATTGAGTTTTGAACAACAAGGAAGACGGTATGGAGTCTTATAATGTTTACAATATGTCTTTTATGTGAGTTTTGCTGTACCGTTCATCCTTGTGTTTGTTTCAAATAACCTTGCTAGCCTAAACCTTGTATCGAGAGGGAATACTTCTCATGCATCCAAAATACTTAAGCCAACCACAATGCCATTTGTGTCCACCATACCTACCTACTACATGGTATTTATCCGCCATTCCAAAGTAAATTGCTTGAGTGCTACCTTTAAAATTCCATCATTCACCTTTGCAATATATAGCTCATGGGACAAATAGCTTAAAAACTATTGTGGTATTGAATATGTACTTATGCACTTTATCTCTTATTAAGTTGCTTGTTGTGCGATAACCATGTTTCGGGGACGCCATCAACTATTCTTTGTTGAATATCATGTGAGTTGCTATGCATGTCCGTCTTGTCTGAAGTAAGAGAGATCTACCACCTTTATGGTTGGAGCATGCATATTGTTAGAGAAGAGCATTGGGCCGCTAACTAAAGCCATTATTCATGGTGGAAGTTTCAGTTTTGGACACATATCCTCAATCTCATATGAGAATAATAATTGTTGCCACATGCTTATGCATTAAAGAGGAGTCCATTATCTCGTTGTCCATGTTGTCCCGGTATGGATGTCTAAGTTGAGAATAATCAAAAGCGAGAAATCCAAAATGCGAGCTTTCTCCTTAGACCTTTGTACGAGCGGCATGGAGGTACCCCATTGTGACACTTGGTTAAAACATGTGCATTGCAAAGATCCAGGTAGTCCAAGTTAATTAGGACAAGGTGCGGGCACTATTAGTATACTATGCATGAGGCTTGCAACTTGTAAGATATAATGTACATAACTCATATGCTTTATTACTACCGTTGACAAAATTGTTTCATGTTTTCAAAATAAAAGCTCTAGCACAAATATAGCAATCGATGCTTTCCTCTTTGAAGGACCATTCTCTTTTACTTTTATGTTGAGTCAGTTCACCTATATCTCTCCACCTCAAGAAGCAAACACTTGTGTGAATTGTGCATTGATTCTTACATACTTGCATATTGCACTTGTTATATTACTCTACGTTGACAATTATCCATGAGATATACATGTTACAAGTTGAAAGCAACCGCTGAAACTTAATCTTCCTTTGTGTTGCTTCAATGTCTTTACTTTGATTTATTGCTTTATGAGTTAACTCTTATGCAAGACTTATTAATACTTGTCTTGAAGTACTATTCATGAAAAGTCTTTGCTTTATGATTCACTTGTTTACTCATGTCATTACCATTGTTTTGATCGCTGCATCCACTACATATGTTTACAAATAGTATGATCAAGGTTATGATGGCATGTCACTTAGAAATTATCTTTGTTATCGTTTTACCTGCTCGGGACGAGCAGAACTAAGCTTGGGGATGCTTGATACGTCTCCGACGTATCGATAATTCCTTATGTTCTATGCCATATTATTGATGATACCTACATGTTTTATGCACACTTTATGTCATATTCGTGCATTTTCTGGAACTAACCTATTAACAAGATGCCGAAGTGCCAGTTCTCGTTTTCTACTGTTTTTGGTTTCGAAATCCTAGTAACGAAATATTCTCGGAATTGGACGAAACGAAGACCCGGGGGCCTATTTTGCCACGAACCTTCCGGAAGACCGAAGAGCATACGAAGTGGGGCCACGAGGTGGCGACACCACATGGCGGCGCGGCCAAGGGGGCCCGCGCCGCCCTATGGTGTGGGCCCCTCGTCGGCCCCCGACTCTGCCCTTCCGCCTACTTAAAGCCTCCGTCGCGAAACCCCGAGGCGAAAAACCACGATACGGAAAACCTTGCGAGACGCCGCCGCCGCCGATCCCATCTCGGGGGATTCCGGAGATCTCCTCCGGCACCTGCCGGAGAGGGGATTCATCTCCCGGAGGACTCTACACCGCCATGGTCGCCTCCGGAGTGATGAGTGAGTAGTTCACCCCTGGACTATGGGTCCATAGCAGTAGCTAGATGGTTGTCTTCTCCTCATTGTGCTTCATTGTTGGATCTTGTGAGCTGCCTAACATGATCAAGATCATCTATCTCGTAATACTCTATGTTGTGTTTGTCGGGATCCGATGGATAGAGAATACCATGTTATGTTAATTATCAAGTTATTACATATGTGTTGTTTATGATCTTGCATGCTCTCCGTTACTAGTAGAGGCTCTGGCCAAGTTTTTGCTTTTAACTCCAAGAGGGAGTATTTATGCTCGATAGTGGGTTCATGCCCGCATTGACACCGGGACAGGTGACGAAAGTTCTAAGGTTGTGTTGTGCTTGTTGCCACTAGGGATAAAACATTGGCGCTATGTCCGAGGATGTAGTTGTTGATTACATTACGCACCATACTTAATGCAATTGTCCGTTGCTTTGCAACTTAATACTGGAAGGGGTTCGGACGATAACCTCGAAGGTGGACTTTTTAGGCATAGATGCGGTTGGATGGCGGTCTATGTACTTTGTCGTAATGCCCAATTAAATCTCACTATACTTATCATGCCATGTATGTCCATTGTTATGCCCTCTCTATTTGTCAATTGCCCGACTGTAATTTGTTCACCCAACATGCTTTTATCTTATGGGAGAGACACCTCTAGTGAACTGTGGACCCCGGTCCATTCTTTTAATACTGAAATACAAATCTGCTGCAATACTTGTTTTTACTCGTTTTCTCTGCAAACAATCATCTTCCACACAATTCGGTTAATCCTTTGTTACGAGCAAGTCGGTGAGATTGACAACCTCACTGTTTCGTTGGGGTAAAGTACTTTGGTTGTGTTGTGCAGGTTCCACGTTGGCGCCAGAATCTCTGGTGTTGCGCCGCACTACATCCCGCCGCCATCAACCTTCAACGTGCTTCTTGACTTCTATTGGTTCGATTAAACCTTGGTTTCTTACTGAGGAAAACTTGCCGCTGTGCGCATCACACCTTCCTCTTGGGGTTCCCAACGGACGTGTCAACTACACGCATCAATATCCAAGAAGGGGGGAATAATATGAGGTATTTCCATTTGATTGCAAATGGTAAACAGCGAAAGAAGAAATTTTTTCTGTTAGAGTGATACGTCTCCAACGTATCGATAATTTCTTGTGTTCCATGCCACATTATTGATGTTATCTACATGTTATATGCACACTTTATGTCATATTCGTGCATTTTCTGGAACTAACCTATTAACAAGATGCCGAAGTGCCGAGTTCCTCTTTTCTCGCTGTTTTTGGTTTCAGAAATCCTAGTAACGAAATATTCTCGGAATCGGACGAAATCAACGCCCGGGTTCCTATTTTACCCGGAAGCATCCGGAACACACGAGAACCGCCGGAGAAGGGGGCGGGGCCACCACACCACACCCCGGCGCGGCCAAGGGGGGCGCCCCCCTAGGGTGTGGGCCCCCCAGAAGCCCTCCTGCGCCGCCTCTCCGCCTATATAAAGCCCCTGACCTAAAAACCTCGGGGCGTTCGACGAAAACAACAGAAACCTTCCAGAGCCGCCGCCATCGCGAAGCCAAGATCTGGGGGACAGGAGTCTCTGTTCCGGCACCCTGCTGGAGCGGGGAAGTGCCCCCGGAAGGCTTCTCCATCGACACCGCTGCCATCTCCACCGCCATCTTCATCACCGCTGCTGCTCCCATGAGGAGGGAGTAGTTCTCCATCGAGGCTCGGGGCTGTACCGGTAGCTATGTGGTTCATCTCTCTCCTATGTGCTTCAATACAATAATCTCATGAGCTGCCTTACATGATTGAGATTCATATGATGATGCTTGTAATCTAGATGTCATTATGCTAGTCAAGTGAGTTTTACTTATGTGATCTCCGGAGACTCCTTGTCCCACGTGTGTAAAGGTGACGAGTGTGTGCACCGTGTGGGTCTCTTAGGCCATATTTCACGGAATACTTATTCACTGTTGAATGGCATAGTGAGGTGCTTATTTATATCTCTTTATGATTGCAATGTGTTTGTATCACAATTTATCTATGTGCTACTCTAGTGATGTGTTATTAAAGTAGTTTTATTCCTCCCTGCACGTGTGCAAAGGTGACAAGTGTGTGCACCGTGTTAGTACTTGGTTTATGCTATGATCATGATCTCTTGTAGATTGAGAAGTTAACTATTGCTATGATAATATTGATGTGATCTATTCCTCCTACATATGCATGAAGGTGACAGTGTGCATGCTATGCTAGTACTTGGTTTAGTCTTTTGATCTATCTTACACTAAAGGTTACTAAAATATGAGCATTATTGTGGAGCTTGTTAACTCCGGCATTGAGGGTTCGTGTAATCCTACGCAATGTGTTCATCATCCAACAAAAGTGTAGAGTATGCATTTATCTATTCTGTTATGTGATCAATGTTGAGAGTGTCCACTAGTGAAAGTCTAATCCCTAGGCCTTGTTCCTAAATATCTGCTATCGCTGCTTGTTTCTTGTTTTACTTGCGTTACTATTCTGCTGCGTTACTCTATCGTTGCGCTACTATCGCTTGTTTATCGTCCCGGGCAAAGCACTTTTCCGGTGCCGTTGCTACTACTTATTCATACCACCTGTATTTCACTATCTCTTCGCCGAACTAGTGCACCTATTAGGTGTGTTGGGGACACAAGAGACTTCTTGCTTTGTGGTTGCGGGGTTGCATGAGAGGGATATCTTTGACCTCTTCCTCCCCGAGTTCGATAAACCTTGGGTAATCCACTTAAGGGAAACTTGCTTCGCTGTTCTACAAACCTCTGCTCTTGGAGGCCCAACACTGTCTACAAGAATAGAAGCTCCCGTAGACATCAAGCACTTTTCACGGCGCCGTTGCCGAGGAGGAAAGGTAAAAGGCTCTCATACTCCGGTTCCGGGTAAAGTACTTTTCTGGCGCCATTGTGTTTGTGCTCGAAGCTATTTCCTTTAGATCCTGCACTTGCATCTTTTTGTTTCTTGTTTACACTAGTTTGGCATAATGGACAACAATGAGCTTCTTATTCTATTTCCTGATTTAAAACATGGATTGTTTGATGCGAAAATTAAAAAACCTATGAAATCTTATTTGCATGTCTGGTAGTAATATTAGTATGAATGCTTTGAACACCATTGTTGATAATAATATAGAAAGTTCTAAGCTTGGGGAAGCTGGTTTTCATGATCTTTTTAGTCCCCCAAGCATTGAGGAGAAAATTTTCTTTGATGATACTTTGCCTCCTATTTCTGATGACGATAATGATAGTGGTCTTGTGCCACCTACTATGGAGAGTAAATTTTGTTGCGATTATACTATGCCTCCTACACTTGATGAGAATAATAATGATAGCTACTTTGTTGAATTTGCTCCCACTACAACTAATAAAATTTATTATGCTTATGTGGAGAGTAATAATTTTGTGCATGAGACTCATGATAAGAATGCTTTATGTGATAGTTATATTGTTGAGTTTGCTCATGATGCTACTGAAAGTTATTATGAGAGAGGAAAATATGGTTGTAGAAATTTTCATGTTACCAAAATGCCTCTCTATGTGCTGAAATTTTTGAAGCTACACTTGTTTTATCTTCCTATGCTTGTTACTTTGCTCTTCATGAACTTGTTTATTTACAAGATTCCTATGCATAGGAAGCATGTTAGACTTAAATGTGTTTTGAATTTGCCTCTTGATGTCCTCTTTTGCTTCAAATACTATTTCTTGCGAGTGCATCATTAAAACTGCTGAGCCCATCTTAACGGCTATAAAGAAAGAACTTCTTGGGAGATAACCCATGTGTTATTTTGCTACAGTACTTTGTTTTATATTTGTGTCTTGGAAGTTGTTTACTACTGTAGCAACCCCTCCTTATCTTAGTTTTGTGTTTTGTTGTGCCAAGTAAAGTCTTTGATAGTAAAGTAAGTACTAGATTTGGATTACTGCGCAGAAACAGATTTCTTTGCTGTCACGAATCTGGGTCTAATTCTCTGTAGGTAACTCAGAAAATTATGCCAATTTACGTGAGTGATCCTCAGATATGTACGCAACTTTCATTCAATTTGAGCATTTTCATTTGAGCAAGTCTGGTGGCCTAATAAAATCCATCTTTACGGACTGTTCTGTTTTGACAGATTCTGCCTTTTATTTCGCATTGCCTCTTTTGCTATGTTGGATGAATTTCTTTGATCCATTAATGTCCAAGTAGCTTTATGCAATGTCCAGAAGTGTTAAGAATGATTGTGTCACCTCTGAACATGTTAATTTTTATTGTCCACTAACCCTCTAATGAGTTGTTTCGAGTTTGGTGTGAAGGAAGTTTTCAAGGGTCAAGAGAGGAGGATGATATACTACGATCAAGAAGAGTGAAAAGTCTAAGCTTGGGGATGCCCCGGTGGTTCATCCCTGCATATATCAAGAAGACTCAAGCGTCTAAGCTTGGGGATGCCCAAGGCATCCCCTTCTTCATCGATAAATTATCGGGTTCCTTCTCTTGAAACTATATTTTTATTCGGTCACATCTTATGTGCTTTACTTGGAGCGTCTGTGTGCTTTTGTTTTTGTTTTTGTTTGAATAAATTGGATTACATCATGCTTGTGTGGGAGAGAGACACGCTCCGCTGGTTCATATGAACACATGTGTTCTTAGCTCATAATATTCATGGCGAAGTTTCCTCTTCGTTAAATTGTTATATGGTTGGAATTGGAAAATGATACATGTAGTAATTGCTATAATGTCTTGGGTAATGTGATACTTGGCAATTGTTGTGCTCATGTTTAAGCTCTTGCATCATATACTTTGCACCTATTAGTGAAGAATACATAGAGCATGCTAAAATTTGGTTTGCATAATTGGTCTCTCTAAAGTCTAGATAATTTCTAGTATTGAGTTTTGAACAACAAGGAAGACGGTGTAGAGTCTTATAATGTTTTCAATATGTCTTTTATGTGAGTTTTGCTGCACCAGTTCATCCTTGTGTTTGTTTCAAATAAGCCTTGCTAGCCTAAACCTTGTATCGAGAGGGAATACTTCTCATGCATCCAAAATACTTGAGCCAACCACTATGCCGTTTGTGTCCACCATACCTACCTACTACATGGTATTTATCCGCCATTCCAAAGTAAATTGCTTGAGTGCTACCTTTAAATAATTCAAAATTTATCACTTCTGATTTGTGTCAATGTTTTATAGCTCATGAGGAAGTATGTGGTGTTTTATCTTTCGATCTTGTCATTTACTTCTGACGGACTTTCACAATGGACTAGTGGCTTCATCCGCTTATCCAATAATTTTGCAAAAAGAGTCGGCAATGGGGTTCCCGACCCGATTAATTAACTTGCATTAATAATTCTCTTCACATGTTTTGCCCCGATTCATCGAGTAAGCAACTTAATTTTGCAAATAGACACTCCTTCATGGTATGTGATTGTTGGAAGGCACCCGAGGATTCGGTTAGCCATGGCTTGTGTAAGCAAAAGGTTGGGAGGAGTGTCATCCATAAATAAAGAAAAACTAAACTAAAGTACATGTGTAAACAAAAGAGAAGAGGGATGATCTACCTTGCTCGGTAGAGATAACGTCCTTCATGGGAGCCGCTCTTGAAAGTCCGGTTGATGAGGTAGTTAGAGTGCCCACTACCATTCGTTGACAACAACAAACACCTCTCAAAATTTTACTTTTATGCTCTCTTTATGTTTTCAAAATCAAAGCTCTAGCACAAATATAGCAATCGATGCTTTTCCTCTATGGAGGACCATTCTTTTACTTTCATTGTTGAGTCGGTTCACCTATTTCTCTCCATCTCAAGAAGCAAACACTTGTGTGAACTGTGCATTGATTCTTACATATTTGCATATTGCATTTGTTATATTGCTTTGCATTGACAATTATCCATGAGATATACATGTTATAAGTTGAAAGCAACCGCTGAAACTTCATCTTCCTTTGTGTTGCTTCAATAACTTTACTTTGAATTATTACTTTATGAGTTAACTCTTATGCAAGACTTATTGATGCTTGTCTTGAAGTGCTATTCATGAAAAGTCTTTGCTTTATGATTCAGCTTGTTTACCCATGTCATATACATTGTTTTGATCGCTGCATTCACTACATATGCTTTACAAATAGTATGATCAAGTTTATGATGGCATGTCACTCCGTAAATTATCTTTGTTATCGTTTTACTCGCTCGGGACGAGCGGAACTAAGCTTGGGGATGCCGATACGTCTCCAACGTATCGATAATTTCTTGTGTTCCATGCCACATTATTGATGTTATCTACATGTTATATGCACACTTTATGTCATATTCGTGCATTTTCTGGAACTAACCTATTACCAAGATGCCGAAGTGCCGGCTCTCGTTTTCTCGCTGTTTTTGGTTTCGTAAATCCTAGTAACGAAATATTCTCGGAATCGGACGAAATCAACGCCCAGGTTCCTATTTTACCCGGAAGCATCCAGAACACACGAGAACCGCCAGAGAAGGGGGGCAGGGCCACCACACCACACCCTGGCGCGGCCATGGGGGGGCGCCCCCTAGGGTGTGGGCCCCCCAGAAGCCCTCCTGCGCCGCCTCTCCGCCTATATAAAGCCCCTGACCTAAAAACCTTGGGGCGTTCGACGAAAACCACAGAAACCTTCCAGAGTCGCCGCCATCGCGAAGCCAAGATCCGGGGGACAGGAGTCTCCGTTCCGGCACCCTGCCGGAGCGGGGAAGTGCCCCGGAAGGCTTCTCCATCGACACCGCTGCCATCTCCACCGCCATCTTCATCACCGCTCGCTGCTCCCATGAGGAGGGAGTAGTTCTCCATCGAGGCTCGGGGCCGTACCGGTAGCTATGTGGTTCATCTCTCTCCTATGTGCTTCAATACAATAATCTCATGAGCTGCCTTACATGATTGAGATTCATATGATGATGCTTGTAATCTAGATGTCATTATGCTAGTCAAGTGAGTTTTACTTATGTGATCTCCGGAGACTCCTTGTCCCACGTGTGTAAAGGTGACAAGTGTGTGCACCGTGTGGGTCTCTTAGGCCATATTTCACGAGAATACTTATTCACTGTTGAATGGCATAGTGAGGTGCTTATTTATATCTCTTTATGATTGCAATGTGTTTGTATCACAATTTATCTATGTGCTACTCTAGTGATGTGTTATTAAAGTAGTTTTATTCCTCCCGCACGTGTGCAAAGGTGACAAGTGTGTGCACCGTGTTAGTACTTGGTTTATGCTATGATCATGATCTCTTGTAGATTGAGAAGTTAACTATTGCTATGATAATATTGATGTGATCTATTCCTCCTACATATGCATGAAGGTGACGAGTGTGCATGCTATGCTAGTACTTGGTTTAGTCTTTTGATCTATCTTACACTAAAGGTTACTAAAATATGAGCATTATTGTGGAGCTTGTTAACTCCGGCATTGAGGGTTCGTGTAATCCTACGCAATGTGTTCATCATCCAACAAAAGTGTAGAGTATGCATTTATCTATTCCGTTATGTGATCAATGTTGAGAGTGTCCACTAGTGAAAGTCTAATCCCTAGGCCTTGTTCCTAAATATCGCTTATCGCTGCTTGTTTACTCGTTTCTATCGCGTTACTACTCGCTGCGTTACTATCGCTGCGCTACTATCGCTTGTTTACTCGTCCCGGGCAAAGCACTTTTCCGGTGCCGTTGCTACTACTTATTCATACCACCCGTATTTCACTATCTCTTCGCCGAACTAGTGCACCTATTAGGTGTGTTGGGGACACAAGAGACTTCTTGCTTTGTGGTTGCAGGGTTGCATGAGAGGGATATCTTTGACCTCTTCCTCCCTGAGTTCGATAAACCTTGGGTAATCCACTTAAGGGAAACTTGCTGCTGTTCTACAAACCTCTGCTCTTGGAGGCCCAACACTGTCTACAAGAATAGAAGCTCCCGTAGACATCATAGAGCAACCAGAAGGGACAATTGTTGGAGAGGACAACCTTAAGGTGTATATCACCGAGTTTTATAAAAAACTATTTGGGCCACCGGAGCCGACCAACATCTCTTTAGTAGAAGGAATGGTGCATGATATTCCACAGATTTCAGCTAATGAAAATGATATTTTAACAAATCCTTTTACTGAAGAGGAGGTTTTTGAGGCGATCTCATAGATGGAACATAATAAAGCACCAGGTCCTGATGGCTTTCCGGTGGAGTTTTATCAAAAGTTTTGGCAAGTAATAAAGTTGGACTTAAGGTACTTTTTAATGAGTTGAGTACAGGAGATTTGTCTCTTGACAAACTCAATTTTGGTGTCATCACTTTATTACCCAAGAAAGAGGATGCGGTACAGATACACCAATATAGACCTATTTGCTTACTAAAATGTGTGTTTCAAATTTTTTACTAAGGTAGGAACAAATAGAATAACGGGGATTGTCCCAAAGGTTATTAGACCGACACAAACTGCCTTTATGCCGGGTAGAAATATTTTAGAAGGGGTTGTCATTCTTCATGAAACGATTCACGAGCTTCACAGTAAGAAATTAGATGGGGTATTATTTAAGATTGATTTTGAGAAAGCATATGGTAAAGTTAAATGGTCTTTCTTACGATAAACCTTGAGAATGAAAGGTTTTGCTACAGAATGGTGTAGCTTAATTCAGCAATTTGTGCAAGGGGGAGTGTGGGAGTGAAGGTAAATGATGACATTGGTCACTATTTTGAAACAAAGAAAGGATTGCAGCAAGGGGACCCTTTGTCCCCAATGTTGTTCAATATTGTAGTAGATATGCTTGCCATCTTAATTGAATGAGCAAAAAATGATGGTCAGGTTGGAGGGCTTATTCCTCATCTTGTTGAGGGTGGCATCTCCATACTACAATATGCCGATGATACGATCCTCTTTTTGGAACATGACCTCATCAAAGTTGTAAACATGAAGTTAATTCTATGCATCTTTGAAGAACTTTCGGGACTTAAAATTAACTTCCATAAAAGCGAGCTCTTCTGTTTTGGAAAGGCAAAGGATGAAGAGGATCAATATAAGCAGATCTTTGGATGTGATGCTGGATCTCTTCCCTTTAGATATTTAGGTATTCCTATCCATTACAGAAAACTAAGAAACTTTGACTAGTATCCAGTTGAGACATGGTTTGAAAGCAAACTGAGATGCTGGAAAGGAAAATTATTGTCTTATGGAGATAGATTGGTCCTTATTAATTCAGTTTTAACTAGTTTACCTATGTTCTTGTTATCCTTTCTAGAGATACCTGTTGGGGTAAGGAAACGATTGGATTTCTATAGATCTAGGTTTTTCTGACAATCTGATGAAAATAAGATAAAATATAGGCTTACAAAATGGAATATTGTTTGTCGGCCTAAAGATCAAGGTGGCTTAGGTATTGAGGTTCTCGAACTCAAAAACAAATGCTTACTGAGTAAATGGCTGTTTAAGTTGCTCAATGAGGACGGGGTGTGGCAGGAGTTGTTACACAATAAATACTTAAGACACAAGACCTTATCGGCAGTACAACCTAAACCCACAGATTCTTCCTTCTGGAAGGGTTTAATGCGAGTGAAGGAGGAGTTTTTTAATAGAGGTTTCTTTAAAATTGGAAATGGAATGAATACTCGCTTTTGGGAAGATACTTGGTTAGGGAAACCCCCTCTAGCGAATCAATATCCGTCATTATATAATATTGTGCGTCACAAAAATGTAACGGTAGCTCATGTGTTAGCTCAAACCCCGTTGAATATTAGTTTCAGACGGGCGCTGTTGGGAAACTGATGGACTTTATGGTTACACTTATGCCAAAATCTAATGAGGGTAAATCTAAATGATGAACATGATCGCTTTGTTTGGGCGGTAAAATCTATGTATGAGGATCTTATGAGTGATCACACCCCATACCTGAGAAAATATTTGTGGAAAGTTAAAGTCCCTTTAAAAATAAGAATATTCATGTGGCTCCTTAGTAACAAGGTCCTATTAACTAAAGATAATTTAGCTAAACAGAATTGGAACGGATATATGAAGTGTGTTTTTTGTGGTGAACATGAAACCGTCGAACATCTGTTCATTGATTGTCCATTAGCTAAACTTCTTTGGCGTACGGTTAATTTCACTTTTGATCTTCCACATCCAATCAATATTACAAATATGTTTGGTAATTGGTTAAATGGAGTAGATAGACAATCTAAAACTTTCATCCGTATTGAGGTTTATGCTTTATGTTGGTCTATTTGGAAGGCAAGAAATGATATTATCTTTAACAAAAAAACAATCTTTTCATTACTTGCAGGTTATCCATATGATGACACACTGGTTTCAACTATGGGCTCTCATTTCGCCAGAGGGACAGCGGGATGCCATGGTTTCTGGATGCACACGGCTCCAGACGGTCGCTCAGGATATCTTGTGCATGGCTGGCTGGCGTCATACTAGGAGACTACAGTGATGTGTAGTTTTACTATGTTCTTTTTGTTCCGCTGGTTGATTTTTGTATCAACTGTAGGCGATGATTGAGATGTGTATTACTGCTTTTTTAATAAAAGGCCGTGTGCATCATTATGATGCGTAAAACCGGGATTAAACTCCTCATTTCAAAAAAAAAAAAAAAGTAGCCTAAGTCGTCTTTCTGAGTAGTCGTTAAATTGTGTGATGCTCCTGTACCAATGTTATGTATCAACTATTTATGTACAGGTTAGTACTCTTTACATCCCCTATAAGATGTTCTCACAACAAATATCCTGAGTGAGTAATAATTAGGGTTGTAAATGGTACGGATAATTTCCGCTCCGAATCCACATCCGTATCCTTTTTTGAGGATATGGTATGCACTTTTAGAAATTTGACGGATATGGATGCGGATGCGGATAGTGGTCAAGAGGAAATCCGGCGGATACGGTAGCGGATATGGTATTGGTACTATCCGACGGATACGGATTATCCGCCATTTTTTACGGATTATCCGAGGTTCACAAAGAGGATAATCCGAGAAAATGAGCCAGCTCTAAATATTTAGACAATATAGTTAGTTCATCGGCTAAAATATGTATGTTATTAGCACGTAATTCTGTTTTGTTGTACGAACAAGTGTGTATATTTAACTATAGTCTATAATTACAAACATATTTTACATAAAAAGCATATTTCTATTTTTTATATGTATATTTGCTTAATAATCCGCTTCCGATCCGAGTTCGGTCCGAATCCGTACCATATCCGTAATCCGATATAATCCGCACCCGAATCCGCATCCGATCATTATCCGCTCCGATCCGAATCCGTTACAAAAATATGGTAAAGGATATGGTAATAGCACTATCCGATCCGATCCGATCCGTTTACATCCCTAGTAATAATGTATGCTCTCTCTTTCATGTTGTTTTTACTCCTGTGTGAATGCTACATGTATGGGCCGAGCCCATCAACGAAGGGGGCGTGGCGACTCCATGAGAGAGTGCACCGCTACATATATGTGACGGGCTGGGCACCTATAGTCGTGACCCCCATATAAGCAGCCTGCCGAACGGCCTTGACTTCGTATATCGCCAAGACACAATCCTCGAATAGAAGTGGCTTTGGTTTGCGGCGTGGGCGGCGGGGAGATCCTCTGCAGATGGAGATGGTACGGGAGACCAAAGTGGGAAGGGGTGATGAATCCGCGAAGCGCCGCCGTAAGGAGGGCGGTTCCTCTGGTAGGATCGACGAGGAATCAGCCACGACGGAGCAGATCTTGGAGGTGGAGGAGGAGAATATCTCGGAAGACGAACCAGGCAATTGGGCCGATATAGATCGGGAGGTGTCCATGGGGAAGGTGCTGACCGAGGATGAGGAGATGGACAAGTACCGTCGAGGCTTGGAATATATATTGGGTGGCGAGTTCGGTTGCTTCGAACAAGAGAGTGAGTAATCTGACTTAAATCGCTTAATTACTTTCAACCGGCCGGCTTAGTTTTTTACCTATATACTATTCGCAAGCAATCATGGAGATTCTAACAACACATCTGTCATCCTTGTACTTTAAATAACGAAGAATGGTTTCTGGTTCATTTTCCTTGTAACGAAAAAAATTCTTCTGTTTCTGGGCTCAATTTTGGTTGCACACAAGACCAATCTATCTAACGCGCACTTTGCTTGCTTATGCAGCGACAGTGAGTTCCATGCTCACTACACACAAAGCCATCCAAAATGCTTCTACCGCAACTGCCTTGCAACTCTACTCCATCAAAGTCGAGGAGACAAAACTCGTGTGGCCACTGCACGTCTACGGCATGGTTGCTGCCCGAGACCCTGTGGATCGCAATCGCAATATTCTCTTCAATCGCAAGAGGGATAACTGCCAAATCCTTACTGAAGAGGTATGCATTTCCTCCTTGATTTCGTTTTCCCTGCATAGGTTGGGTTTTTTTTTATAAATTGTTACTTACACCAAGATGCTTGGTTGCAGGATCCATACTTGTTGCTGACTGGCCCGTCTCGTGCAATTGTGTTCCTTGACCCGGTTGATTTTGAAATTGATCTTAAAGTGAAGGGTGGGGTCGAAGATAAAGAAAGATTGATCCATCAAGTCTACACTTTCAATGGCACTACTGGTGCTGATGGTCCACGCTGCTCCAACGAAAATTGCACAATACACTTGCACTTTAAGGTGCTTGATGAAACGGTTCAGGCCACTATCATTGGTGCCCAAATTATCCGTGGGTCATGGCCGAGCGGCTACGCAGGGCAAATTGCTTGCTCCAACGCCTCCTCTCATGATGAAGTTGTGTTGCTTGATTTTCCAGCTGGAAGTAATCCACCAGTGGCTCGAGATGGCACGCTGGAGCTTTCTAGGCGTGTAGTTTCAGTAGATGTGCATAAAGACATGGTAGTTTGTGTAAAGGCCTACCCTGTATGTGGTGGCTTGAAACAAACCATTGTATCCGGGGATGTCATGTTCACACCCCAACAATGCGGCATAACTGAGGGTATATGTGACCTTGGTGGCAACTGTCAGGTCGAGTTCAAAATGGCTTGGTCTCTCCTTGTTGTGGCCAACTGGCTACTCCCGTCATGAGAGAAATATCCTTAGCTCTAATGAAATCAGAGGTGCCATACTATGTTCCGTGGTGCTCAGGACGTGCACTATATCTACTGTAATACCCTTGCCGGCTGGAAGATGTGTAGCTATATGTATAGTCTTTCCCTTCCCGCAGTCTATTAACAAGTCCAGTTATCATGTGTATCTGTTATAAGCTGTGTTATATGAGATTGTCTTAACTTGTAAGTCATGTATCTTGTAAACTAGTACTCGTTAAATTGTGTGATGTGAGATGCCCCAGCTATTTCTGTACCGATGTCATGTATGCAAAAATATCATCTATTTATGTATCTGGTAGCCAATACTCCAATATGCTGCAATGTATTCTCTGTTTAGGAGAATGAAATCCTGGATGGTGACAATGTTACCAGTAAAGTTGCATCCCAAGCAGACCTGCCATATGTCCAAAATCATTCGCTTCTGGAAAAATGCAGCCTAGATATGGCCATGCCAGTGAGTCAGCTTGTTTCACCTGATTTACTGTTGATGATCTCACAAGGCGAAGATGGTGGGAACGGAAGCTTTGTATGGAGGTAGGCTGCGTTTGCATAGTGCCAGCTTGACTCGGCAGGTTCGCAGTGCAGTGGGCACGAGAGCAAGACCTTCTATTACCCATGTTCAGTTCGGTTGAGCTTGAGCAGGAGGCACCGTTTGCCCTCGTCCAGATATGAATCGCGGAACTCATAAATTGCACCCGCTCAAGGCAAAATTCAAAATTCAAATTTCAAATAACAACATCACCATTAAGTAAGACCAACTCGGAATATCTTCGTATCATCTCCTCCAAATAAAATAAGAAAGCTAGCATTGTTTGTTGTCACTAGAATCATGCCATCCAATTTCATTTCCCCCCAGCTAAGAATGTGAGTTAACCTACAGTAGAATTTGATGCAACTTCTACCAGGCACTGTTGGGCTAAATTCTCCAACCACTACACTTCGCAGCAAACTCTGTTTAAAACCCTTCTATGGCCTAATACTTCAGCATATATCACTCCTCTACTTTATCGAAAGGGTATCAGGGAATGCTTCCTCGACTTCACCCAAGCTGCTGCCAACCGTCTCAGCCTCGAGGGCATCGATCTCGTACCGAACTTCCTCCATATGCTCGTTTATGCTGGTCACCGCCTCTTGAATGCCCTGTATGGCCTCCTTGAGAGCGGCATCGTACTCCGCATCCGCCTCTGCGTCCTCTGTACCGGAAGCCTCGGTTATCTCCTTCAGGTTCGCACACACATGCTGGGCCATGCTGCTTGACCTGCAATGATCGTGATTTACCAGGCGTTCCGAAGGACGGCCAGCTTTCTTCAGTACCTGAATCCTCGCTGTCTGATCCAACCAGAGACATAATGAACAAACTGACAACTCACTACGGAAAATGTTACTTTACAAAGTGCAGCAAAACTGTACACGAGATGATGAGAACAGAAAAAAAAATGCATTTGTCACAAAACTTGATACCAGAAAGTAGTATAATTTAAATCCAGGTAATGCCGATAGAAAAGAATCTGCCCAAGCGCCCACATTAGTAAAGCGGGCTATAAGTACTCAGTGTTAAAACATTTTAGAGGTACAATACCATGAGGTTGCAGTGGTTATCATACAGGAATATACCATACTATTGCAGCTGATACTAGCATGCACAAACAATAGAAAAGAATCTGTTAAAGCGTGGAAGCGCCCACATCAGTAAAGAGGCTAAGTACTCAGTGTTACAACATTTTGGGGGTCGAAAAGTATGAGATTGGAGTGGTTACCATACAGGAATATATAATGCTATTGCAGCTGATACTAACATGCACAAACGAACAAATCCAAGTGTAACTTTAACAACTAAATGTACCTCCATATAAACTTCAGCATGTCATAACAAAATAATAATCGTAATGAAATATAGAACACATATTTGGTATACTGGTGTTTTTATAAAGTTTTCCAATCGAAAAAATAATAATCATAACATCGAACCATTTGGGGTCCATACAGCAGTACAAGAGTCAAAGATAGCTTACCAGCTGCAATTTATCTCTCTCATGTGCCTGTACATCCTTCAGTAAGTTGGCAAGATCGCCACGGCACAAATGTGGCTTTGAGAGCAGGGACACCATTTCAAGAATCTGTAGGAAACAATATTAGGCGTCTCATTTTTTAAGACAAATAATTTTATGAGTCAGGCACAGTTAACCTCTGTTGAGCAATCATTGAATTCTGCTGTAACATTGCCACATAGTTGTTGGTAAGCAATTTCACCTCCAGTAGCCATGTATTCAGAAAAACCCCTGCACAACTTTCATAATGAGTAACCAAAGCTCATGATATTAAATAGTGAGGTATTTTCATGCTTCACACTTCACACAGAATATCACCATTCAAGTATCAAAAGCTAACCATGCACAAATGGCACAACCGCAGTTCCTAAGCATACACAGCTATACAGCAGTATAATGCAAAATAATTAGAATTACTAATTGTCCAGCATATGCCAGTAACAGTTTATAGACTAGTCATCGGTATTCATGAGTCTGCATTTGCAGAAAGAACTCAAGTACCAATATTAAGATATCGCTATTGGCACATATGGAGATTCTATTTACTGCCATCTTGTTTTATTACAAATAGAGATATATTGTCATTCATACTGTAAAAGAGAGCAACCGATGTGACCTTGAAAAGAAAATGAAGAACTATCTCAAATTCTCCAACACTTAACCAAAATTCACCTATTGTCTTTCTTCATACTGCAATTCTTTGCTTAAATCAAGCATATAACTTGATCCATGAGAATTTTGAAGTAGTAAGTGTTTCCCTCAACCCTCAAAATAAATAAGCTTGCAAATGCTTGGAAATATGGCAACTGAAACAATGTAATCTTGCAAAAAAAAAAGTCATCGTTGTCAATACAATTGTAACTATTACAAACAAACAATCTTTTATTTCCAAATAGTATAATTCAGCACTATATTTGGGCTATGGATCGGAACTAAGCTGAATTGGGAACACAAATAAGAGATATCAGCAAGCCACTCTAACTAGATATCAAACAACCATTCTAATTACAACATGAAAAGGGAAAAACGGCAATCAGAATGGGAACTATGTTCCGATCATGAGATTCCCCTGAAGTAACATCACACCATGCAAACTCAACTATAGTGGATTAGTGGCAACTAATTTTGAGGGCTGACTGAAGAACAACTCGGAAATAAACCGTAGGTTTTTCCACATGTTGCAGATCTGGACGGTGATTTTGGACATTACTGAAACCCATGTTCTTGGTGGTCGTTAATTTACCGTACTGCTAAGAAACTAAGGGGGTGAATACGATCTGCTCAAGGGAAATCGCGAAGATCGTATCTGGGTATTCATCCAGGTTAAGCCTCGCGTAAAATCGGGTCGGGGGGAATTTCTGCTGACTTTACTCCTAGGGTTTAGGGGGAGGGAGGGTGGGGCACCGGCGATACCTTCGGAGCTTGGAGTAGGCCACGGCGCGGCGCTGCTGCACGGCGAGGAATCCGCGGAGCAGACCGGCCACCCCGGCGGCGTTCTCCCCTGCGCTGCTGGTCTCCACCTCCATGGCGTCCCCGGCGGTCGATTTCAGGTGGACTTCCGCCATGTGGGCGCCGTTTCTTTTCTTTTGGCCTCCGGTCCGCTGTGGTTCCGTCCCGAGTGAGTCTACTGACACAAACATGTGAACTTTTCACCTTTGATCTCTGTTGTGCTACCTCCGTTTTTTTTCGAGGTTTCAACATTTCAAGTAAATACCCTTGTAAGCATTATGATGTTTATAAATTCCTTCATTTGCATTATGTTTATCATTTTTTTTTTGGAGAAGGCTCGAAACGGAAACCACAAGTGCAGCTCGAGCTATACGTTGCTCTTTCTTGAAAAAAATTAAAACAATATTTTTTTAGTTTCAAAGAAAAACTGAAATTAAACCTACATGTAGACAATATTGTGATCTACAAAGTGGAAAATTTCAACACGAAATACCGTGCAAAAATGAGAAGTTCTTACATCTATAGTAGCGAATAGTGTAAGACTTCAAAAGCTTAAAATATGTCAGATTTTGTCATTTTTGTGGAGCCCGAAAATAATGTATCACGAGTTTAAATTTTACATATCGGTAGACCACGTCATTGTCTACATCTAGATATTTCTCAGATTTTGTAAACAAAAATTGAGTTGCATGTAGCTTGGGCTACAAAAATCCACTCCAAGGACAAAAGCCATATATTAACCAAGTTGGATCCTTACAAGAATAACCATCAAAGAAATAGTGTTTTCAACACAAGCCCAACGTGAGTTCATTGCCTTCTCCGACCTGCAAAACCGATAGTGCGCCTTAAGCCTAGCTCAATGAAGGAATTGTAACTGAGACTGATGAGTCATCGGCTTCGCCAAGAAACGTCAGCGGTGACAATTGGGAGCACGGATGGTCAACCTAGAAAAAAAAAAAGGCGAAGTCGAACTAGGAGACCCAACCCAGTCGACGACTGAAAGTGCCACCGCGAGAACTTACTGATGAAACCACTAGTGCCACTGTCGAACTAATTTGGAAGTGTCATGGTTGAGGATGCCCTTCACCGCCCAAAAACCACCCCCACTCCTTCAATCTAACGGTTGGGATCTGAAAACCCAGAATAAGCACAGCTGTTAAAGAGATAGAGCCGGGGTGTGTTTCCTAATGTGTCGTCGTCGCCTCTCAGAAGAATGACACATAGACCCAACTACCCAAAAAAAACTGACGAAGTAGACCAAGAAAGCCCGCGAATATACCATTCTTCTGCACCTCTAGGCATTGAAATAGTCCACCGGAGGCAAGGGGGGCTAATAGAATCATACAATGAGGGTGACGAATGTTTCTCGGCTAGGGTGTTTTAGAGAGGAAAAATTATCATTGGCAGTTCATTTAGATGCTGATGACACTTGTAAATTCCTCTTGAGAAATTTATTTTAAAAAATGATGCAATTTTTTGTTGGAAACTAATAGGCAGAATTATACCTTAAAGATCCCATCGATATTGGAAACAATGGTCTCAAGCAACTAGACGGCTTATATTTTGTAGTATGTCATTTGGGATTTCGTATTCGAGTAAACTGCATTTTGTGGCCACGAGAATACACCCTAGAAGGTGTATCAATTACATAGAACAAAAGCCAAGATGGTCGATACACACCTAGATTGTAATTTGTGTTGTTTTTTGTGAGGTCTTGCAAGATTTCCTTAACATTGTATATTCACTTCCTCCGGAAATCTAATTCCACTCCCAAGAGGATATGCTTCAAAAACACAGCATCAACACAGAAACTTGATGGTATTAGTACACTCGCTCTGATTATACGAGACCCAAGGTGGCAGACTGCTGCTCCACTCCCACCGTGTCACATGATATCAACAGAGAATGTTTTTCGAGTTGATCTCAAGTCAAGGTTGGGTGCAGTTATACGAGACCCAAGTTGGCAGACTGCTGCTCCACTCCCACTCGAGTAGCTGACCGTGTCACATGATATCAACAGAAAATGTTTTTCGAGTTGATCTTAAGTCAAGGTTGGGTGCAGTTATAAACTGCCGCTTCCTGCACCATTTGACATTTCGAAGAAAAACTGATGCATGCTACCAGGACTCCACACGGCGCTGTATTCATAGAGAGCCCAGCACTATTCAGCAGCGTGCAACATTTGCACATACTTATGAGAACCAAAGCAAAAGAAATTGAACAGATTACAGATATAATACTCTCATAGGTTCCTCCACTGCAGCTAGTTCTATTATACTGAGAAGAGGAAGGCAATGAATAAGGACCAGTGAGGAAGGACAGGCACCACTCAGTCAGCTGTACCTCTTCTTCCTCCTATTCCTTGTGCTGCCTCATGCTTTCCTCCCTCATCCTCCTCGCCACGCTCAGCAGCTTCTCCTTGTCGCAATGTAACTATTACATATATGGGAGGCCAGGAGAGGTGGTAAAGAGATACTGAGTGAGACGCAACAGCGAAACCCAGGCCAGCCCTGCTACATTCTTCCCTCCCTAGTCGTCTGTGTTGAAGTATGCTGCTGCTTCATCCCTTCCAACAGCACTACCACCTTCATGAATGCTGCTATTTATCCCTTCCAAGAGGGATACCACCTCCATGACAACTTTCCTCCTACTCATCCTTTACCAACTAGCTTGTCCAAGTAAAAGATTAGTCAACATCACAGACAAAGTCACTAAGACTTCTGTTTAGTACTCCTATTAACTATATGACCTCACACCAACACAACAAAAAATATTTTGGCCAGAGCACAAATTTGGGAATACAATAGCCTCTTTTCTAAACTTCGAACACCGATATTTTCCAATGACTGCTAGAGATTTTCCTTCTGCTCAGAACAAATTCACATGACACAGAAAAGGAGACGTGTGACAGGAAAATCAGGATAGTAACAAAAATGACCTTTTTAAGCAGAACACAAATTTGGTTTCCAGAAGGAAAAATAATGAAATGGAAGTATCACATAAAACATAGAAATGTAGTAAAAAAATCCACGGTGCTCTAAATCCACAGGAAGTCTTTTACAATAAGGTCACAAACTTTGAAAATTTAGATAGTTGTACAAAGCTTTGTTCAATTTTGAAAACATATGATTGAAGAAATCAAAGTTCCTTTAAAAACTTTGACGCTAGAGTAATTGAGTTGCCAGAAGCAGCCTAAAACAGCATGTTTATAAGTGCGACGCAGGAACACGTAGAATCATCTGGCCACAGTAAAATAGTTATAAGCATCCTGTCAAATAGCAATATGGGTAAAGATAAGTGAAATTGTTCTCCGAAAATACATTAGTTGTATATAGAAAAGCAAAAGAAAACTAGCTGTTAAATATATGCATAACTTGCACTTTGGGGTTTGAAGTATTTAAAACAAATACAATAACTTTTTTTAAACGGAAGCATTAATATGTTATACTCCACGTAAAACATTAAAAGCACAAGTGATACGATAAAAATGATAAGGCTCGCCAAAAGTTCTTTGGCTGCAATCTGAAAATGTTTCAAACCTACCAAGCAAACTACAATAACACAACCTAGAGTCTTTTAACAAATTCACAGAGATTGAAAGAGAAAGAAAACAGATATAAATCATCCCTGAACTAAAAGAGAGCTCATATAATCAAAACTTTCACCTATAGCCGCAAGTATATCTGCATTTACCTACTACTCTCTCCCACAATAAGATGTTATTACAACCAATATACGAGTTAATAGGTTATAATAACATCTTCTACTATGGGAAAGAGGGATTAAAATTCAAGACTAACTTTATTTTTCAAATCACAACCTTGATCAATCTTAGCATGGCTAGCTCTAAATGCAGCAAACATGATAAAGTTACAGGAGGACAGTCGCTAAACTAAAAAGCAATTTATCAAGAAGTACTGCTTCCTTAATACTTAACAGCTGGCTTATCGTTTCAAACAGCTCATAGAAGACTCTAACTGTATTTTGTAGTTCAGGTTACCTTATTATACCATAGTAAAATAACAAATTAGATGGATGGATTCAGGCACATCCTAGATCTCATAAAGAATGCACAACACTAGAATTCAAAACTACCATAATATGGTTTAAATGAAGTGAAAACAGACAGAAGAAGAGCACTGCAAGACTAATATCTGGGTAAACGTAAAGCTAACTTCTTCACGGATAAAGAAAAACATGGAAACAGATATTAGAACTAGATGTAGCTTCTACAGTTAGGGCACATCCACCAATCAAAGCTTACCTAATGACCCATGTAATTTCTTCCTGGGCCTCCCGTTGGACCACCATACCCACCACCACCTCCATAGCCGCCCATATAGCCACCTGGCATACCAGGCACACCGCCGCCACCAAGAGTTCCAGAAGACCCTGAATTTGGCACTCCTGAAGCATTTGGACCAACTCCAAGGATATTGTTCAGACCCAACCCTCCCCCTTGGTTGGCCAGGAAAGCTGTCAAGGCCTGCCCCAACACGGGATTCATTCCTGGACCTCCTGGTACACCCCCAGGCAGTGAAGCCAAGCTCGCTGGAGATGACATCCCATAACCGGCACCGAGGCTACCAGCCATAGAATGGCTACTGGCACCATAACCAGCAGCACCCTTCCTCCCACTCGTACTGGCAGCACCATATCCTCCACCTTTGCTGGGTTTCGGTCCATCGATTGCCTTCTGGCAGTGCAGCATAACGCCCTCAAACGACTTATGCGGCTCCTGCAGCGCCTTCTTGGCGCCATCAAGGGTCTTGTAGACAAACAGAGCAAACCCCTTGGGCTTCCCGGTTGCCTTGTCAAGCCCAAGCGGACCCTCCTCAATCTCACCATACTTTGAAAAGAACTGCATCAGTTTCTGTGGGTCGATTTCTGCGCCAACATTGCTGACAAAGATCTTCCGCTGCGTGTACTCAGACACTGGTGGCAGTATCAACGCTGGTGGAGCAGGAGCTGGAGACGTAGCGAGCATAGGGTTGTTGGCCGCACCGCCAGACGGGACAGGGCCCACAGAGGCGAGCTGGCAGGAGGTGGTGCGGTTGCCGATCTTCTTCTGGGGCTCGAGCAGGGCCGCGCGGGCGCCGGCACGGCGGCGGAAGAGGATGAAGCCGTAGCCCTTGCACTTGCCCGTGTTACGGTCGGAGACGAGCTTGAGGTCCTCGATCTCGCCGTAGGGGCCGAACGCCTCCTTGAGGGTGTCGACGGTGGTGTCCCAGCCGAGGCCGTGGACGAAGATCTTCCGCTGGGCCGGATCCGCGTCGGCCGCGGCGCGGACGGCCGCGAGCACGTCGCCGTGGCCGACGGCGGCGTCGCGGAGAAGCTCGACGAGCTGCTCCTTTGGGAACGCCTCCAGCAGCGCCTGGATCGAGGCGGGGTCGCTCTCGCCCTCGTCCTCCACCTCCTCCGCCTGCTGCTGCTGCTCCTCCTCGTCCACCTCCTCTTCCACCTCCACCTCCTCCCACTCGTCCTCCTCGCCGCCCAGCTCCTGGGGCGGCTTCTCCTCCGTGGCCGCGGCGGCGGATCCGCTTTTCTGGGCCACGGTTTGGGAGGACGGGGCGTAGAATTCGGCTAGGGTTTCGGCCTGAGGGGTGGGAGCCGCCGGCTCGGCGATCTTAGCAGCAGCAGCCGTGGCCTTAGCGGCGGCGGCCTTGGCAGCGGCAGTGGATTTGGACTCGAGCTTCCGCTTCTTGCCCATGGCGACGGCGAGGTGGGGGAGATCGGCGGCGAAAGCGAGCTAGGGTTTCGACGATTTGGGAAAAGGGGGATATGATATGGCTGGGCGATAAAAGGCGAGGGTTCGTATCGTATATCGCCACGCGCTCGGGTGGCTGCCTAGACGCCGCCTGATGGGTTAAACCGTTAAAGCAGTTGTTGCCTTCTGGCAGAAAATTTGTTAAAAAGAACCCATGGCCTATACGATTATTATTTTTCGAATATGTGTATATTTCACCTGTTCTAGAGAAAAAGTGTATATTTCACCCCCTCTAAAGAAAGATGTATATTTCACCCCCAAATATTTCATGATTGAAGCAGGCCAGCTACCTTTTTTTTAACTGGAGGCTTGATGCCCTTCTTTGAATTAATAAAGTCGTATGGTTGAAAGATGCAAGAATGTTGTAAGAACGTAAACAATTCAATCAAACAAAGATAAATAAGAAACACAATTTGAGTCAACGATGTTCTCCTTGCATGAACGCCAACATAGAAGCAACAACAACAACAACAACAGATAGGCTATGGCATGGAGGGCAGCACTATGTGTTCACCCTTCTGTGTTAGTGAAGCAACATCTTCACCCTCCATCGCCGAAGAGAGTCCCTACCCTCTCGCCCTGGATCACAAGGCGTCGTACCAATGCAAGGTGGAGGTGTTCACCCTAGAACAAGGAGAGATGCATTCCAACACACCACCAAGACAGACCACCACGTCTCAACACGGACACAGGTGCCACAGATAACTTCAACGGGGACACCCAGGAGAAGGAAACGTTTGGGAGAAGATGTAGAACTCGAAGACGCGGAGAAGCTCAGCGTAGCAGTAGATCCTCGTTGTCACCTTCATCACCAGGTCGCGTGAGCTTGCCTGGAGCCTTTCTTAACCGGCAGCGAGGGGAAGGGAGTAGGAGGAGGGTGCGGGGAGAGGGGGAACCCTAGTCGCTCTCGAGTCGCCCTCGAGAGGACGACGCGATGGCCGAACCGACACGAGGGATTAGGCAATGATGGGGCGATTAGAAAGCCAGCTACCTCACCCACAAGGTGCAGGGCACATATGGTGTCGCCGTGCTGGGTGATACGTCTCCAACGTATCTATAATTTCTTATGTTCCATGCTAGTTTTATGCCAATAGCTACATGTTTTATATGCACTTTATAACATATTATGGCATTTATTGGACTAACCTATTAACAAGATGCCACGAGTGTCGGTTCTGTTTATTATGTCCGTTTATTGCGTAAAAGGCCCAAAAACCAAAGTGCTCGGAAAAATTCAGAAAAAATACAGAAATTCTATTTCGCCAGAAGACCCACGGAGCCAGAAGGGCCAGGCCAGAGGAGGCCCACGGCCTCCTCCCCATCCACTGGCGCGGCTAGGAGGGGGGCGGCGCCGCCCTATGGGGTGGTCCCCTCGGGCACCCCCTCGCGCCGCCCTTTTCGCCTATATTAAGCTCCTGCCCTGAAAACCCTAAAGGGATGGACGATTTCTCCAGAAGAGTTCCGTAGCTCCGCCGCCACCAAAAACCCTAATTCGGGGGATAGAAGTCTCTGTTTCGGCATCCTGACGGGACTGGGAATTTCCCCCGGAGCCATCTCCATCGACTCCATCGCCATCTTCATCGCTGTTGCTGTCTCCCATGATGAGGAGGGAATAGTTCTGCCCCGAGGCTGAGGGCTCTACCGGTAGCTATGTGGTTCATCTCTCTCTCCCTTGGTGTGATCTTTATGTGATCATGAGCTTTGTAATCTAGTTGAATATGTAGATGTTACTCTTGTCTATTATGCACTCTAGAGGTTACTTTAATATGAACTTCGGAGTCACTCTTCACGGTGTGATGGTGACAGTGTGTGCATCGTGTGTGATTCCTTTATGACATTGTGGAGCTTGTTTACTCCGGCTTGAGGTGTGCTTTTGCAGCCCTACACAATGAATGTTGTTTGTTATCCAACAAGAGAGTGTTTGAGAGTAGCATTTATTTATTCAATTATGTGATCATTGTTGAGAGTGTCCACTAGTGAAAGTATGATCCCTGGGCCTTATTTCTAAGCATTGAAACACCGTTTCCAACAAGTTTTGCTACATGTTTGCTTGCTGCCATTTTATTTCAGATTGCAATTACTACTTATAATCATCCATATTACTTGTATTTCACTATCTCTTCGCCGAACTAGTGCACCTATACATCTGACAAGTGTATTAGGTGTGTTGGGGACACAAGAGACTTCCGTATCTTAATTGCAGGGTTGCTTGAGAGGGATATCTTTGACCTCTACCTCCCTGAGTTCGATAAACCTTGGGTGATTCACTTAAGGGAAACTTGCTGCTGTTCTACGAACCTCTGCTTTTGGAGGCCCAACACTGTCTACAGAAATAGAAGCGTGCGTAGACATCACTGGGGCCCACGCCCCGCGCGCGCAACCATTGCCATGGTACGAAGTCTCCGGCAAGACCATGAACAACAACCGCAACAGGCTCGTCTCATCTCTCATGCGACACTATGATCCTTCTTTCATCGTGCTTGCGCTTGCAGCGGACTGCAAGGGGCGATGGTGTCGGCGTGGTTTGCCAAGCGAGTTTAGTTATGTGTGTGTTGCAACTAGCTACCACCAGTTGATCGATTCCATCGTGGGTTGGCTTTGTAAATGATTTTTTTTGCGATTCAACAACTTTATTGATCAATCACATGGGTTACAATCCTTCAAGAGGATACCTTCTAAAAATTGTGGAACAAAATTTATTCACACACACCTTCTCCTAGCAGCACTAGCTCTAC
>NC_061513.1:215005868-215041586 GCF_022539505.1 Lolium rigidum | reverse complement strand
ATAGGCATCCCAAATGGGCCTGCCGAATATAGTACCCGGGGTTTATTGAAGGCCCACTACCCGAAGAATAAGAAGATTCGGAAGCCCAAGATGTGTTAAAGGAAAAGATAGAGTTGTAATAGGAAGTGTTATTTGTAATCTGGCGGGATGAGTTAGAAACCGTCCCGGACTCTGTAACTTGTAGTACAAAACGAAACCCTCGGCTCCACCTCTTATATAAAGGGGGAGTCGAGGGACGAGGAGATCATCGAATCATTGTTCACAAACCTTAGTTTTCACAATCGTCGAGTACTTTTCGGCTGAAACCTTCGAGATCTACTTACCCTCTACTTCTAACCAAACCCTAGCCTATAATCCATAGGCATTGACAAGTTGATACCTTGTCAACGAGCACATGAATGAGCCGCCATATTAGCCAGCCTATTTACATGAATAATCTCAAAGCTAGAAAAAACCACTAAGTTCCTTAATTTCTTGGCATATACTAGTAATTATAGATCTACTAGCGCCAAGATATTTCAAGAGGTTGATGACCTCTAAAGCATCTCTTTCCACAATCACATTTTGTAAACTCATGTCAACAGTCATCCGATGATAAGGATCAACCTATGATCCGTAGAGTTTTGTTCAATCTTTCACAGTGAGTCAACAAAATAGTAAGATAATAAATCTTCCACTCACGCGATAAACGTAACCTAAAGAAGAGGCATGAATTTCAGCAAGCAACGTGATGATGATCAACACGTCTCAAACCTCAGCCTGATAATTATTGATGCACACAAGAACCTTCACGCAACTTTATTTAACTAGATACACGACGGTGGCGCCGTCCCCGGAGGGATGATACACACGTCGACACAACTCAATGTCTAAACTCCAAATTATGAACCTCCTAAACCCTAGCCGCTTGTTCCTTTATATAGGAGACCAGAAAACTAGTCGGTTGGACATGCCCAAACCGAAATATAAAATAAATCATAGATGGCCCACAACATGACCTGGCTAAAAATAATATGGACACAAATAAAACGTGCAACCGTCCCAAGTACCTACATGGTTCGGTCACCTCCATGGATCGTCTCTAGCTTGGTGGAGTCCTGAAATTGGGCTTCACCTCCTCCTTCATAGGAACAATAGAAGGTGCAGGATGCCCTCATCAGCCGAACTCCATCTCTTAAAGCTTCAGCTTCCATCACTAGGGTAGACAATCCCTGGTTATACCAAAGGGCTTGTTCCTTTAGAAGTTTACATGTATGTTCACGTATAACACACCCAAATGTGCCCTCATTACTCTCAATATTAAATCCATCATTAACATTTATCTTGATAGTACCTTGATCCGGTGGTTTCCAACTTGAATTAGTTCTTTTTGGTTGAACACTTTTCTTTTTCCCAACCTGACAAAGATTTGTAGATGAATATTATCCTAGCTAAAAAGCACTAGGAGGCACTAGTTCACAGTAAACATATCGATCCATGGTTCAGCTATGCTAGCCACACGCCCACATCGGCAGTTTGCATCTCAGCGAACTCAGTCGGAAAGAGTGACCTATCAGAGCCTTATCAAAACGGCGCCCGTTATGATCTAACAGAACCACACCACAGTCTGCAACGGCCAAATACCGCAAACCATTCAAAATCTACCCAAAACCACCCAACTTCACCCAAAAACCGGCCGAGGGGGAGATTTACCTAGTATTGAATAAGTAAGTGTTAAAATCGCACAACAAGAGTTTAGGGGGATTTTGCTCCAGTGACAAACATTTGAGTTTTGGGGGATTTTGCTCCAATCACCAACATTTAAGGGCTTATTTTTACGAAAAGACTTCGCTGATCCGCCAACTTCCCCAACAAAATGTTGCCTCCGTGCCTCGCCACTTTTATGAAGGAAACAAAACTATAGCTTGTGCCATGTGAGGAACGAAGAGCATCTCTAACAGAACCCGTAAAAGTATAAACCGAAAAACACGAGTTCAGTCTTCCGAAAACGTGTTTACGGGTCGTAAAACGGCTGGCGTAGAACGGACCCTGTAAACTAAAACTGAAAAACGGAATATTCGGAAAATAGTCATCTTCTTCACGAGAACAACTGTCTGCGCCGTTGCCTAGATCTCCACGCGCGGCCGCCGCCCAAGCAACAAAGCACCTAATTAGCTAATACATGCGCCTAAACAGCAAAGCCTCAGCGCGGGCGGAAGCAGCAAATCACATAATCATCGGCTTGTACATGCACACAGCACGCGCATCTGCTAGCTCGTATATGCCCACAGCCTCACGCATCTCCTAGCTTGTACGTGTGTCGGGGGATGGTCCTCGGTAGGCCAAGACTATGGCAAATATGTCACAAGATGTCATTTGTATACCGGATTAAAGATTAATCCGGATGCTCAAAGTTGAGTAAGAATGGAGCTAAGCTGAAACAAACCGGTATACCAGGAGAAGTATACCAGAGTACGAGAAACATAAGAGATTGAGGCAAAAGATGCCAGAAAAGGTGATACCGGAGTAAACTAAACCGGGTTAAAGAATAAACCGGATTATGAAGGCTTAGTTTAACAGTGTTTGATGAAACAATCCGGTATACCAGGAGGGGTATACCGAAGTAAAGACAACCGGTGATATCTAAGCCGGAGATATGTCCAAGAGGGGAAATTGAGATACAAAGGGTAAGAAGCCGGATAAAGATACTGGAGATCCGGCATAGGCTCAACTGTAGCATGTCGACATTCCAGTCAAAGATTCCTTCAAGGACAAAAGGACAAGATGAGGGAAACACTTCAGCTTTAAACGAAGCCCTGACGCTAAAGAAGTCGATGACGAAAAAGATACTGGAGGAGGTCATCAACCCTTGATTAAAGACAGAAGATTCATCCCTGAAGCCAAAGAAGCTTTATAAAGTAGCTTAGATCATCAAAGATACCCCTAGGGTTCCTTCTCTTGTAAGCCTCCTCTCCCCTATATAAGGAGAGGAGAGACACCCCTGCTAGGATAGAGGTCCTCACCTTGTAGTCCTTGTTATCTTCAACCTCTGGCCATTTTGGTCAAGTTCATCAATAAAAGTTCTTGAGTTCATAGCTCTTTCTCCCTTCATCTACCCCTCACCCGGATCCCCTTGCGTACATTCGGTCCCAACTTAAGTCATCTCATGGCATCTGTTTGTTCACCACGACGACAACGTGCAGCGGTGTGTCGTTTCAGCGCGCCGTTCCAGCGAATTGCTCAGTAGCTCAGCCTCGCGCGACCTACACGTCCGTAAATTTCGTCCCTCCATCGACCTCGTAGACAAGGAGCACCTAGCTAGCAAGATTCCCGCGCAAATGGAAATTTCATTGATAAGACCTCCTCAATTGTAGCCAATATTTTATTGCGAATAATTCCGACAACCTCAGGAGAAAAAAAGGCATTTACTTATTATAGAGATGGTGCGATTTGACTCTTTTTTTTTTTGTTCGCCGCGAATTGACACAGACATGATTGAAATTGGAGCGGGCTGACATGATGTTTGACCGGCGATGCATAATTTTAGCAAAACAGTCAGCGGGAGGCGGTTGTACGGACGGTGGTGCTGGAGGACTGGTGAGAAATCCGTTCGGTTTTGGGCATGTAAACCACCCTTCAGTCTATATTAATAGAGGTCGACTATGAAATTTTTCGGGCCCCTGAAAAAGTTTTTCGGGCCGGACAGCGAGTTCAGTCTCTGTTCTGCGCGCGTTTCAGCCCGAATGCGAGATTTACGGGCTTTGTTAGAGATGTTCTAACAAGGTCTTGAACAACTATGAGGCCCCCACGTCTTACGTGTCTTCAGCTTGGAATACGTCTTTTTCTTAGCACACAGTCAATTGGGCTGAGATGTTGCGGTGCGCATGTCCATGAATCACTACTTTCATTGAAGCCTAGTATGATTGAGAAATACAGCCAGAATGATAGCGTGATGCATCGAGTATTGTCAAGCGAGACACGTGTCGGTCACGCTGGAGTTTCCGGCGGGCATAAGACCATTCGAGGTTAGCGCCGGGTTGCTGCAGTGACGTGAAACTATATTAGGACAGTGTTTTTTTTTTCGGGGAATTTGGACAGTGTAAGTGAAGGGATCGGGTGAGGATCTGTCACTTTCTCGGCTTGGGCTTGATCGAGCTCATGGTTGGTTTTCTTAGTATTTTCAAACTCAGTCTCGTATCGGACATGGCGCACACGCCATCACCAAAGAATCGTGAGAAGGTACTCGTCTTTCCTATGGCGTCTACGCTTGGATCGATGGACAAGGCGATCAGAGGGATTTTGTTTTTTCAGATGAAGGCGATCAGCGTGAAATTGGAGGAGAGGGGCCGGAAGAAGCAAGGTGGGCTGTCTACCGAGTTGGGCCATACAAGAAGATGTAGCCCACGCGGGGTCGCGAGGCTGGCGCTGGGCACCGCGGAGGGAAACAGACTGGATGTTTAGTCCCACATCGGCAATTGGCAGGAGTTCTGACATGTTTATAAGCTCGCTTGTTGCAGCTGTAATTGTCCCTTCGGGGACATCCGATAAAATTGGAACGATACAGAGAAGATTAGCATGGCCCCTGCGCAAGGATGACACGCACAAATCGAGAAATGGTCCAAATTTTTTTGAGATTTCAAACGCCGGTCCTTCCCACTCTCAGATATGCCCCTAGATTCTTTCTTTCGCGACCTTGGTTTTTTCTGTATTAGTGCTCTAGTCCGTCTATGCTCACAGGCGTGCCCTACGGGTTTCTACTTGAGCCCTTCTATTTTTCGTGCCTTACAAATGGGTCCTTTTTTAAGAAAAATGTTTCATGCCTTTCAGGCCATAACATTTCTGACTAGTACTAGCGCCAGGTCTTCATTTTGTTTACGTACGAATATGTGCCTGCTATATTGTAACCCCTAATCGCTTACAAACTGGTCTTCTAGCTTTTGTTTCAAAATTTTCATTGCACATATAGCCCTACATGATAGCTAAGTTGTTACTGTGATGGTTAGTACTAAAATGTTTCTCAATAAGACGGATTATTCAATATATTATCACAAATCAAACCATGGTTACGGAAATTCAATTCGGCTCCTGGGTGCGTATGCTCCCTCTACCAAAAAAATCATATTTCGAAATACCGAAAAATTTGGACAAAAAATTCTACATGTACATCTCCATAATATATGTGCGTTCGTCAAGTTTCACGAAAAACTAATATTTTGTGTGGTCTATATAAAAAAGAGAAAGTTTATCATGTGAAAAGCATTATTTTTAGCACTGAATTTTGTCTTTTTTGCACACATCACATGATAAGTTGATTTTTTATGAAACAACTTTATGAGCATGTAGCACATGAAGATGTACGTGCGAACTTTTAGTTTCAATTTTTTTGAAATTTAAAATGTATGTAAGATGCATTTCAAAATATAGGGAGCATATGCACCCATGTTCCAAAACACCGCTCCCCCCATGGTTAGTACTAAAATGTTTTGTAATCCAACCATGTCTATACAAGATAGTAGATAACGCACAGGGGCTGAAACCATGCTTGGAAAGTTCGTGAGTTACAGGCGAACAATTAGCCGTAGTCGCCTGATGCACGTTCAGGCCTCGCACTCTTTTTTGCGAACGTAAATAAAGCACTCAGGAGACTACTAAGTGCGGAAAAGAGAACCAGAAGATAGAAACAATTGCATGTAAGTATGGATCATTTTAGTGCTAGAAGGCCAGTCTTGCTACACCACACAAAGCCTAGACAAGAATACATGTTATGTCTCGTTCATATTGTCTTTTTTGAAACAAGTTCCTGCAGCATGTCCGTCAGGTCATTTTTTTTCAGAAGCTTGTGATTTGTCTGGCTTCACTAGTCGTAGTCGGCGCCACCAAAAAACGCGTAATCTGGTTCGGCAGATGACCCCAGCATAGGAATGTACTCCGATCCTCTCACATGAACACCGAAGCAAGCTGAAACATATACACATACAATGTTAAAGATTGGAAAGAAGTAGAAATGGATTTATCTCAAACAATGCAAGCCAGCTAAAAGATAACTGCATCTGTCCACATATGAATCAAATATTATGGAACATGAAGATGGTACCACAAATGCAGATCTAAGCATCTGAGATGGTTTTGAACTAATTCAACACACGCCAGATTACATAAAGAAATTGACAAGAAGAATATTAACAAATAGGGAGTGCAACATGCTTTAAAAACAGATATACACAGTGATTAACAGAGACAAATACAAGTGGCAGAAAGATAGGCCCAATAACAATAGCATTAATAATATCGAAACAAATGCATAAAGATAACTGATGAGGTGATTGCAAAGCACACCTAAGTCTGAACCTGATGCGTTCGAAACATAATCCACAAAAGTACAAACAAAGCTTTTAAACTATCAGTAGACTGATTTCAACTTATGTCTATTTTGCTGCGAGAAAGTTCAGAAGAGAAAAAACTATAGAGCTTTTGTACCAAGTAAGTTCCTCTTGTCAGAGAATCAGGTAATTAAACTAGGTGAGTCCCAATTATTATTTAAAGCGGAAAAATCATGTGCTTGTATTTTTCTTCATTTTAACAGTGTGACAATGTGAGTGCAAGACGCTTGTTTGGGAAAAAGCAAATGGACATGCAGGGATGGATGCTTGAGTTCAGGGCTAAGCAACTTCTGCATATTCGAAAATTCAAGAATAATCCAGAGACTTTGCATCATCTTAAAACTGCGCAGAGCCAAAGAAAATAATGCAGAAATATGATGAAATTTTTCATGCAAAAAAGATGGTTAATTCCATTAACTCATATCTCTGCATGAAGTAGGTGCTCAAGTTATAACATGGTGCACATATTTGCCTTTTTTGAACTTCTTTAAAGATGCACAGGTAGTTAAAGCCTAAGCTCAAGCACCCACCCTTCTATATACAATATCTACTCTCCATTCTTTTGTTTAAAAATGTGAAACATAAGTTCAAACAACATTTTACATAAGAATTACCTAGAAGTACTGCAATAAATCATGAGCTCACGTTATACACAATTACAATTACGGTCACACCAAATGATTCTAGTTGATTAGCACTAACACAATTAAGGTCACATCTAAGAATTATACTATAGATAGAACAATCATGCCAGTTTGATCATTGACAAACTTTAACATGATCATGATAGTTCTTGTCGAATAGAACAAATCTATTTAAAGATGAATATCCAGTGTCAAACACAGATAGATGGATGAATCTTCCATAACGGAATGCATCACCAAACAAAAAACTTGTGATTTAAGAATGAAAATCATGCTTACAGAACTGTAATACAATGTCTAATGCGACGTCAGCATCATTAATCCTCGCAGATAAGATCAACAGAGGACGGTCAGTTTCACAACAATATAACTTAGCAGTTACAGGACATCACATTTTCAGTCGCGAAGAACCTTCTTCTCAGACTGGATATTCTAGCAACTATACACAAATTCCTTTTTTCTTAGCATCTATCGGTGGTAGGTAGGAATCATCTTTCAAGATCAGTCTGATGGTCTAGAAACTAAGATGTGATGGATGTGTCAAAGACCCTAGACAATATATCATGTATGTAAAGGTGAAGATAGTATATTCCATGGTGACTCATATTTAGTTATCTAGAAAACAAGATTATTAAGTATCATGCTTAGCCGATTATGCCTTAGCACTAACTAATTTAATCAATAAAAAGTTGATTAACATTTGCATAACATATACACCACTTAGTCGACAAATTATTGCACTTCCATGGGAACACCTATGGAAGTTGATATCTACATTTTGCTACTATGGTAGGACATACATATGACATATACGATATTCATCATGTTGGTGTGATATCATGCCTTGTTCATATGTTCTGCAAGTGTTACTCACTGCTTTTGCCGTTAAATTCATCATTAAAGTGCATATTTCCTTACATTTGAGCAGATGGAAGTTGTGCAGAAAGATAAATTAGCTACTGTAAGTCAGCACATCCAATCTTTGTGTCTATATCTTATCTTTTTTCTTGTCGTCTGCAGTTATTTGGCTAGTCAAGTTGTTATCACGATGTAGAGCACACACCAGATTAATTACAGGAAAGCAAAGGAAAATAACGAAGAAGAGGTGTTTGCTTTTGTTTGAATGACGGTGACTGTATCGTTCAATCCTAGCTCTGGGCATAACCACTTGTTTGGTCCGTGGAACAGAGTTGGTTTGTCTGCCACCACTTCATCCCTTATAAGCCCAAGACTAGTCTAAAATGACATATGGAATCGTTCTACCAATACTAACGGGCTTGTCCAATGATCAACCATACTAGTATGAAGTGATTCTTCAAACCAAACAATAGGCAGTTCTTCTTGTGATCTTCCCTCAGAGGTTTACACCCGTATTTACTTAGCATACACTACACAAACGAAGAATCGTAGGTAAGTTTAATACTACTAGGAATGACAGAAGTGATACCATTTTCAATTTTCACAACACTTTGAAGCATAACCTCCATTTTCTTCTTCATCTCATTATTATCATCCATCAGTGGCACCAGAAGGGTCAACTCCCTATAAATGTCACGTACAAATGAACATATATCTTTAGCGTATTCGACTTCCCCATCAGATATACGGCCAATTGCAAGCCTCATTAGCTCCCCTGACAAATCAGCAACCTAGTCATTGGCAGCACAGAAATAGCATTAGCTTCAAGCAAGCACAGAAAAGGGAATGATACTGAATGAACTAGAGTAGTATTAGTATTTACCCCTAAAATATAGTCAAGCACATTTATCTGCAAGGGCTCAACAGATTTATCACTTAGCGCTAGCAAAGAATCATTGATCTCATCTAGACTCAATAAAGTGCCAGTCTTGCAAAATCTACAAAACGTTGCCGCTTCGATATATTCTTGCACCTGCAGCAGTGCAGCATTTAGGAAATATCAGATCTCCGGCAAAATAAATGTAAAAAGACGATATTGATACTCACACCAAAGGTATAGGCTCTTCTGAGCTTCCAGAAGTCGGTTCCATGTAATTCTTTTACTAACTTTCCAATGTGTTGGTTAACCACAGCAGCAAGATCATTTTCTGCTTTTGAAAGAACTTCCTCCTTATTATTCCTGCTGATCCTGGAAAAGAACCATAGTATAGGAATACATGTGAAGTTTACCGGCAAATACACTGGCAGAGAAGATTTAGGTACACATAATTAAGCAGGCGTATTCCGTATTTTTAATTATAAAATGTAGTCATGATGAAAGAACACTTTGAGATGAGGACATGTATTATTCTACAGTGTTGCTAAGTAAGATGGATAGTGGTGGAACTAAATGATAATTAGCAAATGAGTAACTTGTTGTCGCATACGTTGGCAATTGAAGGAACCACATGTATGATGAATTCCTGGAGCTATCTATAATTTGTTCTTACCAACGAGGTACACGATGGACATGAATTTTAAACTAAAATGGTGTACCTTATTGTCACACTTGATTTGAAGGAAGCAAATACTTTGAATGCCTTAACTCGTGGATACTTCCTGATCCTCCGGGCAGTTAATTACTGACTTGGGATGTGTTTTGTAAAATCCGGCATGATGTGTTTATACCAAGACAAGCAAAAAATAATTGGAAAAAAAGAGAGATTCTGTATTCCACCTTTTAATGTCACAGGGCATATACCAATTCATATTAGATCATAATTAGAAAGTAAGAGCAATCTAAATGGTTATGGATTCTGAGAATCACAGTAAATTTTCTCAGTTTTCCCAACAAATAAATAAATAAATCATGGTACAGTTAGCACAAGTGTTGACGCTAAAATCAAGTAGGCCGCTGTATGATTACCTGTGGACTTGAAAGATGACCTTCTTGCTGTTCATTGTCACATCCCGACTTGCTTTCACTAGCCTTTCCCTTTTATCATTCTACAATTATACAGAAGAGCGGTGAGATAATATAAAGCACTTAATTACCTAGTAGAGTACGGAGAAACACATCCTATCACAAGACAAGGCCTTGCTTTCAGTTTATAAAAGGAAGGAAAATTTTGTGATGGAAAAACAAGTGGAAAGGAAGGTTTTGGAAAGACTTCCAGCATAAAGTTCAGGAGCCTTGAAGAGGCATAACGTTAAGTACGAGTAGTAGATCTAACTTAAGCAGACTAGTGGAGTTAATTCACACAAAATAAAATGGAAATGTGACAAACGTTGCAACTTTCTTATAATATTACAGACATTCACATGCAAATGTATGATGACAAACACAACGTTCCTTATTGTTCTGAAAACAGAGATGCTAGGAAGTCTAACTTAAGACATGGGAGAGGAGAGAAAATATCTCTAACAGATCAACTGGTTAAAAGACTGAGCACCGCCTGTCGAATAAACATCCAGGTTTTGCAGGATCTGGTGTGGTTTCCTAACAGCTCAGGCAGCAGCAAGCCACCGTCGCGGGCGGCAGTGGCCACCCACAGGTATCGTCGGAATTTCTCCAAACACCTACCACGCATAGGATCTTGGCAACAAGAATCGCACATACCGAACTACAGACAACGCTGTGCACTAAACTTCCCCTCTCCGAGCGCATCGCGTAGCACAAAACAAGAATCTCGGGAAGCGAAAGCACGTCAAGCAGCGGCTTGATCCAGAGACCAAGAAGCGGGTGGGCGCGTAGTACTTACGAGCGCGTTGAGGTAGTCGGTGTGCCTGGCGAACTCGGCCTTCATCGCGGAGCACCCCGCCGAGGCCGGAGGAGCCGCCGCGTCCGTGGCCATTGTCCTGAACCTCTTGGGCGCCGGGCCGGCGGCGGACGCTGGGGACAGAGCAGCAGACGGTGAGAACGCGGGGAGGGAGTGAGGGGTCCGGGCACGGGGGAGGAGGAGGGGGGCGGGAGGGGAGTTTACGCGAAGAAATGGTTTTGCAGCCGGGTTGGGGCGCCGCCATGGTGATGGTGATGGTGGTGGGAAGGGGATGGTGAAGCCAGGAGCGCAGGCGGAGGAGGCGGTGGTAGACGCGTAGCGGCACCATCTGGCTGGGCCGACCCACCGTTTCGGTGCGGCACTTGACGTCGCGTGGGCGAACTTGTGCAGATATTTTCGTGCGCCAACTTGTGCAAATCGAACTGCTTTCTTCAACATCTTGCCCTACCCTTTTGCTTCGAGTTTTGCCTTTACACGTGTAAATAGTGCACATATATATTTAAAAACATAGAAAAATAACTACATATAGTATTTAAAAACATTTAAAGGTTTACTTTACACTATTCAATGTAATAATGTGTATAAAATGCAGGGGTTGATACATCATCTCTTATCTACTAAGCCATTCCCCCTTGTCACGTTTAAAATATCCTCGTACAACATCAGCATCATTTGCATGGTACTTGATCATGTGTACTAAAAGTTCTTCCTCAACCCGTAGCCATCCCGCACAAGTAATCTATGTTGTTACCATAATAAAGTCTTTCCATAAGAATTTAAGAATGTGAATATACAATACTCACGGTGCAAATTGGATGAACAAATATTTAACCATTTCATTAGAGCATAAAACTAAAGACTAAGAGCATCTCCACTCGTCCCCCGACGAGGCCCCCGAGCGACGTTTTTTCCATCCGGACGGCGAAATTCGGCCCAGTCGCGCCCCCGGTTCCTCGTTTTCGTCCGGATTTGGCCCTTAATCCATCCGGCGAGCCCACGCCAACCCCGGCCCCCGGGCGCGCTCGGGGACTCCGGACGAAACGAAAGCGCGCGAAACGGCGTGTGGACCCGCGTAGTCGGCGACCGGAAAACCAAATCCCGTGATTTTCCCTCCAAATTTGCTTGCATTTCCCCATTCCCTCCAATTTGCTTGCATATCCCCATTCTCTCCCGCCGAAATCCCCCAATCTCCTCGTCTTCCGGCTCCGGCTTCTGGCGGCGTCTTCTCGTCCACCACCACTCTCCTCCTCGTCTTCTCGTCCACCACAATGCCGCCGAAGGCGCCGGCGAGGAAGATGCGGAAGAAGAAGACGAAGCCGCCGGGCATGTCGAACGCCGAGCGGGCGGCGGACGAGAAACGGCGCGACGTGGAAACAAGCGCCGGGCGGAGAGGGTGAAAAGAGCCGCCGCCAAGAGGTCGGCGGAGGCGGCCCAAGACGAACACTTGAGGTTAATCGGCATGGCCTATAGCGGCGGCGTGTTCCCGGCCAATGGCCGACGCAAGGTAAAACAAGTTCCCCGTCTTCCTTCTCGCCTTCGCCGTACTCGCCGTCGCCGACCGCCGTGTTCCAAGAGGGCGCCTACGTCCAACCGTCCAAGCCCACACCGTCGCCGCCCGAGCTTGACGTCGGCGTCGGCGGCGGCTCGTTCGAGGGAACCTCGCCGGCCCTGCGACGAGGGCCGCTCGCGTTCGGTGCGATGGCGGCGCCGAACGAAGAGGAGATCCACGAGATGATCACCTCCGGCTCCGCCGCCGCCGCTGCGAGCCCGGGGTTCTTCATGACCGCCGCCGCCGCGTGCCCGGGGTTCTTCACGCAAGAGGAGACGAGGGCGACGGCAGCCGTGGCGGCGCGCAAGGAGCATCGGGAGGATGTTGCCGACGGAAGCCAAGCCGTCGAAGAAGAAGGCGAGGAAGAAGAAGAGCCAACTGAAGCCGGCGCCAACCTGTCGAAGGGGAAGAAGAAGAGGAAGAAGGACTCGCCACCTGCCGAACCGCGTATCAAATGGACGCCGAAGGAAGAGGAGTGCCTCGCCGAAGCTTGGATGACCGTGTCCACGAACGGCATAATCGGGGCCAATCAGTCGTTCGACACATACTGGTTTCGAGTGAGGCGGGCGTACGAGGAACGCAAGCTCGTCGATCCCTACTTCAACAAGACGAACATGAACGTGTACCGGGGAGACAAGGCAATGGCCACCCATTGGGGGATCATGCGGACGGCGTGCAGCAAATGGCACGGCGTACGGGAGGAGATCGACAAACGTCCGATCGGCGGCCACGACATGGAGCAAAGGGTATGATCCGCCGGCCCTACACCACCGAGGTACATCGTCGTTAGCTGACCCGTATCGCCGTGCTCTTTTTCCCCAGCCTGCGCCGAGCTTTGGACATGTACACGGACGACACCGGCCTGCAGTTCAAGTTCCTCAACGTCTACGCCCGCCTCGAGAAGTGCGAGAAGTGGAAGGAAGTTCGCACGTCCCTCTCGAAAAGCAAGACCGAGCAGTACAACCCCGACGCTCCGCCGGCTTGCGCGGCGGAAGGGCGCCCGAGCTCGGCCGAGAAGAAGCGAAAAGAGCTCAAACGGACGGACAATCCCGCCGACAGGATGCGGGCGTCGATCGACAAGTGCCGGGCCGACTTGAGATCGCACGCCGACGGGAGGAACGACAAGTTCGACGGCAGGTGGCGGGAGATGCTCGCCAACCAAGGCGCCCGGATCGCCCGCGTCGAAGACGACGGTGGCGGCGAAGAAGAGGAACACGGACTTGGCGTTCCTCATGGGCGGCGGCGACATGGAACCGATGGACGAGGAGACGAGGAATTGGTACCGGGGCCACCGCAACGACATCCTCCGAGCCACTACGTCGTCTCCGCCGGCTCCTACCTCGTCTACCTCACCATCTACCTCGTCGACTGCGGCCGCTTCGACGTCCACCTGCCGCCGCCGCTTCATCGTCGCCCGCCGCAGCCGCTTCGGCCACGGCGTGTGAGGAACCGGTCCGTCGGACACCGCCGTGCCGGCCGGGACCGCCGACGAGCCTATCTCCGTGTAATTTCCCTCCGATCGCCGATCCGTGGCTGATCCTTTTGCTCCTTTTGCCGATCAACCGCCCGTACTTGTAGCGCGGGACGGCGATTTGTTTGAATTTAAACTCTATCCGCCGAACTCCGGGTGGACGACTGGAAATATGGTACTCCCCACGACTTAATTTCGTCCAATCCGGCGGTAGTTTCGTCCGGATTTGGGCGTGGGGAGCGCCAACGAGTGGGGATGCTCTAAGTAACTGAGCAACTTTCTGCAATGAATGGATTATTATCTTTATCTTGGTCATTAGGACAATAATAAAATAAATTGCTTGCAATGATAACAAAAAAAATCACGAGTCAGGGCTTGTTGGTATTTGAATACTACGAGTTCGTTTACGAGGTCAGTAAAATACTCTAGCCAGGTTGTGCTATTTCCATTTAGATAGAGCGAGCACCTCTGTAATGTTAATTGTACCTCTTTTCTGATAGATTTAAAGAAAAGGGGTCCAAAATAGATACACGAGGTTAATGTCTCTCGATGATGAAAAAGATGAAATCGTCAAGGAGTACATGTGGCAACAAAGTCAGCAAGTACTGACCATTGAAATACTCGAGTTTCATTTCATGGGTTGCAATGAATCGGCATTGCCTCTCATGTTGCTCATACTCTCTTCGTGAGCAATCACATCAACCCCATCCCCCGCATTGATCTTCAATGTAATCATTTTTTGTCGCCAAGAAATGCTTCAAGGCGGGGCACTCTGGCGCCTAGTTCAAGCTCCCACTTGGGAACGTAGTGTTACCCATTAAACCTCTAGTAGTGGTTCTATCATTGTTTAACTATAATAAAAATCATTTATCGTCATTTCGATCACGTTTTCTATTTTCCTTACATTCATTGTGCCTTGTTACTCTGTTACACATTCTTTCTCCTCTGTGTAAGCCAAATTTTAGTGAAATGTTTGGTTTTGAAGAACGAACATTCAGTATTTCAATGGCAAGGTTTTTTTTCTTTCTAATAACACGTTGCTTATGAAGTATTTTTTGCGAGTGATTTATTAAGTTGATTCTACATACAAATTTAACCATGGATACAAAAGCTTATCCAAAAATTGAGTTATAATCATCTCAAAGAAAAACATATCTATGCTAAATGCTCAATTAAACTCTCGGAAGTTGTACAAAGAATTTAGCCATTTGGGACAGACTGGGTATTAAGCACGAGCTAGTACCTCCGTTCTTATGAGTAAGGCGCACATGTATCTGAGGATGAACTTTAACCTAATAAATTGGACAATAATATGTCGATTATATTATGCATAATTAATATTGTTAGAAGTAGAAATTTATTAAAAATAACATTAGTTCTATATCAATTTTTTATACACATAGATCAGTTTTTGTCAAACAAGAAACACGAAGAACGAGAATTAAAATGAGAGGGGTTATGAGACTTGAGTTGGTCGTCCGACCAACTTAACCCTATCCCTCTCAAACCGACCCTGCTGAACCCTCTCAAACCTCAAACCGGATCCCACCAGTATAGTCCCCTCGTGTAGCGGGCTTCCCCATCGTTCTCGTTTCCGATCTAAAATCCCGTCCGGTCGCCGAAACCCTAGAGGCCGCCGCCGCCGCCGCCGCCCACATGGGAGCCCCCACGGTGGCCCCTATGCCCCTCCTTCCCGCGCCGGACGGCGACGTCGACGTCGACCGCCAGGAGCAGCTTCAGATTGTTCTCTCGTCCGCCGCCGTCGCGCCCGCGCCCTCGAAGCCCGAGCCCGCGCCGACGGTGGCCACGCACACGCGCACTATCGGCATCATCCACCCTCCGCCCGACATCCGCGTCATCATCGAGAAGACGGCCACCTTCGTCGCCAAGAACGGCCCCGACTTCGAGCGCCGCATCGTCCAGCTCAACCAGGGCAACGCCAAGTTCAACTTCCTGCAGCCCTCCGACCCCTACCACGCCTACTACCAGCACCGCATCGCCGAGATCGCCGCCCAGCCTCCCGCCACCGACGCGGGCGCGGCGGCCGTGTCCGAGGACGCCCAGCAGCTCCCGTCCGACCCCGCCGATGGCTCGGATGACAAGCCCGACCACTCGGCGCCCTTCCGCGTGGCGCCGCCAACCAAGGTGCTCGTGCCACCCAAGGCGGAGCTCTACACCGTGCACCTGCCCGAGGGTATCACCGGGGAGGAGCTGGACATCATCAAGCTCACCGCGCAGTTTGTGGCTCGGAACGGTAAGAACTTCATGACTGCTCTGGCACAGCGCGAGGCCACCAACCCGCAGTTCAACTTCATCCGCCCCACCCACAGCCTGTTCACGTTCTTCACCATGCTCTCGGATGCCTACTCAAGGGTGATGAGGCCAGATGAGGGCGTGCCTGCGCTCATCAGGGAGCTGCGGGAGGGGTCCAAGGACCTCACCACCGTGCTCGAGCGCTGCCTCAACCGGCTGGAGTGGGACCGGTCGCAGGAGCAGGCTAGGCAGCAGGCAGATGATGAGGTTGAGCTGGAGAGGATGCAGATGTCGATGATCGATTGGCACGATTTTGTCGTCGTCGAGACGATCGAGTTTGCAGACGATGAGTACGAGGGGCTTCCTGTCCCGCTTACCCTAGAAGAATTGAAGCGCCGGAAGAGGATGGAGACCTTGAGAGAGGACGATGAACCCACGGAATTAGCTGAACCAGCTAAGGATGATGCTATGGAGATGGATGATGACGAGATGCAGCTTGTTGAGGAGGGAATGAAGGCTGCAAGGCTCCAGGAGAATGAAGGAGGAGCACAAGTTATGGTCACTGGTGATGATGAGCCACCTATGAGAATTGTCAAGAACTATAAGAGGCCTGAGGAGAGGATGCCTGCAGAGAGGGATCCCACAAAGGTTGTTGTCTCGCCGATAACCGGGGAGCTCATTCCGATCAGCGAGATGGAAGAACACATGCGCATCTCGCTCATTGACCCCAAGTACAAGGAACAGAAAGAAAGAATGATGGCCAAGATTAAGGAGACCACGCTTGCTCCTGACGATGAGATCTCTCGTAACATCATCGGTCTTGCACGTACAAGGCCTGATATATTTGGAACGACCGAGGAAGAGGTTTCTAATGCTGTCAAGGCAGAAATCGAGAAGAAAAAGGACGAGCAGCCAAAGCAGGTTATTTGGGATGGTCATTCTGGTAGCATTGGTTGGACTGCCACTCAGGCAATGTCTATGGGGGGTGAGGAACAACAATTTGATGCTTCAAATGTGCGAGGTCCAGCTCCACTTCCTCAGCCTGGCATGTCGTTGCCCCGGCCTCCTCAACCACTTCCTCTGATTAATGTTCCCCGATTTACACCAAATCCGATGCCTTATCATATCCACCCCCCCCTCATCATATGCAAGGAGTTCCACATATGATGCCCAACATGCACCAACCTCCACCACCAGGTCAACAGCAGATGATTAGAATGACTGGTCCCATGGGTCATATGCCAAACAGTATCCCTCCACCTCCAGGCCATACTACCCAGTTCATGCCTGGTCCACCACGGTTCCCTATGCCCCCGCCGCCACACATGCAGACCATGCCAACAATGGTCAACCCCATCGGAATCCCCCAGCCTCCACCACCTTTGCCTCCTCAACCACCTGCCGAGGAGCAGCCACCTCTACCTGATGAACCAGAACCTAAGAGGCCAAGAACAGATGATGCTTCTCTGATTCCAGCAGAGCAGTTCCTTGCTCAGCATCCGGTAATGTCTCTTCTCATCTATTTCTGCACTAATTACCTACTTCTCTTTCTTATTATCTGGCATGGTAATGCTAACATATATGTTTCCTGCAGGGCCCTGCTCGCATCTCGGTTTCTGTACCCAACCTTGATGAAGGAAACTTGCAAGGCCAAGTTTTGGAGATCCCTGTCCAATCTCTCTCAGACACCGTCGGCAGTCTCAAGGAGCAGATTGCTGGAGAGCTGCAGCTTCCTGCTAATAAGCAGAAGCTGAGTGTGAGGACTAGTTTCCTCAAAGACAATCTTTCTCTTGCTTATTACAATGTTGGCCCTGGGGTGGTGATCAATCTAGCTCTGAGGGAGCGTGGTGGGAGGAAAAAATGAGCTTTTCTTTCCCCAATTTACTCACAGGGCAACACTTACAACCAAGCTTCAGTGGCCATCATGGAGATCCTTTTTGTTGGTTCCTGCCTTGTGGATTCTTGTATTGTGCTTTTTATAAATTCAGCACTGTAATTTGCACTATTTATTTTCCAGACCTGCCTATGTTTTATGGATATGATTACATATTGTTGGAGGTGTGTGTGCATGATGTTACTTGATGGGGCTATACTTGATATTACACCAGGGTTCAGGTGCCCACCATAGCTTCTCCTGTTCAGTCTTCTGAGATCTTTTTATAGCATCAAAGTGCACGATGCTTCTTCCCATGTTATGAGATGTTCTCTTAAATGAATACTTGTGTGTTATTATTGTAGATGCTGCTGCACTGCATCGTAAAGTTACTGTCTTCAAAATGCTTATGAAGAAAGGTCTGTGTAAAGCTTATGACTGTAGGTCTAATTAAATTAGAATTGTGGGTGATGTCTCTGATGTTCTAAATTTTCTTGACAGAATAGCATGGCTTTCATCAGAGATCTCACTGCTGCTGGTATCTTATAACACATACCTTTTTGTTAAGGACTTAATTCTGTATGCAGTGATCTGGCTATATTTTTATCTTCATTTTGCCTGGTTCATTAAGCTTTGCATAAGCTCATGCAGAACCAATTTGCTGTATGCTAGTATGTTAACCACCTTTGTTGGCTACTGTGCATGTTCGCAAGTCACTGGTATTCCTGTATCTTGCGTTGGTCTTGCAGCTTAGCTCCTGTTTGTGCACCTAAGCATTGATGTTCCAGTCAGAGGTATTAACCATTTTCCTGGCGCCAAGCTTCTACTTTTCTGTGTGGTCATACTAGTAATATCTGCATAAATGTTTAACTTACGGGTTTACCGCACTTTGATTAGCTTAGTTATTCCATGACAATATATGTAAACCCAAACAGCTACCTTCAACCAACAATATTTTCTTTCTTGGTGTAGGATTAGACAGGTTCTTCCTACATTACTGTTTTATTTATATGTTCTTGACATTGGCATGGATCCAACTCAAGATTGAACTCCCATGCAAAACTTAATGTGTATCAAATTCCTTTTATTACACATTGTACTCCCCCCGTTCCTAAATATAAGACATTTTGGCAGTTTAATTTGAACTGCGAAAACATCTTATATATAGGAACTGAGGTAGTACTTCGCATCAGTAGTCTAGATACTCTTACCCATTATTGAGAACAAGCAAGTGCGTGGGTGCTTGCCCTACGCTAGAGCGAACCACGATACCCACTTGGCTCAGCGCCGTCCGATTTGGAAACCAATCCCGCGTTGATCTGAGACGTTCCTTTGTCAAACAAAACCGCCAACGAAAACCCTAGCTCGCTCGCTCGTGCTCCCATTCCCCGTCCGAACAGGAGAGGCTCAACCCATGCCCAGGACACCCATCGGCGGCGGCAGCGGCGAAGGTAGGCCCCTCCTCCTTCGTGCTTCCTCCTCCTCCCTGGAACTCTTCCTCCCTGCCGTCCTCTGTGATTTCTCCCCAAGGTCGTTCCTCCCCTGCAGCCTTACCAAACCCTAGATCGACGGGGCCGCAGCAATCTCATCTCCTCTGCCCACAGGCGGCGGGAGAAGCAGTGAAGACCATGGCCTGCTGCTCTGTCGGCAACCAAAGACGGAGGAAAGAAGGCCGCGTCGGGTGTGGATGGATTCGGCGATGGGCGAGGCCGCATCACAATATGTTTCTTCTCCTCTTTCCTCATCCTCTACGACCACATCTTCATCCTCCATACCTCACTTTGTTGTGCTCATATTTATGGTATCTTCATCCCCAGGTCATGGATCATCTCCCTAATCCCCTTTGAGGAGGCTAGAAATATGGTAACATTCTATTGCAGACTAGATTTTCTTTTAATATTCTGTTTGATGAAATTCTGAAATGATTTTTATTTTCTGGTGTAGCTCTATGTGATGAAAAGTATACTGGGTTAGAATCAATTTAGATTGTTAATCTTTTGGCGGTATAAAAACTAAGATGCATATATATTCTTGGACAAACTTTTCAGTATGTTCAGCTTTCAAAAATTTAAATACTCAGTAATAAGAGATTTTACTCTTAAAATACAATACGAGATTCGCATGAAAGGACAGTTTCTTATAGTTCAAACTAACGTATTGTTGCTACTTGGCATAGGTATGCTCTATTTATATAAAGTAAATACCTTAAAGATCTGATTCAAATAGAGGTTTCTGATTTGGTTTTGCACTTTGCTTCGTATTAACAGTTTTGTTGTTTTGCATCAGGTATTTCTTTCTATGGAAGACGCGAGTTTAATTGATGAGATCAGAGCTATACGTTTGAATGGAATGTTTCTCTCATTCAACGGGCTAAAGTGTGTTTATCACAACTTGAAACCAGCTTGATCTTGTTTAAATTGCCTTTCTAAATTGGCTTTCACATGTACGGTAACAACAGCACATGAATTGGTCCTCAACCAACGTGATTTATCTGTTCTCCTCTATATACAGTAGATTTTTTGGCCTTGTTTGGCACCATCAGAGATGATAGGAAATAAGAGATGAGCTTTACAGATTGCAGTATCAAGGATATCCCATATGCATTTATATTTCCTGTATGGACATGTAGGCAACACTACAGGAATCTACTGCTGCTAGCATCCAACAGATTAGGTGTTGTTTATGGACACATGACCTCTTTATGTACAAAAAAAATATTCTCAGGAAGGATCATTCAATACCATGACAGACAGACAGTATTCAGTGTATCTTGCCTGATATTTGGACCTTCACATTGATTTCTTTGCGCAAGAATGTCATTATTGTATTGAACACCAATAACAATGGCAAAGGTACACGATAATTCAGTTGCAGCCAATTGTTATTTATGTGTATATGTGATTAGAACTCAACTCGTGTACCATTCCCCTTGTTTCTAAAAATATAGGTAATTTTGTAATGTTTTTTTTTGCATAGTTTGTATACAGTCAAATCAAATTTGTGTGTTAGGTGTAGATAGCCTACCAAGACAATTTTTCGCTTCTTGACTACTTTATGATGTTTTGCAGTTTATCCTAGGTGGTCCTCTGGTGCTCAGTTTATGTACACCACCGGGATTCATCGTGCAGTGGCCGACCCTTGAATAACATCTAACAAGATGCAGTATGAGCCATTCCACGAACGACACTCCTACATTTGTCACTTCTTAGCTGCGGTATGAGTTGTTTCGCCTACATGAGCGACTTGGTATGCTCTAGACTTCTGAGATAAATATATCTCTTGAGTAGGCGACCTCTCTTCTCCCTCCCACCACCCTCTGCTTTTCTATTTTTTCCTATTCTTTGTACCAGTTTTTAAGGATCTTACAAAGTTAAACACATATATCATTATATTATTAGCTATTTATGTTTGAACATGGCTTTCATTTAGTGATTATGGCGTCTTCTTTTATATAAAATAGTTAGATACTTCTCATGTATACTGACGGTTGATGAAAAATGTGTCCAGATTTGAAGTGGCACTCCCTAAGGTTCGGTGCTTCTCAAGTATATATGACGATTGTATCCTAATGTATCAAATAGAAAAGAAGCAACATTGTATTATCTGTGTGGAATTACATGACTATTATCGCCTAATGTATCAAATGGAAAAAGCGGCATTCCAGATCAGAGAGATCGCAAAGTCTCATCACCACGAGCTAAATGCCTTGTTGACCTCCTGATATGGCGTCTGAGCTTGCTTTTGGAAGGTGAATATTTCCCATTGTCTTGCACACTTTCCCCTTTCGGTGTTGCTCTCATATCTGAAATTGACGAATTAATGCTATTATTTTTGGTACAGCTTTGACATAAACATGCCATTATCATCATCAGTGGGACAGGTGTATACTATTGTACCATTACTTTGGTCTCTTAATATTCGATGACCTTTGATAAGGTTTGTTCTTAAGAGTTTTCTTGCTGCCCTTTTTTTGTTTGAGGTATGAAATACTTGTGCATAGTTTGAACAAGGAATTTGATATATGACCCTCCTTGTTCCCACGAGGAATTAGGAATTTTGATATACTACTTACTCATTTTGTAGTTTCTTCCCGTATGAACTGAGGCTTTCTGTTTTTCTGTTTGAGTTACATGAATGTCTGACGTATGTAGACAACAATGTGTCAGGAGAGAGCATTTCTTGATTGAACCAAACGATGAATTTTTCAGTTTTTCTGTAAATTTCTTAGTTACACAGATTATCATCCATAAAGATTAGCACTTGTAATACTATGCTTGGAGTGCATCCCCTCCCACTAATAATTCCAAATAATTGACAGACTTGGAATATTTACTTGAGTGGTACTAGGGAGGATCTCAGTCATGTGCAAGCATAAGGAGAATATCGTTGATGTGCAACTTTGGATGGTTCCCATTTCCCAAGTTGGTAAAGCTTACTCCTTTCGCAAACCTAATTCATTCATATGCATGTTTATTTAACTTTCCTTTCATCAGATTAACACGATTAACATAATCAAATACAGAAAGGTTATCAATTGCAAAAGGTTCATCTAGATAATTCAATCTCCTTACTGTTTTATTTTGATAACCATACAATAATATTTGATTTTATCGCTGTACAGATCCCCTTGCATTGTCATATATGATCTATACAGTTTATATCTTACAAGGCATTTTCTTCATAACAGGTTATTTAGACTTCCCAAGTGGTGTGGCATTTAAACAATATAATCAATTAGAATAGATAAAATGCATGATGTGCTAATGGTTATAGTCTGCATGCCGGTTGACCTTACCTCGATATGGTGTTGTGTTTGCTAATTGCCACCTTACTTCCTGAAATCTTAATAGTTAGGACCCATTCTTCACGTGAAATGTTTCGTGTGATGAATCTGCTAGATGTATATTAGAAGTAGACATGATCTCTTCCGAGCACATTGTGCTATGCACTTGATATTGTCAAATGGTCTATCAGATGATACATTTCATTTGCTCTTTTGTTGTTTCTCACTGTTAGTTGTATGGAATACCTGCGTGTACAGATATCTGCGTGAACTTCTTCCGGTACTCGATTACGCCATTGAGCTAACTTATGTATCTTTTACTGGTTTCTACAGGAAGGATTTGTGATGTTGTAGAAGTGGCCACCGGGAAGGACTGTCCACATCACCGACCGTGGCGACCGGTCTTGTGTCTCAGTCTCACAAGTACCTTGTTATTCTACCGCACATCCTTGTTTCTGCTCCTCCTTGGGCCATAGTTTCGAGAATCTTCCCTTACATTGTGCTTCTTCTTCTCCTAAAGGTACGAAGATAAAGCTGCTGCAACGAGGATCGAAGGGCTTGACGCTGTCGGCCATGCGATGGCGACCGTGTAGCCTGTGTTCAAGATCTGGCAGGCCATCGACCCGGAGAGTGTCCAGAAGCCCATGGCGCTCCCTGCGTCATCCACTAGAAAATAGAAGCTCTCATTCTGAGTCCCCGCTTGTAGACATATGTGCTGGAAACAAAGAGCACCATAAGTGTATTGTCTTTTTCCTCCGCTGTTGTCAGCGTTTTTGCGCTGAAAATTGCACATCCTTGTTGTTCGGTTTGGTTATGTGTTGTGTGGTTATGGTGTTGACCTAGAACAGCTTGTGGCTCCTTGATTAGACCGCCAAGGACCAGCAAGGAGGCGCCCCATGGGGCGCCCCAACCACTAGTTAGTAGTCCAAGAGAGAAGCAGTTTCGCGTGATCAGAGTAGTATCTGCATTTCATAAACCTTGAACCAGTTTCCGGTTTTAAGTTGCTTGATTTTATGGTTTGGTGGTGTTGTTCCTCATTTTCTATGGGTGTATTAACCCTTTTGAGAGACTAGTATCCTGTTCTTGATTAGCAAGCGTCATACCAAGTGAAAGCTGGACATTACCTAAACAAACTCGAGTCAACAACATTCTTTTATTCATGATGCAGCTTATGCATTTATTTTGTATGCTGCGTAAGTTGGCTGTTGCAACTTGCAAATTTTTGTTTGGTTGATGAGTTCAGTATATCTGCTGATGAGCTAACATTTGAGCCGTCTGGTTCTAGACATCTCTAGGGTCTAACGGACTCTATCAAGTTGCAAGGAGGCAAAGGAGCTGCAGTAGGCAGAAGATGGTTGTTATCATGGGTGCATCCTTTGTTGTCTTTCCTTTACTTTCATATACTAGCTAGATAACCCTGAGTTGCTAGTTTGCTACAGACCAACAAACAAATTAGATTGTCTCAGTGTTTCAAACCTTTGTTGTTCTAATAACTTGTGCTCAGCGACACCTGAGGCCCGGGCATCAGCTCTTGCCCTAGCCCTGTCTAACTGAATCTAACTTAATAACAAATTTAAGTGGGACGGGATTTTCAACCAATCCCCGAGTCCCATCCCATCTCACCAATCCCACTTAACCCTCTAACAAATCCCACTAATCCCGTACAGGCTAAGTGGACAAGCCCACCTAGCCCACGGACAGCCAACATGTCCGTCTCGATCGAAACAATCCTCATTCTCAGAGCAGACACTCTTAGAGCTGCAGTGCTGCTGGACTTGACCGACCGGAGGCCTCTGCTGCCGCCACCGTCTCCGCGCCACCGCAAGAACTCGCCCCCTTGTCCCTCTTCTTGCTGACGGGAGAAGGGGCACTGTGTCACCCCGGAAGGGATAGGAATCAGTGCTGGTTCGTTTCCGCTGCGGCGGGGACCAAGAAGTTATTGCCTGCGAGGACTGCCTACTTCCAAGAAGTTGCTGCAGGCCTAACTCAAGTCTGGATCGGATCGGTAAGCCCTCCGTCTCCACTCTACGAAACATCATGCCATCAGCGGTGAGCTAGTATTACTTACACACGTGACACTGTGCATTGAACATGGTAGCTCTAGTTTCCCCTCTGCTAGGATGGTCGTGTGATCCTGCATTGGTACCAGTGCGTTTATGTGTGTGTTTGGTGTGTGCTCTCCTGGTCCTGGCCATCAGTCGGCACATGGTAGCTCTAGTCTCATGTCGTTGTCCTGGATCAAGTGGGGAAGTTCCTTGTATAGCTCTCTTAGGCCTTATTTGGTAAAAGTGTATCATTGAGTATTTGAGAGTCTTTTTCCAAGTGTATTGGGTGAAAACACTCCTGTCACCAAAACACTTTGTTACACCACAATCCCCTTCCCCGTCAATACTCCCCATTGGTTTACCTGTTTGGAGGAAAGGGAAATTCTAGGACTAATTTGTTCAGAAAACAAAAATAAATCTACAACCAATAATTCAATTTCCGTAACGGAGAATAACATGCTATGCTGATCTGGTAGTACCTAGGACGATAGAAACTGAAACTCGTCTGGTGATTATGACAAATCAACTACTGCACTATCATTCTCATATACTTGTACGCAATTCCGAGGCTACAGAAATTAATTGGCCAGCCAAAGATTCGCATGGAATCCGGCGTGAGCAAAGAAATCATGAGAGAAAAGAGGAAAGGCGTGCAGAAGGGCGGCGGCGCGAGCGTCAGCCTCGTCGGTCTGCTTCGTCAATTTGACGAGTAAAAGACGCGAGGTGACCCAGGCGTCTCCATTCTCCAATACACTTCTACCCGACGTGGTTTGTGGGGTTTGTTGTGTTTCAGTCCAAGCAAAACCGGGCTACCAAACGATCAGGGAAGTGTTTTGCAGTGTATTTGTTTGGGCCGGGAATAGACACAGAAATACACGTGAAAACCGGCCTGCCAAACAAGGCCTTAGGGTACTGGCACCTGTAGTTTTCGTTTTCTGTCTGTGTATTCTGTATCCTATCTCAGAGCTTACTGAAAGAAATTGGTATCAAAAGTTTATGATCGTGTTAAATCTTGCTCCTTGATGTGTTCATGTTTACTTGTGCATCGTGATATTCTGTGCCGACCTCCCTGTTAGTCTAAAAAAAAACTCTGTGCTGACATGTGTAAAAATTTCTGAACTTGTGCATCGTGATATTCTGTGCTGACCTCCCTGATAGTCTAAAAAAAAAATTCTGTGCTGACATGTGTAAAAATTTCTGAATTTTTTTAGGGCTACTGAATTTTATCATTAAATGGCTTGCCAGCTTATGGATACGATTATTCTATATGTTCTTATTATGGTCCTGCTCCACCACCTTGAACTTTGATTGCTTACGTTCACGGACCATCTAATCAGTGTAGTTATGAAGCTTATTATAGCAAGTGGTTGTACTTCTGCAGATATACATATAGAAGTCACTTATATCCATTGCCTTTCATTTTCTCAGTTTCTATTCTTACTGCATTTGCTCATATTGTTTACGGGTCCGATTAGTACTTCGTATTGTGTCTCGAGCATGTCATTTTCAGACTGTTGGAGAAGCCATCCATTGGAACAGTAAGTTTATTGCCATTAGGCAGAAAGTATGGGCTGAACTAGCAGGTGTTTAAGCAAATTCGCCTGTAATTGCAGGTCGTAGCTGTTGGTCCGGGTAGTCTCCAAACGATGAAGGCACGAGGCAGTCATTGTTGGTGTCAACAGGTAGCATAGTGATGTACTCCAAGTATGCAGGCGGTGAGTTCAAGGGCTCTGACGGGACAAACTACATTGTGTTGAAAACATCAGATGTGATTGTTGAGCTCGTGTACTTCAGTTTTGAGCTTGCAATAGACGCCAGCACGAGTGGTAAGGTTGCTATGTGGCAATCACCAATCTGCGGTGATGCTACTTCAGATTATTATAGGATTATATGAGCAAACCGCTTGTCTGGGGTTGAAGACGTTCACTGAATTTGTTTACAAAGTCAGTTTGGGGACGAATACCTGTTTTCTCCGCCTTTTACATTCACACATGTCGGTTGCTGATTAACTGATTGTTGTTTTCCCACCATTTACATTCACACATGCATGGGGAGGGGGGTAGCAGGAGGATCAGAGAGATTTGCTCCTTTTCCGTCGACTCGTTGATCACGAGCCGACCAGTGATTCAGACCTACCATATCCGTTGTCAATTTGCCTCGTAGGCCTACCTCTGGGTCTCTTGGAGATGCACTGCTACAACGCCTCCACACTATGCTGCCACGTTTTTGCTAATGCAGACAATTTTTCAGTGGTTCACATTCCATCCCAGCCAAGAAACGAGAGATAGTCGCCATTCCCTCTATAAGCCATGAAAGGAAATAGCACATTCTTTGTTCCTTGGGCTTGTGGGCACGATGGTCAAAGGAGAGAGCCAAAGTCAAAGGAGGGAGACAAGAAGCAGGGCACAACAGCAGTCCAACCAAAGCAGAGCTAGAGGGAGAGCATAGCATCGGTGCATCCGCGGTAGTGCGTGTTATAATTTCAGCGTTTTCCTTATAATTCCTGCTGCCTTCTATGCCTACATATACCTATCAAATCCAAATCCTAGTGTATGGCAACATGATGAGCAATACGCAAAATGTGAGTACATAATTCGAATACAAAGAAGTAAAATGAGGAGCGAGCAGTTCATCGTTTGTATAGGGAAGCCTTGCTTTTATAAGAAAACTTAGGTGGTATGCTATGACATGTAGTCCTTTGTCCTTTGGTAGATCGAACCATTTGGTGCGCTTGGTCCTTGGGTAGGACAAGGCTACAAGAGCTTTACTGATTCTGTAAGCAAATGATAGATTTCGTTGGCCTTTTCTTAAAAAAAAAGGAACATTATTGATATCTGATCCTTACACCAAGATGATGCACCTACCCAACACACAATTTAGTTTTACAGCTTGTATGAAAAGAAGTCCAGCGTCTAACAATCGGGTTCTGATCAAGGAAATCACATGGTAAACTCATGCGGCGGTAAAATGAACGCTTGGTCATAGTGCTGTGAATGCGGATATTACCGAACAAATGATTCTGCTTAGAGGCAGCTCCGGTCCTGAGTTTTCAGGGCCCAGGGTGAAACTAGAAACTAGGCCCTTAATACAGTGATCATAATAATGTTAACATATATGTATATATACAAGGTTACGACTCTAAAAGTGGATCTAAAGACACAACATGTATTAAACAATTTGTCAATCATCATATCGACTCTGCCTAGAACCATGATGCTGGAGTGGTTGATGGATGTAAAGTTCTCCTTTCGGCACTAGGCCTATAGCCTCTTGTCCTTACATTGTCATAGCACACTTCCCTCTGAACAACATAGATGAGCAATCTGAAGGATATTTATGATAGTCAAAAGTTCTGAACATTATGTGATCATAGAAAGATTTCAGAACTCTCCTTAATTTTATTGATTACCTGAGTTGTGTTTATACACACATTACAAGAGGTATATATGAGAGAGCTACTAGTGCTACAGCAGAATAGGCCAGTGCCATTTGTCAACCAAATAGTGGGTCCATAGTGAGACACTACAACCCAAATAAGAACTACCCCCTCCAGCTCTATATACTTGCCGCTAGTTAGTCTAGATTTGTATGTATCTAACACTAAAACACGTCTGAATACATACGAATCTAACATGTGTGATAGGTATTTAGGGCCGGAGGGAGTAACAATCTTGACATGAGTCGGTGAATTGTAGAAGTAGTAAAAGATGAGTTCTAAACTGCACATATAGTCACTCAACTAATCGTTCTCTTCTGAAATTCAAGTATTGCAACTTATATCAGCAGTTTGGTCTATTTGGAGTTGATAGTTTTCCTATTTGGAGTTAATATTTAGACAAACCTACCCTTTTACATTTCCAATAATTTCATCAACCATTACTAGGGAAACCTACGATTCTGAATCTGTATGCTCTTATTATGGTCCTGGCTTTTCTTATGATATTTAGTGTTAGCTGTTTTTACTGTCATCACTTGTTTGCTTGTAGTGTTCTGTCATCTAGACAGTATTTTGTGTTTGGTATCGATGGATGCATGATGGTGTAGTCATGCAAGGAGGATGTTTCTGCGCTGACAAGAATTCGGTAATGATGAATTTCTGTCTACTACTTTATGTATCTTTGATGGTTGAATTATTTTGGCAACCTCCAAGTTGCTCACACTGTTTTGTTGTGTTTGTTCTTCGTGTGTCGTCCTATTTCCATGAGTATTGATAAAACCACAACATATCATCTTGCTTTAGAGATGACGGATTTGCTTAGTGATCCTGCTTGTTACTGTTTATTAGCACGAACATATATGGAGCAGTTTGATTTTGATGGTCTTTGCTTCAGTTTTAATAAAGCTTACTTCAGTTTTTGAACAGAGTAACAATTTCTTGTTGGTTTTCTTGTTATAGTATGTTACTGAAGGCCAGGATTACTGGATGAACTTTGTCAACCTCTCAGGATGAGGGACATGGTGCGTCTGAAGATCAACATATTGTTGAAGATCATGTACCTACTGTACTTCAAATGTATTTTTTCCCCATTATATATTGCTCTGGTTTTTAGTAACTACCCAGCGTACTTAATTAGTCCTTCAAACAAGGACATTGCCTACACTGACTGGTATTCTTGTAGCTTCACTTAGCTACCCGGCATGATGTTTCTCTTGGTATACAGCCATTTTATCCAACCATGATGGTCAATCAGTTCATGATGGTCAATCAGTTCTTCCTCAGTATATCTCGAGTTATAGCTTTGATCATGTTTACTGCTGAAAGGAGCCACTGATTCATTATACTAGGATTTTAACACACGACATATGCATGCGTTCAGCAAAAGGGCGGAAACCAACCTTGGGCTTCCGCCAGTTGTTTGTTTAGTTCTGCATTCGCATCTTTCAGAGTCCGGATATTTTCCGCCTGGCTTAAGGTAACGCGGCGCTGAAGGGCAATGTTTTTGTGCAGCTCATAATGCAGCGCCTGCTGTTCCTGTAAAGTTAGACAGAGCAGGAGTAAAAATTCCGCCCGCTTCAGTGGATTCCTTTAAAGCATTATTGCCGGAACTTTTCCGCCATAATGCTTGGGGGCTACTCGCATCAACTTAAAAATCTTTCCAGAAGTGATATTCATCTAAGCATCTAAGCGCTAACGTGCATCTACGTTTCCGCTTACATGCTTGGGGGCTACTGGGGAGTACCTTTTGCTTGCAGACGAGTTTGTCGAGGAACTGGCCGACGTTCTTCTTGAAGTCCTGAATCTCCGATGTGGCGACATCAGGTTTCCCCCAGGCGTTGTTCAGCATGGCGTTGAGCAAGTCTTGTTCAAGTTCCCATTTCTCCGCCTCAGTAAGTTTATTGAAAAACTTAGTTGCGTATGCCTTGGGGGTGGAAGTGAGGTCAGTTGGATCTCCAAAATTCTTCGGAAATACGACAACATCGCCAGCACCGGCACCGGTTCTTTCAGAAGAAGTAACCTCGGTTTCTCCTTGACCTTGTACTCTGCTTCGTCTTGAGCAGGTCCTTTGTCTTTAGGATCTTCTCCGCCCACCTTTTCGCTGCTAATCGGAATAATTTCCGGTGGAGTATGGGTGGCGGGGAGGGGAGAACGATCGGCTTGAGAAGGGGACGCTTGAGGAGCAGTATGAGACGTGCTTGGCGGAGCTGGAGTAGGTGGACCAACAGCCGGAGACTTTTTCATGTATTTAGTGATGGGCTCTTGGCTGGTGGTCCGGGTGGCGGCGGTGCTTGGATTCCTACAAGCAAGCGAAGGGGTTCACGTCATAAACAACTTTATCCAGATAGAGATGTACCATACTCGGAAACTTACGGGGCACCGGGAATGATGGGGCGCGAGCGTTTGCCAGCTGTTGCCAGCATTTTCAAACGAGCTTGTTCTGCTCTCTTCGAATTTAGCGGAGGGGGCTTCACGGTTTTTGGCTTCTTGGCGGAGGCCTCGCCGCTGGCTCCGGCTTCTGAGCCGGATGCTTTGGCGCGGGGACGCTTCGTAGGTCGAGGGGCCGCCTTGCGGGGTGCCCGTTCCTCTTCCTCTTCTTCGTCATCCGGAACCTCCTCCGCCCCGTCGCCGCTGACAGGAACACGAAGAATGGTGCGAAAGTTTTCCTCCGCCAGAGTATCGAGCTGGAGGAAATAAGCATATAAGTTAAGATCAATATCCAAAAACTTGTGAAGTTTGAAGTGACAAAGGAAACTGAGCTTACCGGAGGACACTGGTCGTTTGTGTAGATATCCTTGATCAATTCCGGGACCGGTTGGCCCCGGCCTATCTTCACGGGCGTTTTGATTCTCCTTTTCAGAGAGTCAGCCGGAAGGTCGTGGCGGGTAGCCCGGAGCAGGTCGTCCCCCGGTGTATGCGGAGATTAATCGCGCATTATGCCGCGAGTGGTCGGATCCGCCGGGTAAACCAGCTAAGTGTGAGTTGAGCTTCGGTTAGCCCGTCATGGACTAGCCAAGATATTCTCCGCGCCGCTTTCTCCAAGATCGGAGTTTGAGCGAATGAGGGAACGAAGCTCCAGCTCGCAAGTTCTTCCGGAGGCTCGTTTACGAATTTGGGCAGGCCGTCGTGGACGTTCGGAACTGAGACGTTCTTTTCATAGAACCATCCGGCGTTCCAGTATCGGACGGATTCGTGCGAATCGTGAGGTGGATACATGCGTCCAGGTCGGAGCATGAATGTCATGCTCCCACAGTTCACCATTGCTTTGTCCTTCGTTTCTTTCTTCACTCGGAAGAAGAACTGCCATAACTTGACATCCGGTCGGATTCCGAGATGCCCTTCGCAAAGTGTAACAAAGTTGGAGAGGAGGAGGTATGAGTTTGGGCAGATGTTGTGCGGCTGGAGCCCATATGTGCTGAGGATGGAGAGGAAAAACTTCGAACAGGGGAGCGACAATCCGCGCTCCACCCAAGCTTTGGTCATAACCACTTCATCGGCTCCGGGCTTGGGGACGTCGGTGTCACGTATAAAGCTCCAGTAGGCGGAGATCATACCCTCGTTCTGAAGCTCTCTGAGCTCCACATCGGTGGTTTCACAGGGCCACCATTGACCCCGTTCTCCTTCGCGGATCCGGGCTTTAGAAGCCTTCTTGTTTTCCGCTTCCTGCACCTTGGTTGCCATCCTCGCTTGACCTTCAAGTTCTTCTTGGAGTTCTTTAAGGGAAGGGATCCGGCCTGGAGTGGTGCTGGAAGATGCGGAAAATGGTTGAGCTAGCCGGATGTCGGAAACATATGGTGGTAGGAACGCAATGGGGTTCGGGCAAATTGGTTCCACGGCACTGGGTTCCGGGTTACTCGGAGAACTACCAGTGCAGTGAGGAGAACCGTGAGGCATGCTTCCGGCTGCACCCATGCGAGCTAATTTGAGTAACCGGAAAATCTATACTACAGCTACTTCTTCTTCTACAAGGCCGGCGCACGTACCGTTAATGGCGCGGTGGCTCGACGGAGCTCCGGTGGAGTCGAGGTCGCCGGACTTGCAGGGAATCGCCTCGCGTGACCACGAATCGGCGGCGGGCAGGATTTCCCGTTCAACCAAGGGAATCTTGGCACGAGGAGAAGCTTGGGCCGGCGGCGTGTGAAGCTCACCGTGGCAAAGCTCGCCGGAGATGAGATCTATCGGGCGGCGCGGCGCGAGGAAGAAGACGACGTGGGTGAGAAGGTGAAAGAATGAGAAGTTACCGCGAGCGAGGGTTATATATAGACCTCACGCGGAGATTCGTGTTCCGGATCTAACGGTAGAAACTGAACAGTCACGCCATTGGATGATCGACACGTGTCATTAGGTCAAAAACGGTAAAATGACGTGGAGGTAACTTCACTGAGCGCTCCCGAAATTTCCGGCTAGAAGATTCGCATCTCCGAAAGTTTAGCGCGGAAAGAAGGGAGTTGTGCGCGGGAAAAGTGGGATTTCCGTTGCATTACCAAGCCAGAAGAAAGGAGGATTTCCGGATGGATGATGCCGGAAGACAAGTAAAGGTTTTGAAGCTCTTCAAGATTCTCTTCAGATCCGAGTTGAATAAAGTCGGAGGAATGATGAATCTCGGAGAACTTCGGGGGCTACTGTTGTGGGTATACTTTATGGGTATATCAACGGCATGGCCTAGATCCGGCAAGCCCGGGTGGCCCATAGACGGTGGTGAGGCATGTGGCCCATCGGGCGGCCCAGTTGCTTGTAGATCCTGAAGGATGAAGTCCAGCCCGAGAACAGGAAGCCGGATCTCTACCGACCTACGAAGGAGGCCGGATCCGTGAAGGCCCATGAAGTATCCGGATCCAGCACGTACTTGGAGGAAGGCGGATCCTTGACGTACACGGCAAGACTTTGTACCGTAGTTAGGCGACTTGTATTCCGGCTAGGACTCTCCATGTAAACCCTAGATCCGTGCGCCTTTATAAGCCGGATCCTGGGAGCCCTAGAGGCACAACCACAACTCATTGTAACAACGCGAAAGCGCCCAGATAATTCCAGACAAGCAGTAGGCCCTGTCATCGAGCAGGCGTTCTGAAGCTAGGTAACTCGTGTACCACCGTCCCGTGTGCACTCCGCCCTATGGCCCCTACTTCTTCTCCCCCTCGTGAGGATCCCTCCTCCGGGGTACCGTCGATTAGGCAACGACAAGTTTCATGCTTGAGATCCTCGTGGCATTACCTTGTTTCGTACTAGCCTCCAGATTCCAGAAGAAGTTAATAGTGGAATACTAAGAAGTATGGAAAATACAAGTAGCGGTAGAGGACAACCAAGGTTGACATGATGGAGGTGGTAAAAGGAGACTTGATGGATTAGATTGTCCCTAAAGATTTACTTTTTGATAGGACATGGAAATCAGCGATTCATCTTCTTATTTTGGTTTCTTATGTTTTCGTTGAGTTTCGTATCTCGCGTATCCCAACTTAGGTAGAAAACATCACCATGGAACTAAAAGCATGTCTCATGATGGCAAAAAACTGCGGATCTTCGCATCGCTCCCTCTTGTTAAGAATTAAAATATGGTGGCAATACTTTACCAACAATGAAGTTTGCATAATCAACAAACCAATGAGATGCAACTCTAGCACTAAGTTATTCATTAGCAAAACTATCATTAATAGAAATAGGATCTGAAGGAATATTTTCCATCCTAGATAAGTGATCAACCATAGGATTATCTTCACCTTTCCTATCAACAATATGTAAGTTAAATTCTTAAGAGTATGTAAGTTAAAAAAAAAAATCGATACGGGGTACACCCCAGGCTCTGCATCAATCGATGAATACGACTCTTTATTGACTTTATTGAAGTACTGAGTTACAACCTTATTACATATTACGGATCACTCAAAGTTTCTATGAAAACCAACCATCTAAAGAAGACAAAAATAACAAGCCGCCACAAGATCTTCATGTGAGTCGCTTGTCAGTACGCCCGCCGCACTGGCTGTAGAAATCCCGTGCTACCGCGTCAAGCGGTTGCACCCAATATCCATGTCCCGTTGCACATCCTCCTGCTGAATAAAGGACCACGTATGGATCCAATGGTAACTAAGGGAATCATTTCGAACCTTCCATATAGCCCAAAATAAAGCGCACACACCCACTCTAATGTGGCCTTTATCCTTTTTAGCTACCCATTTAACCAATTGCCAAATAGATTCATCACATTTGAAGGAGCTAGAATATTGAAAGTCATATAAATAATGCGCCAGAGGATTTTAGCAAAAGGGCAAGTAAAAAAATAAATGTTGAATTGTCTCATCTTGATCACAGAAGCAACATCTAGAACACCCATGCCAATTACGTTTTTTTAGATTATCTTTCGTAAGGATGACTTTCTTATGAATGAACCACATAAAAATCCTAATTTTTATTGGGACCTTGATCTTCCAGATAAATTTATTAACATCTCCTGTATTACCTTCAAGCAAATCAAGATACATGGATTTCACCGTAAATTTTCCCGACTCGGTGAGGCCCCAATGGTAGGTTCACGAACTTGTCGGCTGGGCTCACTTTGGTCATCCTACTCTCGAAATACCGTTTTACGGTAACTGAAGACGTGTGAGGATTCATCTACGGGTGCCGAAAACAAGATGTATTCGTCCATGTGGCACTCGCAGGACCCACAAGTCAGCCCCTAGTTGAGTTACATTTTACAAAAAGACCCCACCTCCTACCGCAAAAGGGCATATTCAGATGGATCCCAGAGGCCAGAGCCCCCAACAGCGGCGGCGACAAGACCAACACCACTGTGCCCCTCCCCCAATCCCCAACCCCATCTCCAGCCACCCCTACTTCAACCAACCCACCTCCCACCTTCTACATCTCCCCGGGGTATGTCTCCCTCCGCCACGCCTTCTTCGACCTCACCACCGGCCACCCGAACCCGCTCGTAGCCTACCGCCATGCGGGCCCGCGTAGGAGCCTCGCCGTCGACCCCGACCCTGATCCCGCTGCCTTCGGACTATAATGGCGCGTGTCCCCCCGACTTCCCACGCCGCCGTTGCACTCCATTTCTACCCCAGATACATCCCTCTTGACCACGCCGCCGTCTCCTTTAATCCAGGCCCGCGCCAGCAGCTCCAATCCGCCGTCAGCAACAGCTCGGGTCGTTCCCGTCAACGACACGCAAGTGAGCTGGCCGCTCAGCATGTCCCTTCGCCCTGCAGGAGCGGCGCGAGTGCCTGTCCACCATTGCCACTTCTTCCACGCTCTGATGCGCCAGCGTCGGCGATAACACGCATGCCACACACCCGATTGGAAGGGAGGGTGATACGCGTACATCACGCGTCCGTTGGGAACCCCAAGAGGAAGGTGTGATGCGTACGGCGGCAAGTTTTCCCTCAAAAAGAAACCAAGGTTTATCGAACCAGGAGGAGCCAAGAAGCACGTTGAAGGTTGATGGCGGCGGGATGTAGTGCGGCGCAACACCAGGGATTCCGGCGCCAACGTGGAACCTGCACAACACAACCAAAGTACTTCTATTCTTGTAGAGGTTTGTAGAACAGCAGCAAGTTTCCCTTAAGTGAATCACCCAAGGTTTATCGAACTCAGGGAGGAAGAGGTCAAAGATATCCCTCTCAAGCAACCCC
>NC_061513.1:214986837-215005768 GCF_022539505.1 Lolium rigidum | reverse complement strand
AAGGAGAAAGCTCGCATTTTGGATTTCTCGCTTTTGATTATTCTCAACTTAGACATCCATACCGGGACAACATGGACAACGAGATAATGGACTCCTCTTTAATGCATAAGCATGTGGCAACAATTATTATTCTCATATGAGATTGAGGATATATGTCCAAACTGAAACTTCCACCATGAATCATGGCTTTAGTTAGCGGCCCAAAGTTCTTCTCTAACAATATGCATGCTCCAACCATGAAGGTGGTAGATCTCTCTTACTTCGTACAAGACTGGACATGCATAGCAACTCACATGATATCCAACAAAGAATAGTTGATGGCGTCCCTGTAAGCATGGTTATCGCACAACAAGCAACTTAATAAGAGATAAAGTGCATAAGTACATATTCAATACTACAATAGTTTTTAAGCTATTTGTCCCATGAGCTATATATTGCAAAGGTGAATGATGGAATTTTAAAGGTAGCACTCAAGCAATTTACTTTGGAATGGCGGAGAAATACCATGTAGTAGGTAGGTATGGTGGACACAAATGGCATAGTGGTTGGCTCAAGTATTTTGGATGCATGAGAAGTATTCCTCTCGATACAAGGTTTAGGCTAGCAAGGTTATTTGAAACAAACACAAGGATGAACTATGACAAGCAAAACTCACATAAAAGTCATATTGTAAACATTATAAGACTCCACACCGTCTTTCTTGTTGTTCAAAACTCAATACTAGATGTTATCTAGACTCTAGAGAAACCAAATATGCAAACCAAATTAGCAAGCTCTAAGTATTTCTTCATTAATGGGTGCAAAGTATATGATGCAAGAGCTTAAACATGAGCACAACAATTGCCAAGTATCAAATTATCCAAGACATTTTAGAGTTACTACATGTATCATTTTCCAATTCCAACCATATAACAATTTAACGAAGATGAAACTTCGCCTTGAATACTATGAGTAGAGCCTAAGGACATATTTGTCCATATGCTACAGCGGAGCGTGTCTCTCTCCCATAAAGCAAATGCTAGGATCCATTTTATTCAAACAAAACAAAAAACAAAAACAAACCGACGCTCCAAGCAAAGTGCATAAGATGTGACGGAATAAAAATATAGTTTCAGTGGGAGGAACCCGATAATGTTGTCGATGAAGAAGGGGATGCCTTGGGCATCCCCAAGCTTAGACGCTTGAGTCTTCTTAATATATGCAGGGGTGAACCACCGGGGCATCCCCAAGCTTAGAGCTTTCACTCTCCTTGATCATATTGCATCATACTCCTCTCTTGATCCTTGAAAACTTCCTCCACACCAAACTCGAAACAACTCATTAGAGGGTTAGTGCATAATAAAAATTCACATGTTCAGAGGTGACACAATCATTATTAACACTTCTGGACATTGCATAAAGCTACTGGACATTAGTGGATCAAAGAAATTCATCCAACATAGCAAAAGAGGCAATGCGAAATAAAAGACAGAATCTGTCAAAACAGTAACAGTCCGTAAAGATGGATTTTATTAGGCCACCAGACTTGCTCAAACGAAAATGCTCAAATTGAATGAAAGTTGCGTACATATCTGAGGATCATGCTCGTAAATTGGCGTAATTTTCTGAGCTACCTACAGGGAGATAGACCCAGATTCGTGACAGAGAAAGAAATCTGGAACTCGCGCAGTAATCCAAATCTAGTACTTACTTTTCTATCAAAGACTTTACTTGGCACAACAAAACATAAAACTAAGATAAGGAGAGGTTGCTACTGTAGTAAACAACTTCCAAGACACAAATATAAAACAAAAATACTGGAGTAAAACATGGGTTGTCTCCCATAAGCGCTTTTCTTAACGCCTTTCGCCTAGGCGCGTAAAGTGTAACTCAAGTAACATCAAGAGACGAAGCATCAACATCATAATTTGTTCTAATGATAGAATCATAAGGTACCTTCATTCTCTTTCTAGGGAAGTGTTCCATACCTTTCTTGAGAGGAAATTGATATTTAATATTACCTTCCTTCATATCAATAGTAGCACCAACGGTTCAAGAAAAGGTCTTCCCAATATAATGGGGCAAGATGCATTGCATTCAATATCCAAGACAACAAAATCAACGGGGACAAGGTTATTGTTAACCATAATATGAACATTATCAACCTTCCCCAAAGGTTTCTTTTTAGCATTATCAGCGAGATTAACATCCAAATAACAATTTTTCAATGGTGGCAAGTCAAGCATATCATAGACTTTTTTAGGCATAACAGAAATACTTGCACCAAGATCACATAAGGCATTACAATCAAAATCTTTGACTCTCATTTTAATGATGGGCTCCCAACCATCCTCTAGCTTTCTAGGAATAGAAGTTTCAAGTTTTAGTTTCTCTTCTCTAGCTTTTATGAGAGCATTTGTAATATGTTTTGTGAAAGCCAAATTTATAGCGCTAGCATTGGGACTCTTAGCAAGTTTTTGCAAGAACTTTATAACTTCAGAGATGTGGCAATCATCAAAATCTAAATCATTACAATCTAAAGCAATGGGATTATCATCCCCAAGGTTGGAAAAAATTTCAGCAGCTTTATCACAGGCAGCTTTAGCAGCTTTAGCAGCTTAGTAATTTTGCGCGCTTTGCACTAGGAGTAGAAGCATTGCCAACACCAATTATTTTACCATTGATAGTAGGAGGTGCAGCAACATATGAATCTTTAGCATTGCTAGTGGTGGTAATAGTCCAAACTTTAGCTACATTTTCCTTTTTAGCTAGTTTTTCATTTTCTTCTCTATCCCACCTAGCACGCAGTTCAGCCATTAATCTTATATTCTCATTAATTCTAACTTGGATGGCATTTGCTGTAGTAATAATTTTATTTTCAATATCCCTATTAGGCATACCCTTCGATTTCAAAAGATCAACATCGTAGGCAAGACTATCAACTCTAGAAACAAGAATATCAATTTTATTGAGCTTTTCCTCAACATGATTTGTTAAAGGCAGCTTGTGTACTAATAAATTCTTTAAGCATGGCTTCAAGTCCAGGGGGTGTATTCCTATTATTGTTGTAAGAATTCCCATAAGAATTAGCATAACCGTTACCATTATTATAAGGATATGGCCTATAGTTATTACTAGAATTGTTCCGATAAGCATTGTTGTTGAAATTATTATTTTTAATGAAGTTTACATCAACATGTTCTTCTTGGGCAACCAATGAAGCTAATGGAACATTATTAGGATCAACATTAGTCCTATCATTCGCAAGCATAGACATAATAGCATCAACCTTATCATTCAAGGAAGAGGATTCTTCAACGAATTTACCTTCTTACCTTGTGGAGCTCTTTCCGTGTGCCATTCAGTAGTAATTAACCATCATATTATCAAGGAGCTTTGTTGCTTCACCAAGAGTGATGGACATAAAGGTACCTCCAGCAGACTGAATCCAATAAATTCCGCGAAGAAAAATTTAGTCCTCGCATAGAAGGTTTGGATGATCATCCAAGTAGTCACTCCATGGGTTGGGCAATTTTTAACCGTGAGATTTCATTCTTTCCCAAGCTTGAGCAACATGTTCATTATCTAATTGTTTAAAATTCATTATGCTACTCCTCAAAGATATAATTTTAGCAGTGGGGATAATATCTACCAATAAAAGCATCCTTGCATTTAGTCCAGGAATCAATACTATTCTTAGGCAGAGATAGCAACTAATCTTTAGCTCTTCCTCTTAATGAGAAAGGAAACAATTTTAATTTTATAATGTCACCATCTACATCTTTATACTTTTGCATTTCACACAATTCAACAAAATTATTGAGATGGGCAGCAAGATCATCGTAACTAACACCGTAAAATTGCTCTCGCATAACAAGATTCAAGAAAGCAGGTTTAATTTCAAAGAATTCCGCTGTAGTAGCAGGTGGAGCAATAGGTGTGCATAAGAAATCATTATTATTTGTGGTTGTGAAGTCACACAACTTAGTATTTTCAGGGTGGCCATTTTAGCAGTAGTAAATAAAGCAAACTAGATAAAGTAAATGCAAGTAAACTAATTTTTTTGTGTTTTTGATATAGCAAACAAGACAAGAATAAAGTAAAGCTAGCAACTAATTTTTTTGTGTTTTGATATAAGTGCAGCAAACAAAGTAGTAAATAAAATAAAGCAAGACAAAAACAAAGTAAAGAGATTGGGAAGTGGAGACTCCCCTTGCAGCGTGTCTTGATCTCCCCGGCAACGGCGCAAGAAATTTGCTTGATGCGTGTAGTTGACACGTCCGTTGGGAACCCCAAGAGGAAGGTGTGATGCGCACAGCAGCAAGTTTCCCTCGATTAGAAACCAAGGTTTAATCGAACCAGGAGGAGTCAAGAAGCACGTTGAAGGTTGATGGCGGCGGGATGTAGTGCGGCGCAACACCGGAGATTCCGGCGCCAACGTGGAACCCGCACAACACAACCAAAGTACTTTGCCCCAACGAAACAAGTGAGGTTGTCAATCTCACCGGCTTGCTGTAACAAAGGATTAACCGTATTGTGTGGAAGATGATTGTTTGCAGAGAAAACAAGTAAAAACAAGTATTGCAGCAGATTTGTATTTCAAGTATTAAAAGAATGGACCGGGGTCCACAGCTCACTAGAGGTGTCTCTCCCATAAGATAAAAGCATGTTGGGTGAACAAATTACGATCAGGCAATTGACAAATAGAGAGGGCATAACAATGCACATACATGACATGATAAGTATAGTGAGATTTAATTGGGCATTACGACAAAGTACATAGACCGCCATCCAACCGCATCTATGCCTAAAAAGTCCACCTTCGAGTTATCGTCCGAACCCCTCCAGTATTAAGTTGCAAAGCAACGTACAATTGCATTAAGTATGGTGCGTAATGTAATCAACAACTACATCCTCTGACATAGCGCCAATGTTTTATCCCTAGTGGCAACAAGACAACACAACCTTAGAACTTTTCATCACTCGTCCCAGGTGTCAATGCAGGCATGAACCCACTATCGAGCATAAATACTCCCTCTTGGAGTTAAAAGTAAAAACTTGGCCAGAGCCTCTACTAGAAACAGAGAGCATGCAAGATCATAAACAACACATGTGTAATAACTTGATAATTAACATGACATGGTATTCTCTATCCATCGGATCCCGACAAACACAACATATAGAATTACAGATAGATGATCTTGATCATGTTAGGCAGCTCACAAGATCCAACAATGAAGCACAATGAGGAGAAGACAACCATCTAGCTACTCGCTATGGACCCATAGTCCAGGGGTGAACTACTCACTCATCACTCCGGAGGCGACCATGGCGGTGTAGAGTCCTCCGGGAGATGAATCCCCTCTCCCAGCAGGTGCCTGAGGAGATCTCCGTAATCCCCCGAGATGGGATCGGCGGCGGCGGCGTCTCGCAAGGTTTTCCGTATCGTGGTTTTTCGCCTCGGGGGTTTCGCGACGGAGGCTTTAAGTAGGCGGAAGGCGCAGGTCGGGGGCCGGCACGAGGGGGCCACACCATAGGCGGCGCGGCCCCCTAGGCCGCGCCGCCACGTGGTGTCGCCACCTCGTGGCCCCACTTCGTATGTTCTTCGGTCTTCCGGAAGCTCCGTGGAAAAATAGGCCCCCGGGTCTTCGTTTCGTCCAATTCCGAGAATATTTCGTTACTAGGATTTCTGAAACCAAAAACAGCAGTAAAACAGGAACCGGCACTTCGGCATCTTGTTAATAGGTTAGTTCCAGAAAATGCACGAACATGACATAAAGTGTGCATAAAACATGTAGGTATCATCAATAATATGGCATAGAACATAAGAAATTATCGATACGTCGGAGACGTATCAGCCTGCACGGTGGACGGTGCCTGCATCAGAGGCGGCGCGCGCTCGGCCGACAAACCGTTGAGCAGGTTGCGTGCTCCGGCCATCGCTGCTGATCCCATGTGCTTGGGGCCTTTGGAGTTCGCCGGCGCACGGTTCAGGTCAATGGAAGAAGGAGACGGCCCCGTGAAGGACTCGCCCACCTCTGGTGACCCATCCCGTGACGTGTACGCGTACCGCGTCGACGGCCGCCCCCAACTCGTGCGCGCCGGCGTGTACCCAAACGGGGCAGTCGGCCGGGATGTCAACCTTGGAGGAAGGGGACGGGTCACGACGAGGCCGAGCCCCCCCCCCCCCCCCCCGAGGCCGTGCCGGCGCCCGGAAGGATCAGGTGCTGAGCGAGCGATGCGTGGCCGTAAAAGAGCATGACATGCTCTTGCATGACGTTCGCCTTCGCCTCCGTCTTGAGTTGGAGGAGCTGCTCCGCCGCCCGCTGCCGCTCCTCCGCGGCAGCGACATCCCTCTTCCGTTGCTCTCGATCTTCCTCTGCTCCGCGGTGAGGTCGGGCTTCGCCTTCTTCGTCGCCTGCCCGGGCTCCACGACCACCGGAGCGCCCAGTTCAGGAGCCTCCGACACGGGAGGAGCGGCAACGTCCGCGAGCTCTGCCTCGTCTCCGATGGTGGCGGTGCTGGCGGTGGCGGCGGCAGTCGCTTCGTCGGCCATCTCTAGGTTTTGGGAGTGGAGTGGATGGTTTCTGTTTTGGGAGACAGACAGGCGGGCCAGGGGTGGACAAGGGGAGGACGCGAGCGACCAGCATTCGGCGTCCACGGCCACGCAAACTCGTCTCAGATTTGGGCCGGATTTGGGTCGTCCCGGACGCCGTGGCCATCCGTTTTAGGGATGGGTCCGCGCGCTGGGCCGCGTTTTTGTCCGGTTCGACCATCCGGACGCGCGGGCGCTCTTAGGCCTCGCCTGACGGTAAAGGCTTTTGGAGAGCCTGTTAAATGTCTGGCGCACCTAAATACCTTTGAGGGATGCTCTCGGGCACTTGGCAAGCTGCTGCATCTCCAAACATGACATGGTGACAAAAGGTTGGGTGGAGCAACAAGAGGTCAGGTCTTGGAGCAACAACACATGGACCGTTTTGGAGACTGGCATGGACAGGGTTCAGGAAGCAATGGGGAGATCATCATCTAAAACTATTTGTCATCATCGTGAATTCCTGTGTTCTGATCAAGCTCTAAATAGCACGCCGATGCAACAATACATTCTTCATAAACATCAGAAATACTAGATGCTAAAACATCTCAGCACTTGCCTGAAAGCTAAAAACAATAAAGCTAGACAGTGGCAACTGGCAAGCAAGATCCGTGGAACCTGAATTCTAGTGTGAAGAAACAAGATTCATGGGGTCAGTGAGTGAAAGTGTAGAAGACGGTGCCGATGTAGAGGGCGAGGGCGGTGGAGACGAGCCCGACCAGCCCCGCGGCGGCCTTGGCAGCGGCACGGTTGCTGGTGCACCCCAGCGTGCCGAGCCGGATCTGCACGACCATCACCATGGACACCATCAAGAAGACGCAGCCGACGACGGAGCCCACGGCGGAGGCCAGCATCCCGAGCCGGACCAGGCGGGCGTCGATGTGGGCGTGCGTGGCCTGGGGGTCCTTGGAGTTGATGAGGTTGAGCGCGACCTTGAGGCCCTGCGCCACCAGGCTGGAGAAGAGGAAGGAGGAGAAGGCCACCACCTCCAGGACCAGCAGGGACCGCGCCACCTCCGGCCCGGCGTCGCACGACGGGTCGCCCGCCAGGCTGCGGAGCTCGCCGGGGGTCGCCAGGGAGAGCCCCACGAAGACGGCCACCGTGAAGAGCGAGTTCACGTTCACCACCCCGTCCAGCGCCGTCACGTGCACGCTCGTTGTCTTCGCCGACAGCGCCGCCGGAAGCTTCCACTCGTACCCGTGCTGCTGCCCGCCGCCATTGCCGTTGCTGTGTTCGTCGGATCTGGGAGGATTGCAAGCAAAGAAATGGAGTTCTTGATTGGTGCAACCGATGCAAACATCTGGTTTTTCTGATATGCGAAGTTGAATCTGAGAGGACTTACTCATCCATGGGAGATGGGGAGGAGATTGGATCGGATGCTTGCTTCTTCCGATGCTGATTTCTGCAGATCGAGTTGCTTTTGCTGGTTGGGGAATATGGGTATCAACAGGGGAGGGGAGAGTTTAGGGGAAGAAAATGCGGGCAGCCCAAAAGCTTATGAGAGTGGGAATACAGGGAACATGGTGCATTACGCGTACCGATAATAATCTAGGTGATAAAAAATACTCCATACATGCTAAAAATATTCCATACATTCCATCTTAATTGTCTGTGTATTAAATCAGCGACTACTAATATTAGACGGTAGAGGTAGTACTATTAGAAAACTACCATATAAACTTTGTATCATGCTAAAAATACATATATATACAAGTAATGAAAGAGCGTGATAAAAACATTTGTAAAAATCGAATCTTTCAACGCCATCCATCGCAAATAGAAAGTTTTTCCTAAAGCCGTGTGTTAGAACTCGGTAAACTGTCCACGTAGTTGGATATCATCCCACATGGATCACACTGGAGTTACGCTATGCAATGTTTTTTTGCGGCGATTGTTTTATGTTCACCGTTTAGTTTTCTTTGCACCACCTCAAACATTATTTGATTACTACCGGTGTGAATCTTTTGGTTGTAACATATTCCCGCCGTTTTATGAAATTTTCAAAATGTGGACTCTTAAAATGCTCGCGCCATTTATGATCGCTTATAAAATGCCTCGCACAACCTTCCCATCGGCTGCGTCTCACATCGGCACCATGCCTCGCTGCAAATCCACTCTCGGTTACATCGACCTCGCGTTGTCTAATGCGGAGGAGGAACGTTGCTCACCGCCTGGTGTTGGAGAAGCGCCATTGATCTTGCGGGATCTGATTTGGAGGAGAGCTCGCTCCAGCGGATAAGTTGGATGGGATGCAGGAGGAGGACTTGCAGGAACATATGGTGGTGGATGAGTCCATCCCATCCGTGCAGCGTGAGGAAGCGGAGGTGCATCACGAGCTGGAGGTGTCCATCGCGGCGTGAGGAGGTAGTGGTGGAGGAGTTCTTTGATTCTCTCCGCGATGACCGGCTACGTGCATGGTTACGCTCCAAGAAGAAATGTAAGAAGGCTGGCGCGTAGCAGGCTGTCTACAGTTTCTTAGTCAGCAGGTTCGACGAGATTGCGGAGGCTATCGCGACAAGACGCAAGTTCGCCTAGGAAGCTCTGGAATTGGGCGTGTGGTCGGGTACCAATAACCCTTTCGGCGATGACACCGATGCATCATGCAACGGAATATGTCTCTCTCCGGCATGCTCTCCACCTTAACGTTCGCAAGTATTTATTGTTGGAAATATGCCCTAAAAATAAGTATATAATGAAGATATCTCCCGCAGTATTTATATGCTTTTTTGTACCATCCTTGAACATCATCGATGGCATATGTCATCACTATATTGTACGATTATTGTTCTGATGGTTCCTAATCAAAAAGGTTATGAGACACATATCTTTGACTAGTATAGGTGTCAGTTAACATCTATTTTTCACAAGTTATGGGTATGGTAATGCCAATCCAACAGTAATAAAGAGTTAAATGTTTACTTGATTTCAAAAAACTATATCACGAAATTGAAGAAATAGGCCAGGCTACCAACAAGGTTGATAAACTCTCGCCTTGAGTTTGGCAACATGTATCTTCAGACAAATTATCAACGTTCGTCGGAATGACTTTGCATCACTCGAAAGTTGGCACACACCACCAACTAACTATCGTTTTAAGATAGACGTGTTCTTTGGTTAGCTGTCCTACGTCAAGTGAACTTGCAGATCATGCAGTCAAACCGAATGGAACTCAAAACTGAACCGTTATGTAAGTCCGCTTTCAATTTTTCAGGTTTTTCGACAATTCTTTGGAGTATTAATAACACCTCCGGAATCTAGCACTGTGTCTCCTCCGATGTATGCATTTGTTTATCTACTGTTACTAGTTTGTTGCTGCCTGAAAATCCTTCGATCACTCCTCCCTAACTAGCGCTATCTATGTTTCTAAATATAATAAGGTTAAAGTTTAAATTTAACTTTCAAAATATTTATACTCCCTCCCTCTTAAAATGTAAGACACGCTTTTCTCCGCACCATCTTTGATGCATGATTTGACCACTAATATATACCCAAATTATAGGGATTGAAAATGCATAAATTGTATCATTTCATTTTTCTTATAAAACTCTCTCATTTCATATGTCTTGAAATTAAAATTTTAACATATTATATGTAGTATAAATTATAACTAAAATTTTAAATTGTCCACCGGAGTAGTAATTTAGAAATGAAGGTTGTAGTATCGACATAATGGGCGAGAAGTAAATGAGCGTTAAGGGTCCTGAAAAAAGTTTGCAGAATTTTACAATTTTGGAACACTTTCCTTAATTAATTTTTTTATCTTAATTGCGATTTGGCCCTCCGGCCTGGTAATCCCGAAAGAGAGCGAGTACCCCGCTGGCCTGTCTCAAGTCTGAGCTCCGCTGCGGCAGCAAGACGCCAAGACCTAATCCAACGAACGCAATTACCTGCTCCCATTTTCTGTGGCTTTTGGCATCTGCACAGAGAAGAGCGATGGCGTCAGCTCTGGTCAGGAGGGCGAGAGGCTCGCCGGCGGCGGCGGCGCTGTGGGCTGCGTCGAGGGGCTTCGCGTCCGTGGGCTCCGACATCGTGTCGGCGGCGCCCGGCGTGTCGCTGCAGAAGGCGCGGTCCTGGGACGAGGGCGTCGCCACCAAGTTCTCCACCACCCCTCTCAAGGACATCTTCCATGTACGCTGCTTCACTATACTCTCCCGCTGCTTCCTCCTCCCGCTACAGCCGCCGCGCTTAGTCCTCTAACCCCCTTCCGCGTTTCCTTTTGTATGGTTACAGGGGAAGAAAGTGGTCATCTTCGGATTGCCGGTAAGATCTCTCTTTCCCTAATTCCCTTCCCCTACAAAATCCGTTGCTCCTGCTAGCTTCGGATCATGTATGCTCGACTATTTTAGATCTCCGACGAGTCATAGTGGGTGCATTCGACGCTACTAGTCGTGAATCTGTATTAGGCGATTATGGATCGAGTCCTTGCATTCTCTGTTGCTCATTAGTACAAGGTTCATGGTGATTCTGTAGGCAGGGCGTTGGCTGCTGTCGATATCTTAAGTTTGCTGAGTTGGAAAACGAATGCTGCACATGAAGTTTTGTGCTATGCTTGGACTGTTTTATAGACTGGCATTTTAGTGTCCACTGATATGATGTTACTTATATATTTAGGATTTTGAAGGGGAACATCTCTGACTCTACTGTACTAGACATGATCTTTAATCTCCCATTCCTAGGATAAAACTATCAGTTTCATCTGTATTGTATTATTGGACAGTAAGAAGGTGCCTCAGCTAATTGAGGAACTGAGTGTAATCTGGCAATAGTATTACACAAACTTCGTGTTCGGTATCCACAGCCACATTGATCTTTGATTGATCTTAAATAATCGGCTTCCACTTTCAGATGACAATGTCTTGGACGATATTAAAGCGATCCACTTGAGAACGTAAGCCAGGCATAATTAGAGTCCCTTTAGCCTTAAGCCTGCATGAATGCTTCCCCTGTTACGCCTTCCAATTGCGCAGTGTTATTGATAATTTGTATACCTAGGCGATTTATGGCTACAGCCATTAAGATTATAAACTTGCTCCGTTAATAGCATTCTGACTTTTCCATCTCATTAATAATTAGTATGTTGTAGTCTCACTCTCTCCTGGAATGGTTTATTGGTCATACAGTTGACAGCTATCTTTCTGATATATTTCAGGGTGCATATACAGGAGTATGTTCGCAGTCACATGTCCCTAGTTACAAGAACAACATCGATAAACTGAAAGCAAAAGGGATCGACTCTGTTATCTGTGTAGCTGTTAATGACCCATACGTGCTGAATGGATGGGCAGAAAAGTTACAGGCAAAAGATGCAGTGAGTAACTACTCTGTCTTTTTATATGTCAATGTAGGTTTGGCGCGGAATAATTAATGTAGAACAGGTATCGTAGTGTGCATATTCAAGTATTGTGTACTGACACATGAAATAGGACTATATGCCTTCATGTTTGGTGGTGCCTGTTTTGTTTTCCTCCACAACATACTACTTCATGGTACTATACTCCCTTGCTAGTCTACCGCAGTAATACTAAATGAGTCTACTACAGTAATACTAAATGATCAATAACAGTCATGCATGAAATTGTTATCTTGTATTTTTAAGCACCTGTTCCACTCCTTGGTATGCCAGTCCTGAGCTTTATTGTGTGAATCTCTTTAAGAGTGCTCATTCTAAACCTCGTATTGAGATTTTTCATGATGTGTTGCAAAACTACCTAGTGCATGTTCAACTCACATATCTTTTTAGGTGAATTTCTATATGTTGTTCTGAATGACTTGAATATGGATTTAAGGCATTAAGGGCCAGTAATGTGTTCAAATTGACGTGTATCAGCCTAGATGGTTATTGCAAGTTCGCAACATAGACGTTCTGAGTCTTCTAGCCCATGCATTTTCATGCTATTTATGCTAAACTTTCTCACGAATCAAGATCATGCAAACATTTAGTATACTTTAACCATTCCGACTTATGGAATATTGTTATCAGATTGAGTTTTACGGGGACCTTGACGGGAGTTTCCACAAAAGCTTGGATCTGGAAATAGATCTCTCCGCGGCTTTGCTTGGCCGTCGCTCCCACAGGTAATTCTATTTTTGCCAACTCTGTTTGATTCCTAAGTATGTATTAAAGCATGATATACATATATTCAGTACTCATAACTCTACCTTTTATATACCGTGCAAGGTTAGTTGATTTTCAAGTTTTATAGGGTATGCGTTTATTTACAGAATTTGATGTGGAGTTAAATGTAGAACCGTGCATGCTTCGAAAGGATGTTCTTCTAATTCTGGAAGACATTTTTCAGCATTTTGTAACTTGCCTTAAGTTGCTACATCGACTATGCTAGTTTTCTCTTGTTTTGTTAGTCCCAAAAGCAGTGATCACCAATTTATCTAGGGAAAATGATAGATTTTGATACTTTGATGATTGGGTGACATTGAGTTTTGTTAATTTTCTTGTTCAACACTGTTGAACTGCCACGACTATAAATCCCAATGAGAAATCGTGCATGAATGAGTGCAAAGAAAAACTACATGAGAGCCGGGACTTTCTTTATATTCCCATGAATTGTGCTGTACAGTAATTCTCAGAATCGTCCGCCTTGGAGTGAAGGCCTAATACCCTTAGGTGAATCACTTGCACCCATTTTTGAAGTACAACATGCTATAGCTATATTAAATTGCAAATAAACAAGTTAGCAAGTTGCATATGTCAAGCTTCATGCACTAGCCAACGCAACCAAAAGTCCGAATTGATGGAAAGGGTTAGGCAATCCACTTGCACATATCAACACCCCTTCTCACGTGTGACCGGGAGAAGAGAAGAGAAGGTCAACAAGTGGAATGAAGAATAGCACATGTATGAATGATCGTATACGCGGCACTGCGGCAGACATAGTAGTGGGCATATATTGCGAAAGCCAGGATTCGAACTCAAGACCCTGGGCTCTGATACCATGTCAAGCTTGCACTAGCCAGCGCAACCAAAAGTTCGAACTGATGGAAAGGGCTAGGCAATTCACTTACATATCAACAACATACATGGATAAGTGTGGAGGTGTACATATTACTAGTTTGTTTTTGGCAAATTGGAACATGCTCCAGCAGAGTCCTGTTGTTTCACCTCTCTGTAGCTATTTTTGTTGAAGGGCTTATCCATCATGCGTTGAGATGGTTGGTTGCCTGAAATGTTACTAAGACCACTTCACTTATGCACCATCTGGCAAATATTGTGCGCTTCACCAGGCCTGAAATACTACCTCATCTTTGAACTCATGTTGTAACAATTACTGCTTTAAGAATGCACCTTGTCTCGTTTCTCACCAAGCACCGTTGTTACTAGGTGGTCAGCCTTTGTCGATGACGGGAAGATCAAGGCTTTCAATGTCGAGACGGCCCCTTCCGAATTCAAGGTTTCTGGTGCCGAGGTGATCTTGGATCAAATCTGAGCCAATCAGTGAAACCTGTTTCTGTTTGGCTTTTGCTCATGCAGCAGCATACATGATACACGATGTGGCGCACTAAATAAATGAGAACTCGAGCACCTGTGTAAAGATATTGCTACCTGTTGTGCTACTTACAGGATGGTCATTATGCTGTTGCAAATCTTTTGTAGTGATGGTTTCTTGTCACATATCTGGTTTTTGATGTTTGATGATGATAGACCATTGGTTGGAGCTGTTGTTCATGTGCTGGAATCCTCACAGGAGGGGTGCTATTTTGTCCTCTCGCTGCCACCTTGGTTGAAGCGGCCAAACGGGACTTGGACCATAACATAATAGGAAAAAACAGTTAAGTGTAGGTGGTTGGTGTTGGTGATTATGGCTCTTGGTTTTCAATTGGAGCCGGTCCATGTTTTGAGATTGACTTGAAATTTTCGCCATGTTATGCGTTTTATTTTCTGGAAAAGACATCTGGTTAAAAACCCGTCTGGCAACAAGATGTCATTGAACTTGAACGTTCTGAATGAGAAGGAGCAATTGGCTCGAAAAAAACTAGAAAAATATCAGCTCTGACGAAGCCAATTGCAAGCTAGTCAAGCAATCCTAAATTGGTTGAACCTAGTATACTACCTTTGGTAGGTAAGATCTCGCCATTGCAGTTCCAAGTTTCCAACCTGCCAGTGACTCCCTTACCTGTTGCTTGAGCAAAACCTGCTAGTGACTCCAAATGCCTGGTCCAGAAGTTGATTACGAAGTAAAGCCTCCAAGTTCCATATCGTCAGTGCTGATCAATAATGCTCTGCCAACTGACATCATCAGCAGCTGATGGCTAGCACTAACACTATACTACACTAGTGTCCTATAAAAACGTGCTCGGGTTCACATCCGTTCCGACAAAGCTCACTCCCACAAGATTTCAAGCTGCTTCGCGGAAATGGCCAAGAAAAGCATCCAATACGTCGTGGTCAGTGCTCCTCGGCTGCTCGCTTGCTTGCTGCCTCCATGTCGCTCTCTTACTGGCTCGAATGGGAAGCGACGTTGACGTCGGCGCCGCCGTGTTTCCTCCTCGCAGGTGGACGCCTTCACGGCCGAGCCGTTCAAGGGCAACCCTGCCGCGGTGTGCCTCCTCGAGGATGATGCCTCGGCGCCCACGGGGGACGCGCGCTGGATGCAGTCCGTCGCCGTCGAGTTCAACCTCTCCCAGACCGCCTTCATCTCCCGCGACTCCTCCTGCCCGGCCGACGCCGCCACCCCGCGGTTCCACCTCCGCTGGTTCACCTCCGTCACCGAGGTACTCACCTCCGCTGGTTCCACTTCTCTGATTCGCACCGTTTCTTGCAACTATGCTCCATCCGCGCCGTCGTTTCAATTTCAGGTCGCGCTCTGCGGGCACGCCACGCTGGCGTCCGCGCACTTCCTCTTCACCTCCGTCCTCGCGGAGCACCACGGCGTGGTCGAGTTCGCCACCAAGTCCGGAATCCTGACCGCCAAGAAGGTCCCCGCGCCGGAGACGGAGGAGCAGGGGAAGCTCTTCATTGAGCTCGACTTCCCCTCCAGTGACTTTGTGGGCTGCGGTTCGGCCGACGAGCTGCCGTCGATCCCGGACACGCTCAACGGCGCCTCCGTCGTCAGTGTTCACAAATCGGTCGCCACCACCGACTTCATTGTACGTGCTGCTTCACACCTCATCCCCTTGCTTTTCTTTTCTTTTGCCTTCATAACAACATTTTAGCAAATCGTTTCCTGCCTTAAATTAAATAAATCATCTTGCTACACTGCTACTACTCCCTCCGGTTCATATTAATTGACTCTATATGGATGTATCTAGACACATTTTAGTTCTAGATACATCCATATTGAAGTCAATTAATATGGATCGGAGGGAGTACCATAACCATTCTCCTAGGCCGAATAACTCTTCTCTTTGATGACTCAAGAACTATTGCTCACTCGAGCCACAGTTGTCTTAACAAATTGTTCAATGTAATCTGGCTATATGTCAGCGTGATATAAATTCTTCAATGTAACTAAAGACGGAGAAGTTGAGTGACAAGAGGGAAACAACGATTGCCAAGTTTTTGTGTGTGTAGAATATAGTTGAAGCTGAACATGTTTACTTGCCACTGTGACTGATCACAAGAATTTCTCATGGCTTTTAGGTGGAACTTTCATCTGGAAAAGAGGTTGCCGATGTCCTTCCTAACATCGAAGAAATCAAAAAATGTGCTGGCAGAGGTGTGATTATTACAGGACCGGCACCTGCTGGATCTGGTTATGACTTCTTCACGCGTTTCTTCTGCCCCAAGTGGGGGATAGATGAGGTGATGACATAATCCTTCTGCTAAGTTGAAAACATGTAAATAGCGACTCGTTTGATTTTCAATTTCTTACATAAACCATAACCTCTTTTTTGCCCTCTTTTCAAAAAAAAAAACCTCTTTTTTACTATTTTTGCAGGATCCTGTCTGTGGCAGTGCACATTGTGTTTTGGCACCCTACTGGGCTAAAAAGTTGGGCAAACAAAAACTGGTAGCGTTTCAGGTAAATATATTTCCTTACGAATGAACTATGATTCAGTACCTCTTTTATGTTGGAAGACTTGATGCTAGAATTCCCTCAATCTACCAAACTATGTGGTTGATTATCTTTTATAATGTTGGTCGATCACCAGGTATCTCCAAGGAGTGGAGTGCTATACCTGGAGCTGGATGCTGCGAATCACAGAGTGCGACTTCAGGGAGAGGCCGTTACTGTCATGGCTGGGACACTCTTCGCGTAGCTAGCATGTTGCCATCCACTCCAGGCACAAGCGTTCATGGACTCTTGATGTGAACTACATTGAAATAAAAATATAATTGCTTCATATATGCTAGTTTAACTCTAAATCGATCAGTTTTACGGGAATAAAAACACTTGCTGAGCAGAGTGCTGGCCACTTGAGATTGAGCTTTTCTGGATTAACTGAACAATGTCAGGCAAAACAAACCTGGAGACGTAACTGAAGCAAGCGTGGATTTAACTGAAACATCATAGCATTAGAATGATCAACCTGTGAGTTTCTTTACGTGTAAAATATATTAGTCATCAGGCTGTGACAGACGAGACTGCATAAACCTGGCGGGCGGCAAACGAAACACATGAAGAACATTCAAAAACCAATTTACGTTGTCAGTTGAAGGGAGAACACATATCTTTTCTCGATGTAAAAAGAAGATGCAAAAAGAAGAAGAAGAGAGAACAGATATCTGGTAGGGTATGCTTTGGTAGCAATCTAAACGTACCCATAGTCCTTGGCAAGGAGCTGGTCCCCTAGAATTACGTAGTGGCACCTAGGTTCATGAGTACCTGATAAATTGCCAGCCCTAAAATCCGTTTTTAACGATTCCAAAAAAAATCTAAACAATTTCTTTTGCATGTAGAGGATGCATGTATGTATGTGGGTGATTTCTTTCATACTCAAATTATTAAGTATGTAGCTTAGGTAAAAATGACAAGTTTCAAATAAATAATATGAAGGAAACTCCCTCCTCCCGAAAGTTCTATAACTTAGTGATCAGATAACTATATAATTTAGTATTGGAGTAAGTTTAATTAGATTCAGGAGTATCCATGTTTCAAAAATTCGCTCTACCGGTCCCCTGCGATCTTTGTTGTGTGGTGCCCATACACGCGGCAAGGATGTTGTGTTTCGTGCTATAAAAAAAAGGATGTTGTGTTTCGTCAGTTTAACACTGCTGTTCAGTTAGCTGTAGGCCAAAGTTTAGTTTCGACATGTTTTACTCTCGGACTAGTTCAGTTAGGAAATAATACCAAGTCAGCGTGTGGTCTGTCCACGCCATGGTCTTTGTTGTTCCGTTCCTCATGTAGTGTGAGGTCGTTGGCTCTGATCTCGTCGTGGGAAGGCACGAACAAACGGATCAACTTGAGGGGAATTAGAGCATCTCCACCTGTGACTCTTAAATAGGCACCGGTAGAGGTGCTGGTACAGCCGTATGGGGGATGCTGGTCTTGCATCCTCTATTTCGGGATGTTGTTTCCACACTGGCGCTCCAAATCGGTGGCCTCGATAGATTTTTTTTAGATAAACAAAACATTTTCTTGTAGTTTCATTTCGATCCTGAAATCTGCTTCATCTCTAGCCTACTACCTACTGACCACCCGACTCTATAGAGGTGGACGATCGTTCGCTGCTGGGCCGCCTGCTCTCTCTACTGCTCCTCCGTCGTCGATCCCCCGCTGCTCTCTCCGCCACGAATGTCAAGTAGGCAGCTCTATCTGTGGCCGCCGCCTCCTGACGCAGTTGCTACTCCAGCTTCTCTCGCCGCCGACGGTGCTCCATCTCCTGCCTTCGTGGCCGCAACTGCATCTCCGCCAAGCGCCGCCGCTCGTAGACTTCATCCTGACGTTGTTGCTCCTTCCGCATCTCCCGCTGCAGCGCAAGCTGCTTCCATCCCTGCTGTCGGCGCACCTCGCACCGGTGCTGCCACTCCGCCTCCCGGTGATGCCGCGCTGCCTCCAACAGCTGTCGCTCGTCCGTGGCAAATGCATCTATGGTCGCCGCTAGCGTCGCCTCCTCTCATGCCTCGTACTCTTCAAGCTGCGGGTCCTCCTCCACAAGTTCTACGGCCGCCTCTAGCGCCGCCTCCTCCCACGCATCGAACATTGTGTGTTTAAATTTTTGCACTACTGAAGTGAGTGGCAGGGAAGGAGGGATAATATAGACCGGCAGCGAGACGGAAAACCTCCCGCACGGTGTCGTTGCCGGAGAGTTTCCCGCCCGGTGTCGTGGTGGGAAATCTCCCGCGCGGCGCCCTAGCGTCACTGACAGGCGGCTCCCACGCCCAAAAAATTTCATGCGGCGAGGCACCGGCGCGACCGATTTGCTCCCTTCACCAAGGGGCCGACACGGGATTGCCGGCGTTTC
>NC_061513.1:214824172-214986737 GCF_022539505.1 Lolium rigidum | reverse complement strand
CACCAAGGGGCCGACACGGGATTGCCGGCGTTTCTATTGTGTTTGGAAAAGCACCGACGCTTTTTGGAACGCGCTGGTGCAAGCCCATTTTCGATACCGGCCCTTAAAATGCTATCGGCGAGATGGGCGCTACAGCTGGAGATGCTCTTAGTGATTGATCGGCCCGTTCTTAACTCGCCGTGGCCTGAATTTTAGCAAGTTTCAGTTAGCTTTGTATCCAAAAGTATATATAACATCGAAACACATGAGTTTGTACGTTGTAACCTCGACTCTCTAGGTTATTTACCGGTGCACAATTACGCTATATTCATGATCGTTTCTACAACATGTGAAGAATCGTGACCTATTTATGAAGGTGTCTACACGGTTAAAGAACACGATGAGAGATATTTTTATCCAACATAGATGACATCATAATCTTTGGATCGGTACTCCATCAGCTTAGATGCGTATGAAGTTAGTGCGATGAAGTCTTGTATTGTGCCATCTTTATTTTACTTTGTAGTTATCATTTTATCTCGATCAGTGCGTGTGCATTTTAGTTACGCTGATGCTAAATATAATGCTTAGAACTCTGTAAGTAATAAACTGCACTTTATTGGGGAAAAAAGTTGTACGCACCGCAAAAACTACCGCGTGAGTATTTGGTCCAGAGCTTGTTGGTCATCAGGTTGGCAACAACGAACGAAGCGTTTGCTAGCGTTGGCAGGAAACTAATCCAGAAAAATAGGAGAGACATAGAACCGAATTGAGCAGAACATGACACCTTGTCCGGTAAAGGTACTGTCCCGATCCCAAGTAGAAATTTCCTCAATAATCGATAAATCCGCAAGAGGTGAAGAAATTTCAGAGAATAATATGAGGAATTTAGAGAAGGGATGAGATGTGAGGAGCCAAAAAAATGGCGGCTGCGCTAGGTTTATGCCGTTGGGGTCCCGAGTTCGGAACAAGAAAAGCAACCAAAAAAGATTCTTACCACTAGATGAGCCGGTGTGGAAATAGGGGAGACGCGTCGCTTGGGCAGTGCAGTCCTTGTACTAGTTACAGATTGCTCCTCCTTGTCCTTACCGGTGAAGACGCATACCCCAACGAACTCACTCCGCTGCCTCGCATCCTTCTCTAACCCTGGTGGCCACCCACTTCGTGAGCATGCACCGCATGTGTGGTGCCTATGCTACGCACATCACATACAAGGTGGAACGACGACAACAGAAGGGTTCTAAGCAAATTTTTAAAGGCATTCAGATATAGAAGTATCACCGCATATTATTGTACTCTATAATGCATGGTATTATGTGGTAGTATCATAATTTTATTATATTTATTGATTTGAATAATGTCAATGCAAAATTGTTTATATGGTTTATTTGACATTAATATGTTTTTCTTGTTGTATGTGTTATAGTACGACATCTACCTATGATACCACCATGATCTCTGTCGTCATTAATTATTGGGAGACATTATCATTTATATGCATAAAATGCGTTTATATTACTCGCATGATACTTCCATCGCTGCGCGGCTTAATACTCCCTCCGTTGATAATTAGTTATGGGTTTAGTCAAAGTGATACTTTGTAAATTATAACCAAACACGTAGGCAAAATTAAGGATAGCTACAATGTGAAATGTTTAGTATTAGTATCTTCATAAAGTATATTTTCAAGTTATATGCATTTGGTATGATGGATGCTGATTTTATTCCTATTTTTTTTATCAAACTTAGCTAAATTTGATTTTGATTAAACCCATAGCATGAACTAAATAAAAACGGAGGGAGTGGTAGTAAATTGGGACCACCAACCTTAGATCCTGTTGAAACTCTTTACTTGTCAAGGCTTTATTAATTTAAAGATTGACAATTACTGCTTTTTATACCTAAAAGGGGGGTTTTAGTTGACAAGTTTTGAGGTTTAGGTTACTTTGATTCATAAAAGATAGGGAAACGTAGAAACGGGAGTCTATAGGATTGAGATCCATGTCTAACTAAACCCTATGGAAAGAGTAACTCACTTTGATTGCAGTAAATGGTTTTTTCACGATGTCTAACCTAATGTCATTTTTAATAAAATTTGCATACAAGATTCTTAAGGATTGTTTTAAAAAAACCCACAAGAACTCAATTCTAAACAATTCTTATAAAAAATCAAAGGAGGTTTAGATTAGCATGGAATTCAACAACATGCCTTGACTTTATCCTGTAGTACAATATCCTGGCGGATGATGTAACGGCTTGCTAGGTAATGAGCCCAATTTACTGTCAAAATCTTACGACGTGCAGTTTTGTTATGCGAATCACGTCCGGTTGTTAATTTGGTGACGATAAGAACGTGTTCATCGGTACCCGGGTGTCACACAGGGAATGCTAACATCTCGATTTCGTCATTGCTGATTATACCGATGCAACGCCCGATGCCGCGCTAGACGGTGTTGCTCAGGACGGGACCGCCGATGAACCTGTAGTCGTCTAGTTTCGATTGCCGGAATGTGGCTGATCCGATCGCCGGACATTGGCGATTCTTTTGTGTAGCGGGAAGACAATATTTTGAATCTAACGCCGCTAATGGGCGAAAGCCGGAGATGCGGCTGGAAAAATATTGTCCCCCCCACCCTTTTTACATCCAATCCGGGGTTGTTAAATCCGGATTTTCGCCGGGGTGGAACGGCTGGGATGCTCTAAGAGCATCCCCACTCGTTGGCGCTCCCCACGCCCAAATCCGGCGAAATTTTCGTCCGGATTGGAGGAAGATTTGGCCTGGGGAGCGCCGAAGTTCCGGCTCGTCCCTCGGCAGAAAACCCCCAACCTCGACCATTTGACATATTCCAAACAAATTTAACATAAAATTTAACAAGTTCGGCGACCAAGAGTACGTAAAATTGCTGAAACAAATTCGGCGATAATCGGCACAATGTTTAACAGAGTGCCGAAACAAATGAAGCACACAATTTCACAATTTTTCAAACAAATTTAGACGGACTAGTTGGCGTCGGCGTTGACGTTGCCTCGAGCCTCCATATGTGCTCCACCTCGGATCATCTTGCAGCGAAGCTCGATGCATTGTAGAGTCTCGAATCTCCCGGCGCATAGCAATGAAGGCGGCCCATGATGGAGGCACTGGTGATTAGGTCATGCAAGAGGACCCTCTCTCTCATATGGCGCTTCTTGCTCAGCCTGTAGGAACCGGATGCTTTCGCTCATTTTCAATAATCATATTGTGTAGGCACACACACGCTAGCTCATCATCTCCCACATCTGATCTTTGGACCAAGTCATAGCGGGGAACCGGACGACAACAAATCTCTGCTGGAGGACACCAAATGCACGCTCGACGTCTTTTCGCAAGCTTCTTGTTTCTTGATAAACTCGCAAAGTTTGGGGGTGCTAGGGTTCGAGATAGTCTTCACCAATATTGCCCACTTTGGATAGATACCGTCTGCAAGGTAGTATCCTTTGTTGTAGTGCCGACCATTGATCACATAGTCCACCGGGGGAGCATGACCCTCAACAAGCTTGGAAAAGACCGGGGAGCAGTTTTAGGACGTTGATGTCATTGTTGGATCCGGGCATACCAAAGAAAAGAGTGCCAAATCTAGAGATCATGGGTAGCCACCGCCTCGGGTATCACAGTGTGCCTTTTTTGTGACCCTTGTACATTCCCCGCCACGCAAACGGACGGCTTCTTCCAGTTGCCAATGCATGCAATCCAATGCTTCCAAGCATCCCTGGAAAACCCCTAGCTTCATTTGTTGCAAGGATCCTCCGAGTGTCTTCGACGATGCGGTGATCTCAAGCAATAGTCCCCGAACATCGCTATGACGGCCCTGCTGATAACCGGTAGAAACAATCAAGGGCGGTGGACTCCGCCATCCGAAGATAGTCATCCGCACCATCACCGGGAGCTCCATACGCCAAGCATCCTTATAGCCACCGTGCACTTCGCGATGACGAAAATCCAACCAAACCGATCAGCAATCCGCCTTGCATCCGAAGTAGGGATCAAAGTCTCGGATGGCATAACAATTTGCAGAAAATAGCTTCAGCTCATCCCGAAACGACGCCGAAAACACCCTCACCGTGCAATGGATTGTCGGCGAAGTAGTTCCGCGTACAACATGCAGCAGCCCTCCATTCGCTGTTCTCGGCTTGCACTTCCGGCGACCGGTGCCGACCCACCACGTCGACCGCGCCTGCCGATCCGGCGTACATGCTTGCCAAGCAACCGAGGATCATCATGTGCTCGTCGTCTATGGGCGAGCCGCCGCCATCTCTTCTTGCATAAGCTCGACGAACATCTGCTCCTCCTCTTCGTCCGAGTCCATGGCCGGGCGAGGCAAATGGACGAACACCCGATGGGCGTGGTCGAGGCAACCCGAGCCGCGAGCGACGAGAGCGAGCCAAAGTCGGAAAACAGAGGGCGGCGGAAGAGCAGCCAGATAGGCCGGTCGTCCAAAGACCGGCGGAATATAGCGCGAGGTGGGGAAGGAGGGCGGCGACTGAATGCGGGCAACAAGCGGCGGGGTGGTGCGGCGGCGAGAGAGATACGAGGGGTGGGGGAGATTTTGAGCGACGTGGCGGTGGGGTTCGTGCGTCGAGTCACCGACAGATCGGGCCCTTCCCCGCTTTTCACTCGTCCGGAGTCCCCGATAGGTCCCCGGGGGCCAGGATGGTGTGATTGGCCAAATCCGGACGAAAACGAGGAACCGGGGACACGACTGGCCGAATTTCGCCGTCCGGATGGGAAAAACGTCACTGGAGGGCCTCATCGGGGGACGAGTGAAGATGCTCTAACATCTCGATTTGGTCATTGCTGAATACCCCTCCACAATCGTCAGCAGCTACTCCAGTATATATTACTATTCGAGCAAATCGGCAGCAGCATCAGCTACCGCCGCCGCCTGCAGCTTCGTGGAAATGGGCAAGAAAGCTATCCGATACGCCGTGGTCAGTACTCGTCGGCGGGACGGTGACGTTGACGTTGACCTTGCCGTGGCCTCGTCGCAGGTGGATGCCTTCGCGGCCGAGCCATTCAAGGGCAACCCCGCAGCGGTATGCCTCCTCGAAGACGAGGGCGTCGCAGCGGACGAGCGGTGGATGCAGTCCGTCGCCGCCGAGTTCAACCTTTCAGATACAGCGTTCCTCGTCCGCGACTCCACCCGGCCAGCCGGCACCGCCGCGCGGTTCCACCTCCGATGGTTCACTCCCGTCACTGAGGTATCCTAGCTCCCCATTCGTCCCCTCCACGAATCTCAGAGCCGCCTTTTACTACCAGCATCGATCTCAAGTCCTGAATCCGTCCCGTCGAGTTGCACAATATCTCGCCCTTGACTCATCTGCACTAACTATCGAATTATATGGTGCCTACCCATCTCCATCTGCTTGAGCATTTGCTGCATGCAGTTCTGCTCGTGCGTTGCGGTTTTCAGGTCAACCTCTGCGGGCACGCGACGCTGGCCTCGGCGCACTTCCTCTTCAAGACTGTTCTTGCCGAGCATGGCATGGTGGAGTTCATGACCAGGTCCGGGATTCTAACTGCCAAGAAAGTTACTACACCAGGGAGTACTGAAGAAGAGCAGGGGAAGCTGTTCATTGAGCTGGATTTCCCCATGGACAATTTTGTGGGTTGCGACACCGCCAACAATGTGCCTTTGATCCCAGAGACCCTAAACGGCGCATCTCTTGTCAGTGTTCACAAATCGAAGGCCGATGGTGACCTCATTGTACCGTCTCTAAACTTTTTTTTTGCTTGCATATTTACTTTCGAGAATCAGCTTTGTCATCTTAAAATAAAGCATGCTGGTGCAGCTGTGACCATTCTTTAAGCTGGGCAACTGTCTCTTCGCTTATTACTCACTTAGACCACTTTTACTTCAGAAACATTAATTGCTTATTGTTACAGGACCGGCACCTGCTGGATCTGGATATGACTTCTTCACACGTTTCTTCTGCCCAAAATTTGGGATAGATGAGGTGATATCCTTTCTTAATCCGAAGTTGTACATAAAATTTCGAAGCTTGTTTTAACTTAACACGTCATTGACCATTTCTTGTACCAATATACTACTATGTTGATAACTATAACAAGAGTCCTGTATAATTACCTCTCCAAAGTCCCCGCACTTAATTCTGCGCAGGTTTCACGTATGTTGCATCTTTCACAGTACTGAACCTATGGATACCACAGTCTTGTAGGCTTTTCTACTTCCAGAATGTTCTAAACGTTTGTTAACGAAGTAGATTGGAACCGCCTCAGGTACGTGTTAATATAAGCAACAGAAAACCTGTGCGTGGCATTACAGGATCATGGTTCGGAACAGAAAACGTGGGAACAGACCTGAACCTATACAACCTGAACCTATACAAGATAACACGTACAGGAGCTGTTTCAAGATTTAGGTTAGCCTAAACTTATGAAGATTTCTAACAGGAAGAGCCTTATCGAACTCCATCATGCAACTTGATCTTTGCTAGAGACAAATATTATAGCCAATTTCTTTGCAAGCAACTCTCTCTCGAACAAAGTGAAAATCTATCTCAATGTGCTTTAGTACGAAGCACGAAAAACTGGGTTTTGCAGCCTGTGCATCTAGATTATCACACCAAAGACATGGTTTCTCTTGCAACTTAACTCCAAGTTCATTCTAAAGAGCTTCAACCCGGATCATCTCAAATGTAGCATTAGCTAATGATTTATACTCGCCACCGTACTAGACCTTGAAACAAGATGGCTTGTTTCCAGCACTCCAAGAAACTAGATTTGGTCCAATGAATATAGCAAAACCCCGTGAGCGCCTATCATCCAGACATCCTGCCCAATGCGCATCTCGAAAAAGCACTTAAAAGTGTAGAAGTAGATGGTTAGAAAGGTTATACCAAAACCAAGCGTATCCTTGACATAGCGCATTATCCTCTTGACAGCTGTCCAATGAGCGATGGTTGGAGCGTGAAAATTGACATACTTTGTTCTGTCGAGAAAGCCAAATCTAGTCTAGTGAGAGTGAGATATCGCAAACCTCCAACAATACTTCGTATTTGGTACTATGTTCAGGACCAAGAGGATCTCCAACAACAAAGGGATAGAGGATGCTGTAGTAGATGAGGTGTAGGAGCGGATCACACATTGTCATGCACCAAGTTTGCTGAGCAAATCAAATGCATATTTTTCCCGGGCTTAACGGCAACCCCTTTGGCGACCTCTTCACTTCAATGCCTAAGAAATGATCTTAGTTCACCAAGATCCTTGATAGCAAAATTTTCATTTAATTGTCGAAGCAAAGCTAGAATAGCACCATCAGAAGAGCTAGTAACTATTATATCATCAACATAGATCAGAATATAGATAGTAATTCCTGCCTTCTGGAAAAAAAACAATCAAGTGTCTGCCTTGAAAGGAACAAAACCAAGATCATGCAATTTTGAACTAAGTCTAGAGTACCATGCTCGAGGAGCTTGTTTCAAGCCATACAAGGCTTTGTCAAGTTTGCAAACATGATGACGAGCATTGGGATTTTCAAAACCTGGTGGTTGCCTCATGTAGACTTCCTCCTCCAGAACACCATGCAAAAACGCGTTCTTGACATCTAGCTGTCGCAAATTCCAACCTCTGGAGACTGAAATAGCTAACACTGTTATGATAATAGCTACTTTAACAACTGGACTAAAAGTATCTTCATAATCAATACCATATCGTTGTTTGAAACCTTTTGCAACAAGACCGAGCATTTCTACCTATCAATGGTTGCCATCGCCTGTCGCTTGATTCGATAAACCCATTTGGCAGGTCTATCAAATTTCGACCAGAACTTGAAGGAACTAAATGCCATGTGTTGTTTTTGAGCAAGGCATCATGTTCTTCCTCCTTTGTTAGTGCGCCGGTGAGGATCTTCAAGTGCCTCGGACGGAGAGCGTGGTTCATCCGTAGATACAAGCAAACCATACCTTACAATGTCATCAAGTATAAACTTTGCGGATTTTTGATACCCTTTTGAAGTCGAGTTTGTACGCGAGCCACGAGAGATATTTGCGGCGGAGAATGCACAAAGATCCGGGAGAACGCGCACCGAATCTTCATCGGAATCATCATTGTTTTCGGCACCGGATTCTTCACCGGATCGAGCGACCAATGATTGGCTGACCGGCCGTGAGCAGCGACATGACGCAGACAATCGATGCATGCTGTCTTCGCCGTCGGGTGTGTGTTCGCCGGGCAACGCCGCTTGCGTAGGCGTGGCTGTCGCCGCTGAACCGGCCAGCAGTGCGGTGGATCGGGGACCGGGGACGCCGGCGATAAACAATCGGGCGACGCGCGCGGGAGCTCACGGGAGTGGATGGCTGCACCTCGGGAGCAGCATGCCTATCCACCCCGGGATCATCACGCACAGTATACGAGGTGCGAGGAGGATCATGGTGGGATCGCGCGCTAGATTCGTCTTCTTCTTCAGAATTTGATTGTGACTCATTTTGAGTGATTTCTTCGGGCATGGAGTTTTGGCTCCCGGGTGCATCTAATCTTGTTATCTCTACCGTTATAAAGTGCTTGGAGATTGATATACCAGAGACAAAAGTCTGACATGCAAGCAGCAGTAATACATGAATACGCCGGTGGCCCCGTGTATGCTGGTACCCTTGGCCCACGGGAAAGTAACCGGCGTATGACGACGAGTTTGCTGAGATTGACGGACGTGTCGTGCACTCGTGCTGACGAGTTGGACCTGAGGAACATGTCGAGGTGGGGTACCTGGACCATGACGAATGAAAACGAAAACGAGATTGGTATCGCCATGACGGTGCCACAGAACTGTAGAAGCTCCTCGGCTGTTCCCCATGTTCTGGATTCCGGCGATTCAGCTGGCGGTTAGGCAAGGAAAGCGGCGAGGGTGCACGCCACTAGGCGAGATACCGGCGACGGCTATGGACTCCCCCCTCCCCCCGCCCCGTGCTGAAACCAGTGAGCAGGTTAGTGGATGCGATTTTTCCCGATTCGAAACTATGGAGGTTAATTTTGTCTCGGATTATGACCAGGAGAATTCATGTCTGTCATTGAAGTGCGGCAATCTATGGGGGCGCAGCTGATGGAGCAGCGAATTCTGAAGGTGGTCTGGTGGAGAGTGGAGAGTGGAGACGGTGTGTACAGCCATGTCGGGTCGATTGAGCTGGATCCCTTTGTGGCAGGCATCGTCGAAGCAGTAGCAGGTGCCGGCGAGGTAGAAGGTGACGGGCAGGCTGATTCCGCGCAGTGCACCGTAAATATGAATCAAACATCGAAGGGCTGGACCAAGAGGTAAATATTCCTGCCCAAAAGCTTGTACCGAGTGGATTAAAATGCAGTAGTTCAGTAATCTGGTTCCAGAATTTGTTAGTTTGATATTAGGAACACATGAAAACAGGAAAACAAAATGTGGCAGTCCTAGCAAGTTATTAGTCAAAATTTGTTTGTCAAATGATGCAGTCCTGTCTAGTTCGTGAAAAAAAGGGTTCGTGCTTTGTAGTTCAAAAATGGGCTACCGGAGGGTTGGACTGCTTGATAGGTAGGAATCTATCGAATAATGAAGGACTGAGTAAATATAAAAATGTTCAGTTATTGCTTAATCTGGTTGCAGAAAACGTCAGGGTGAATTAGGACTGGTTCACACAAACATGAGGTTATGAATTTGAAGTCGTGGCTAGTTGGTGGGAAAAAGGATCATAGTTTGTGGTCACTGCAAGTGAAATGCTGAAAGAATTATTGTCGTCCTTCCCTTTGTTAATTAATTTGCCATAACTAAAATTGTGCTTTAAATTTGCCATAATTAAGTTGTCGACAAATTATGAGAACTCACATTGTTCTTGTCACATTGTAAACTTAAACTGAGGCTATGTTACCGTACATGATAAGTGTCTGTTGGGGTATTACTTTAGCTATCACTGCTTGTTTCTCTTACATGTTTATTCATATGAAATTTAGTTTCCGAGGTTTCATGTTGATGTGGAGTCGCAGATTTTAGATTTATGTATGCAGTTCACCAACAAGTATAACCTCTCCATGCTGCAATTACGTACCTGAATCTTTTGCTGTTTCAGGGAAGTTTACGTACCTAAAAAAATCACCCAATGTTATCGATCATACTTCATTAGAAGTTTCCTTTTCCCTCACTCTTATCCATTCTTACAGCTTACTACACACTAGCTAAAAACTACTTTGGTTCATAACTGTCTAATGATAACCTTATCTGTACTTGCAGATGTTTACCTTCACGCAAACTGTCTCACGGTTCTAGCAAACATGGGCCTTCATGCCCATAGGCTGAGCGCGTATGCATCTCAAAGGCAGGTTAGCCTCTTCGACATGCTTTCTCGCAAGTATGTTATCTCAATCGCTATTCGGTTCTTACTTTTTGCACGTAAAGCTAACTTGTCCTTTTGCTTGTATGTACTATCTAACAGGTATGCCAAATTAGCTGAGTTAAAAAATTACAAGGCTCTCAAAGTTATATCTGATCAAATTGAAAACAGGCATCGTCTCAGATGATATGGTACTCTACAGTTATCTTACATCGTAACTTTAGAATCGTTCTGGAAATCATGAATGCAATCCTCAGATATGCATTGCCCAGAAATCCCAAGGTATGTTAGTTCCCAATGCAGTTTACTGGATAGGCAGAACCAAAACTGCTTCTAACATGTTCCTGATCAGGGTTGTGTATGCCATATTGCACCACCAAGAGGTTTTTGAGCCCTTTAAGAACCATCCTAATTGCTTGAGAATATTTAGACGGTATGTCTTATTGTACAACACTTCATAATCTTCTGTTCTCCAGATTCTGACCATATTCCATCTTCCTGACTCTGTCTGTTAGGTGTTGTATTTCTTCAACGGTCGAATAGACATGCAACAATTAGATGGGGAATGGTCTGTGGACAAGGTTCTTGAGCTCATTAACAAACATTTCCGTTCATGGCGTGGAGAAGAAATGAAGGTGAGAAACATATTGTGACATTGTTGGAATTTTCCATAATCAACTTATGGTAAATTATCTCTACACCTGAAAGTTCTTCTGGTATTTTGTCATTCGGTGCCATAACAATACATCATTACACGATTTCTAGATGTTTACACAATCATGATTTACATATGACAATATGAGCAAGAAAGTCACCCGGGGGAATTCTACACTTTCCATATGCTTGGCGGCTTATCCTATCACGAGGGTAAATATTTCTTGTTTGTGTAAGCTGATTTTCACATAAGTTGCTTATTATCAATACTTTGTGTACAGTACTATGCATTCTAATGTCAAAACACATATCTGTTCGTGTACTTGCTAGCTGCCTTATCGCATCCGTGTTATTCTTGCAAATCTCCAGCATGATCCCACTGATTTGGAATGCTTTCTCCCAGTGTGGTCTGTATTTTACCCTTGTGATCTACATGCACATGAGAGCAGAGGTCTGACTTGTTTATGAGCATCCCACCCTTATTTCCAGTCTGGCCAGTCAAAGTTTAGTTACTCCATGATTATGCATCACTGATTGTAAGGATGGTCATATAATTATTTCCTCCGGTGCTGGAAGAATCTGATTCAGAGTTCCGATATGATTGGGTTCAGCATTTGACTCAGTGTTTCTCTGAACTTTAGGCTGTCAGGCTGCTGGTGACGTTGACCATAAATCGGCATCGATGTGAATATGGGGAGACGGAGAAGTGGTTGGGGATGTGCGCCTGCTCACCCTGGGCTTGTAGAAGATGTCAAGGAGGTGTAGGGATGCTTGGAGTTTGCCAGAATTTTCTGTTTCGTCGGCGGCCGAAGGGTACAAAGTCAAGCTCGCATTCGTCGATCTGCTGCTTCCGGCACAATCTAGAGGGTGGTGAGGTGGAGGGCAGCGCTAGGATCGGCCGGCGAAGGAGCTCGGGTGCTCCGGCGGCGTGGTTGACGAGGAAGAGGTGACGAAGGACGAACTCCTATCGGGGATGGAAACGGGAATGTGGCGACAAGGCTAGGGTGGGAACGGGAGCGGCACGGCCTTGCTCCCCCATGCCGGTACTAGTCCTCCGCCGGCGAGGCCTTGCTCGAGCCCTCAATAGTCGAGCTGAGTGGCCACGCAACAGTAGGAGGGAGCTCCGCGCGGAGTACCCCGCGGGAAACCTCCGACTGGGCCGACCCACGCGGGATCCCTCCGACGGTGAGCGGAGGGGCGACGGCGCAGGCGGACTGCAAGGGATCGGCGGAGGGAGGACGGAGAAGATTTTAGAGTTTGCAAGCATAATTTGAACGATTTTGAATATGTAAAGGAGTTTTTTTGTGCAAAATCATAATTGTACTGTGGTTGCTACAGGTCTAGCCGGTGGGAGTTACCGCTTAGCACTGGGACTGCTAAGCTGTACTACTCGGCCAAAGAACACATGCAGTCCAAGACAGAAGCGTTAGTCCAGGTCGTTGTCCAACCATGTGTACCGGCAATCGGGAGCACTTAATGTTGTGGCTAGTGGGACATGGAACACTGTTCAATAATGTGAATACTGAGATCAATACATGACAATGTGCGCACATGGGCTTACATCTGGCGGGGACTGGTTGGTCCAAGATCCAGGAGCATATAGACCCGAGAGTCAAAATGCATTTCCGGATTTCTTCACTGTTTTGTCTCAGATTTTCTCCTGTATCTCCACCAGCCTGCAACACATCAGTAATAGGCACAAAAGTAGACATATGATCATTAGCTTGTGACACATCCTCATGCAAGGTAGATGACATGGATGGAAGGAGAAGAATTTCCTTCCGAAGAAGAGGTCCGGCATTTGGACGAAGTGCAGCGAAAGGAAACACATTTCCACCAAAGACAACATCTCGACAGATATAAAACCGTCATGTAGATATGTCTAGACATTTTACTCCTTTACGAAGAGGGCTATAACCAATGAAGACACAACACTTGAAACGAAAAGCAAGTTTATGTGTGTTATAGGGTCGAAGATTTGGCCAACAAGCACAACCAAAAGTTCGAAGAGCATCATAATTTGGTGTAACACGAAGAAGCCTTTCAACAGGAGTATCAGAATTAATGACTTTGCTAGGGAGAAGGTTTATCAGAAAGGTGGCTATGAGAAACGCTTCATCCCAATATTTTAGAGGCATAGATGCATTAGCAAGCAAAGCAAGACCAACTTCAACTATGTGGCAATGTTTTCTTTCAGCAGAGCCATTTTGTTGGTGGGCATGAGGACATGAGACATGGTGAGAGATGCCAACTTGTTGGAAAAAGGTATTGAGTTTTTCATACTCCCCTCTCCGATCAATTTGCATTGTAATAATTTTCCTATTAAACTTGTGCTCAACATATTGCTGAAACTGAAGAAAAGCTTGATGAACATCAGAACGTTTTTTAAGCAAATATATCCAGGTAAACTTGCTAAAATCATCAATAAAGCTTATATAATAGGCATGTTTTCCCGCAGAGAGAGGAGCAGGACCCCATACATCAGGAAAAACTTGTTCCAAAGGAAGACTGGATCTACTAGTGGAAGTAGGATAAGGTAACTGATGCATTTTAGCTAACTAACATGAGTCACAAACATATGGGGTAATCTCTAGGGTGTAAGCTATTTTATTTTTCCTAATAACTTGTTGAACGATAAACGAAGACGGATGTCCTAAGCGACGATACCATGTAGATGATGACGACTTTATTGTGATGAAGGCATGCTTGGAGGATTCATTGGAGATGGGCATCAAAGGATAAAGGCCTCCATAGCATGGACCTCTAAACATAATTCTTCGTGTTGCTTGGTCCTTGATCAGAAAGAAGAAAGGATGAAATTCAATATAGACATGATTATCAAGTGTAAATTTATGCACTGACAAGAGATTTTTTGAAGCACTTGGAACATGGAGAATATCATTGAGATGAAAAGAATTATGAGGAGTGCACAAGACTGAATGACCAATATGACTAATGTGCATACCTCTGCCTTCTGATGTGCGAACACGATCTTGTCCATTATATGCATCATGAGTAGTGAGCTTGTTCAGCTCGCCTGTGATATGATCAGTGGCCCTGTGTCATAGTACTAGTTTGTATCAACTCCTTGGGAAGCAAAATTAGCCCCCTTGTCACCACCACGATCACCATTGTCACCACGGTCATCACCGTAGCGCCACCAGCACTCCTTGGCCGGATGTCCATGAATGTCATAGATTTGACAAGTAGTGTCGACATACGGAGTAGGATGACGACGAGGACACCCACTGTTTCCCTGTCATTGCGATGATTATCATACCGGCGACCTTGGTAGCCACCACCATCGCGGTGACCTTGGTATCCACCACCATCATGGTATCCTCCACCATCACGGCGATCACGATCATCTCGGCGTCCATAATCATCGCGACGATCTTGAGGTCTACGGTCATCACCACGTCCGCGGTCATCATACTGTTGACGCGGACGGTCATCACGCCAGCGGTCCTGGCCGTGCGAAGGAGGGTCCGGGCCACGTGGGGAAGGACCTCGACGTGCAACATTGGCCGAGGATGAGAACCCTACATCTTCAGTTTTATGGAGATGATCATAAGCTTGAACTTGATCAAATAAATCTGACAAGGAGGTGGCCGGGTTTGCACGAACATCGGTGGTGAGGTTGTTGTAGGGGCTTCCAAGGCCATTCTGAACATACCAGATGAGTTCATCATCCAAGGGTTTTCCTGCAGCGGCATGTTCAGAGGCAAGCGTTTTCATCTTAGCAAAATATTTCTCGGCAGACAAATCATGCTTCTTGGTGTCGTTGAGAGCACCTCGCAGTTGCTGCACCCGAGACTTGGAGGCGGCCGAGACATGAGAGTTGAGTGCAGCCCAAAATTCAGAGGAGGTCTCTAGTCCAATTACATGAACGAGAACATCAGGGGACAGAGCATTCAACAGCCATCGGAGAACCTTCTGATCACGAGCAATCCAATTGAAGTCGACGACCATCTTCTTCTGGTTGGAATCTTCAACCTCAATCTCCTCAATATGTGCCTTCTCAATTCCTTCAACAAGATCCAGGACTCGTGCACCGCGAAGAGTAGGAAGGACTAGGGCCTTCCAGACCAGAGCGTTCTTGCGTGTGAGTAGTTAAGTTGGAGGAGCCCTGAGAGTGGCGGTCAATACCGTCGTGGGCGAAGAAGAGGCCATGGGTTTTGCCTTGGGTTTTGGTTTTGGTTTGGTTTGGTGGCGGCGGCAGAAGTTTTGGCGGCTTTGGTTTTGGTGTGGGTTTTGGCGGCGGCGGCAGAGATTTTTGTCTGGCTTGGTTTTGTTTTGGCGGCGGCGGCAGAGATTTCTGGCTAGCTTGGTTTTCTGGGTTTGGGTTTAGCGGCGGCGGCAGAGAAACTGTGGCGGCGGCAGGGTTTTTAGAGTGGCAGCAGTGGCGGCTGATCGAAGCGGTGGCGGCTGATCGAAGCGGCGGCGGCAGGGTTTTTTGTCAGTGAGAGCTAGATCAGGAGGAGATGCTCTGGTACCATGTTAACGAAGTAGATTGGAACCAATTGACCTGTTCGGGCCTCGGGTTCGTGTTAATATAAGCAACAGTGCGTGGCATTACAGGATCAGAGTTTGGAACAGAAAACGTGGGTGCAGACCTGAACCTATACAGATAACACGTACAGGAGCTGTTTTATATCTCTAACACATCGTAGCCATAAATGATTTTTTCCATACCCCCCCCCCCCCCCCCAAAAGAAAAACATGGCCGGGTTCCACTATGGATCACAAGATAACGGAACAACAGCGTAAGTTTCAATAGTCCGAAACTGAAAACTAGAGAAAACAGAAAAGCCCCGCACAGCGCTACTGTTAGTGTTTTAGCCAGCGCCAGATATTTTTTTTTCGATAAGAGGCGCTTTATTACTTAAGAGTTTTAAGTCATTACACCCGACCTCTGCATATCTTAGATGCACACAGCCGTTGTTTAGTCTTGACATCAAAATAAAAGGCGAGATTACATATCATATCGAGAAATTGTAAAGACGCCTAAACTGGAGGAGATTCGATCCTTAGATTATGCTGCCATCCATGTAGGGAAAAAGTATCCCTCACCGCAGCTTCCAACCGTGAACAGACCTTCGTAAACAGGTCTCGATGCTCCACACGCTGGAGCGACGACCATAAGCGGAGGGTGATTGGTACACTGGTATATAACCTGCAACAGAGAAGAATTAGTACCATTAAACAATTTATCATTTCTACATAGCCAAAGCGACCAAATAATGGAAATCGCTCCCACCCTAATATGCTTCTTGAACCTAGGATCAATGCCATTTAGCCAATTCCCGAAGATATTGGTAACACTACGTGGCTGATACAAGCTCGAAGCTAACTAGATGACTGACCATATAGACCTAGCGAACCTGCAATTGAAAAACAAGTGTTTTATTGTCTCCTCCTGGTGACAGAAAGCACATTGTTTACTCCCTTGTCAATTCTGCTTAGCTAGATTATCTTTCGTGAGAATAACGCCTTTGCGGAGGTACCATCCAAATACCTTTATCCGCAAAGGGATTTTCAACTTCCAAAGTTTATTGTTATTAGGTGTATCGATTGGTAAATCCGGATGAATAAGTGCATTGTACATGGAAGCTACCGAAAATTTACCATTTTCATGTAGATTCCAACGAAATTCGTCACGACCAGGTTGTAGATGAACATTCGCCAAACATCGAAGTAAGGCGTTCCAGTCCAACAACCTCTGTCCTAACAAATCCCTACGGAACGTTACATTTGGAGGAGAACTGTCCATCACCTTAGCGATGGTCTCATTTTTGTAACGCACTATAGAATACAAAGCGGGATATTGTTCTCGGAGGGGTGTGCCATCAAGCCACCTATCCTCCCGAAACGAATTTCCGATCCATCCTTAATGGAAAATGTACCATGACGGAAGAAATGATTCTTCGTTGCCATTAGCCCAGCCCAAAAATGAGAATCACCTGGTTTCCAAGTAACATGTGATAATGCTTTTATGCCAATATATTTCCTTTTAAGCATTGTTTGCCAGGTCCCTTCCTCCGTAAGCAGCCTGAACAACCACTTACCTAGGAGAGCATTATTCTTGACCTCTAGGTCGTGAATACCCAGCCCTCCTTGGTCGTTAGGACAGCAAACAACACTCCATTTTGTCAATCGATATTTCTTCTTCTCATTATCTCCTTGCCAAAAGAATCTTGACCGGTAGTAGTCCAGTTTTCGTAAGACTCCTTTCGGCAAGAGGAAGAAAGAGACCATATGCAGTACCAAATTCGTTAGTACTGAATTAATTAGAATCAATTTTCCTCCAATGGATAATAACTTTCCTTTCCAACTGCTAAGACGTTTCTGAAACTTTAAAATGGGGATAATTTCACTTCCCGGCCTCTGCACCAACTAGGGATGCACGCAGCCATTTGGCATGAGTATTAAGATTTTTAACCTTCGTTGAGATTAAAGCATAGTCCTCAAGATAAATTGCATGAGTACCAGGACCAGCCTGGGCCTCAAGTATAAATAGGAACCTAAATTCGCTTCCATGAGAATTTGAACTCAGGTGCTGGGTTTGTACATTCACTCCCCCAACCAGTTGAGCTAAACTCACTTCCTTAGCGGCAGATATATACAATGAGCACCATCTAAACGAAACAAAAGGAACTGGATCAAACGACCACACATAACAAAGAAAGAAATAAATATCATCATGAGTTATTTTGTTTTGTTAGAACCAGTCTACCTTGTTCATATGGACTAGATTATAAGGAGCCGAGCTTCTTTGACAACCAAAACGAGTATGTACCCTATATCCTAAACCTCTTTTACTAAGTATGTATAAAAGAAACCTCTTTCATTTAAATCTGTAAACACATGTTGGCTATCGATACTCTCCATGTAATACAGCTGCATGTTTTGGCACCCTCTGATCGCAATATTTTGACAGGATCCTGTTACTGGCAGTATACATTGTGTTTTGGCACCCTATTGGTGTAGAAAGCTGGGGAAGCAAAAGTTGACTGGCATATCAAGTATGTGCTTAGCTATGTTTTCAGAAAATTAGTTAACATTTGAAGGTCTATGCTTTATTTTAATAACAAAGAAGCTACAACATGTGCTCGACCAGCTAAACCATCATGTTGGTTTTCCTTTGTATGTCCATGTATCGTCAGGCATCTCCAAGTGGTGGAACACTATACCTGGAACTAGACAACGCAAATGGGAGAGTCCAAATCAAGGGAGAAGCTGTTACTGTGATGGATGGGACACTCCTAGAATAGATTGCATGCCGTTGTCATCGATGTGTTTGCTTATGCAATTATGCTTCCAAGGACAACTGTTCATGTAGTTGTAGTATGACCTTCGATGTTGGCAACAACATTTGTTGTGTCGTATGCTGGTTTAACAATAAACAGGATGAGCTATAGAAAATTCTGAGCTCTTTTGACAACCTGACCAATGTCCGGCAAGTGCAAGCTCACTTACAACATTATTACTAGGAGTATTTTATCGTGCGGTTGGGGTATTATCCGCTCGATTACGAGAAAGAATGCAACGAACGAGGACAGCGCTTCTCTGGTCAGACCGTGACTTCAAAAGTTTGTGGTTCTGTATGTGGAGTTTTATCGCCTGTGATTCTTAGGGGTGACATGTGAACATGGTTGTGCTTTAGGACACCAGGTTCCCCATTTTAAGAAGAAATACACATTTTTGTATGTACCGAAGGGGTTTCTCCAGCTTCATTAACGGAACTTAAGGTAGATAAAAGATACAGTTCGCATACATCACGGCATCCAAATGATGTATCAGTCAAGCAGGAACCAGCAAACAAAAATTAGAACAAGAAACAAACGAGTCAACTACCTCAACCTAGTCTAAGCAAGGCCTAAATACAGTCATTGCTGATAAATCTAAACCACTGTCTAATTTTGACATGTTGGCGCCATGCCTTTAGTTCGATTGAAGACGTCACATGCCACCATCTTCAGCAGCTCAATTCCTTGTTCCATCGCCATTTTGCACCCTTATTTTTCTGCAATTCATTCCAACTATCAATCCAACAACCAGGGCTAAGCCCGCAAAATTTGACTTAAAATGGGCCCTATCGTACTAGAAAAGAGTACCAATAAAAAATGCATAATATCACACATTGTTCGAGAGTTGCTAATAGTTTAAAATCACTGGGCCTCAGTCCATTCAATTTACTTGTTAGTTCATTAAAGATAAAGAAAGAGAAAGGCTCTCTACAATATGCATGGTGACCAAGGCAACAAGGACGACCAAGGCAACAAGGACGCGTTTGGTATCCTGGACTTTCCTTGGCTCGCATTGGGGGCACAGTTTTTGTGCCGTTTGGTTTTGTGGGTTTCTCCACGTTGTTCTTAAAGCAACGTTTTGTCTGGTTCAGGAGGGATACTCGAATCGGCTGTTTTCAGCGGGCATGTCTCGTTCTTTTCTCTCGTGCGCTCTAGCGATGCAATATTTGCACGTGGACTAGCTTACGCTCACTCTCCCTTAAACTGCTCCACACAACCTCTCTTCTAATCAATACAACCATACTCTAAATCAAAATAAGATGTATATGAAAAAGATGCGTGTTGATGATATGAATCAATTTCGACAATCGGTTTTGTAAGGGTACATTGCTCCTAAGTGTGTTTTTGGTAATTAATGACAATCTTCTATTGACTAATGTTTTCGTTGTGTTTCTATTAAGAAATATTCCATAAGTATTTCTTGAAGTTCATATGTTGAATTCAAGTGTGGATGCCATGAATATAATGGTATACCTTTGGTATTGGCATCAAGATCATCGATTTGAAGAGAAGAATATGATATGATCAAGAAGAAGATATGAAGATGGATTTCTTGTCTGGAACTCAAGTTAGCCATGATCTAGCTTATGTGTTAAGCAATGAATGATCAAGATATTATGATAGCGCATGAAGAGATACATGGTTGACCAAGACTAAGAGCGAAGATTAAATTCAAGATTGGTCAACACATGAGGCATAAACAATGTACCACATTAGATCATGTGATCTTGTGGTACGGTAAGCCTTGTCAACTATGCTTCATGAGCTAACCCACTATACCATGAGCATGCATCAAGAGCTTGTTCTCATATAGCCCATGAGAGAATGACATCAAGCTTGGATGTCATCAAGGTTGAGAAGGGCAAGTTGAATATGAGCATATCGAATACATCATGCTTGAAGCTTGCCGTCCATTTGGTGATAATGGACATGTGAAAGATGTGCCTCAATGGAGTTATCCTATAATGGTGTATGGGCTGTGAGTCTTCACGAAGCAACAACGATCAAGTGAGGCATTCCGGCTTGAGTGGAGCTTGAAACGTTGTCGTCAAGATCAAGCGGGATACGCAAGGCAAAGGTATGGCCTTGCTAGGTTTTCCTTTTACCGGTATCAAGGTGGTTGTTGGAGACCGGGTTATAGCATATATAGCCGCACTATCAAGAGGGGCTTTCGGTTGAGTAACTTGATCACATCATCTTAGGGAGCTCAATCCTTTGCATACTTTGCATCCCTAATCTTGTTGCTTCTTGGTGTTTCTATGTGTGAGGTTCTTAAGCTTGTTGCTAGCTTTTCAACAAGTCCAAGTTCATCGAAAATGGACTCCGTATGTGCGTTTTCGAGTTTGGACGTCCGTTGGGAGGCTCCCTCTCTCAAAATGTTCTGTGAGGAGTCTCAATATGTGCTCAATCGAAGTTCAAGAACTACGTGAGAAGATTTTTTAGTTCTCGAAGAAAAATGGTCATTTGAGCAAAGTCGAGCAATCGGGCATAGAGCCCGGCAGGACCGACCCACTCGCCGGGTAGGTCGGCGCCCAGCCCGGCCTGCCGAGTGCTGCAGCCAAGTAGGTCGGCATCTGGCCCGGCCCACCGGGTGTGGCGCCAAGTGGCTCGACCTCCTGGCCAGTCCAGCCTCTGGCTCGGCCTGCCAGGTGGCCCACCCCTGGCTCGGCCCTGCTGATTTGTACGTCGGGTGGCCCAACTTTGCCCTCAAACTGTTAGTTTTCTTCTTGGACTATATATATTCCTTCTTCCTCCTTGAGCAGGTAAGGTCAACCATTCCATTTGCTCTCTCTCTCTCTCCTAATCCATTGTTGAACCTCAAAAGCTTGCTACCTCTCAATCCCTCTCATGATTCTTGCATATTCTTGAGGAATTTGAAAGAGGAGGTCTAGATCTACAACTACACCAATTTATTCCTCCTCTTTGTGAGGAAAACTCTTGAGATCTACATATTGGAGTCATTTATTGATTTTCTCCATTGTTCTTCCTCTCTAATTCCTTCCTAACACTTGTTGCTTTGGTGGGATTTGAGTGTGAGGGATTTGAACATCTTTGGTGTTCTTGCTTTGCATCATTGTATAGTGTTGAGCTCTCCAATACGATTAGTTTGAGTGATAGACTGTGAGCTTGTTACTCTGGGAGGGGTGACCTCCTAGTTGGCTTGGCGGTTGGTGCTCCGATGACCTCTTCGTGAAAGATTGTGAACATGCTCGGGCTTCTTCTTCGTGAAACTTGTGAAGTGATTGTGGAGCTTGCCATCTCCGAGTGGAGGAAAAGCTAAACGTAAGGGAAAAGCTTTTGTCCTTCGTGGTATTGGCTTGGAGAAGAAGGCGAGTCTTCGTGTCGTTTGAGAGACCTTCGTGGTAGTCCATATGTCTTCAACGTGACATAGCTCACCTTGTGTATGAAAACTCGAGAATAAATCTAGCTTTTCCCCATAGTGATTACTGAATTTGGCGGACGCAAACATAATGCCAACATAATGCTCACATGCCACTAGGGATAATTAACTTAGTTCTCATATGGCGTTATCAAATCTTAGTTGTGTGCCAACTCGTGACTAGCATGAATTACCAATCAAATCTAACCATTAAAAATCTCAGTTGTAATCTCACTTAGAACTGAAGCCGAGCATGACCCGTTGAGGCTCTTGGACAAGTACTCGTGGCCGTCCAACAACGATCCCGCTCCGGCGCCGCCACACTCTTCCGTGCTCGCTGCCTTGCGTTTTCCCGCGCCTCCACTGGCGGCCGGGGACGACGACCACGATGACGGCGCGTAGTACGACGGTTGCACCCGCGTGCTGTGGCCGCCGGAGAAGAGCTGCTGGTTCAGGGATGGGTGGATGGCGAGGTGCTCGGCCTCGCCGTCGAAGATCTGCGCAACAGGGTATTCGTGGAAGAGGTCGGAGATGAATGGGATCATGGGGAGCCTCCCAGCGACGTTGGCTCTGCCGGTCTGCGGCTGCTGGTTCTGCGTGATCATGGCACTGCTGCTACTGAAGGGTAGGAATAGGTCGGACATGAACGGTATCGTTGGGAGCCTCCCAGCGGTGTTGGTGCTGTCGGTCTGCGGCTGCTGGTTCTGCGTGATCATGGCACTGCTGCCGCTGGAGGGTGGGAAGAAGCCAGGGGCGTCGTCGAAGCCGCCACCACCGGAGAGGTCGTCGTGGCCGTAGTCGTCGACATCGAGCGTAAGCAGCGGTACCATCGGCGATGCCTGGCCGGCCTTCTTGTAGATCCGGCACAAAACCCAGTCATCCAACTGCAGATATATTCGCAAAGCACGCAACGCACAGCACGTCAACATGCCTGTCCTTGTCGAGAGCTACAAACACGCACAGCCCGCAAAGAAACGAACGAAAGCAGGTGGTGCATATGTACCCTCATGGAGACGTTGCGAGCATTGACGGGCTTGTTAAGGGTGGCGTCGAGGGGGTCGGCGGCGATGCGGTACTCGTGCATGATCCAGCCGGTCTTGGTGCCCCTGGGCGCGCGGCCCTCGTAGAAGATGAGCGCCTTCTTGACGCCGATACCTTTCCCGACGGCGCCGTCGTGGATTGGCTTGTCGGTGCCGGTGGACTTCCAGTAGCCGGACCCGGCGGCGCGGTTGGGCCGACTGCCGTTCGGGTACTTGCGATCCCGCGGGCTGAAGAAGTACCACTCGCTGTCGCCGTACACCGCTTGGGCTGCAATGTATCACAGTTCAGATAGGATCATGCATCGTAGGAGTAGCATGTAAATCAGTTAAGATGCATGGATGAGCTAGCTTACATGGAAGGTCCCATGGATTGAACTTGTAGACGTCGACGTCGGCAATGACGGGGGCGGGGCACTGCTCCGAGGCGGCGCGGTTGCGGAGGTAGTAGAAGATGAGCTCTTCGTCCGTCGGGTTGAACCGGAAACCCGGCGGCAGCGACATCGACATGATCACCTTCAGCCAAAGAGGGTTCCCTAGCTGGTCCCTGCGAATGATCAGAATGTATTTCGAGGACTGGCCGGATCGGAGAGACGGGGCCGTGCTTTATATGCTCTAGGGGTGGGCATTGGTCATAATCGAAATTCGTTTTTTTTTTTTATTTTAGTCTATTTTAAATTCGGTCATAAAAAAGAAGATTGAAATATACTTGTTAGTTTTACTACCTAGCAAATTTGGGTACCTAATAATTTAGGTTCAGGTTCAGTCACGACCGAACACTGTGGCCGATGTTATCAACACAAAACTTAGACATTATTTAGTAAAAGGTTGGCAATATTTTAGATGTATTTTGGACGTTTTTTTCATTGTATATACTATTATCAATTGGTAGGAATAAACATTCAATAATCTAAACAAAAATATAATAATGCTAGAGAAGTTTGATCAACATTCAACAATACCACATCTCACACACATCACAAAATCTGAAGATTGAGAGAGCCTCAGGTAAAATTCGGTCAGTTCGATCTAGTGGTGGAGCCACACTATAGTTGTGTAGTCATATGACTACACAGTTTTCCACTTACATAGGTAGAAATCATGCAGAAATTTACGAAAAATCATATAAATACATGTATTTAACTATACAACTTTAAACTGACTACACAATGTTAGCGTCCTTGCTTCGCCACTGGTTCGGTCTATTCGGTTACTCAACACAAATGACCGAATTGACCAGACTAATTTCGGTCTATAAAATTTTCTACCCAATTTTTTATCGGTCATTTCTATCTTAGTCTTCTTAGGTTCGGTCCCGGTCTTTTCGATTTCGATCTTCGGTGTTTTTTTTCCACCTCTCCTATCTGAACTGTGATACATTGCTCCAAGAACCAAGCGTGCGTGGCAATGCCATGGGGTTCGGTGGTTTCTCCAGGGGCAAAACCGGCCCTTCTCATTCGTTCTTAATCGCGTCCAGCGTGACGTACTCCAAGTCAGACGCGTGGCACCAGCCAGTTGATCGGGGCGCCAGACCGTTGCGCCAATGAGCTGTGCAAGCGTGTATAGTCGTTGCGCTAATGAGCTGTGCAAGCGTGTATAGTAAATCTCACGTAATATCTCCTCGGCATACAACTATGCAAGTGCCAGTGTGTGGACATGTTTCTTGAACATCATCGGTCGCATGAGAGACGTATGGCTTGTTCCATCCATGCGTGCCTTGCGCTGCCTTATTTCCTTCCGTCCTCGGAGTGGCTGACTTTTCGGAATCAATATGTTCCTCTTGTTGAATGCTCTATTTTTGGCTTGCATAGCTTCTAGATAACTAGTCCTCATGCGTATGCTCGCCAAACTTTATAATATGTAACAATTAGTATATCATCAGAGCAATCTCAATGGTATAGCCAACTGCTGGCTATAACAAGATGTCATATCATTTGTAGTCATCATATAGCTAACATGTATAATAGTTGGCTATAAGAATGAAGTACTTTACTAACATATGGCCAACCTTTCACTCTCACAAAGTGCCTAGTAGCACGTGCAAGAGCTGACTATTGCATAGTAGACCACCCTCCCTTCTCTCCCATCTTCTCTCTCCTCCAACTCATCTAAATTATATTATTTAATATCTTATAGTCAGCTGACTTGATTCTATTGTACTTGCTCTCAGAGATTAGCACTAAACATGATTTAAAAATACACAAAGAAGTTAGCGTGACTTCAGCATCACTTATGTACTACATCAAAAGTTGGAAATTCAATTCGGCTCCCGGGTGCATATGCTCTCTCTACCAAAAAATTATATTTCGAAATCTCGAAAAATTTTGAGGAAATTTTTTGCATGTACATCTTCATAAAATATGTTCGTTCGTCAAGTTTCGCGAGGATCCAATATTTTTTGTGGTCTATGTAAAAACGGAAATACTTTTATACACCCACGCATGGGTGTCGGTGTTTCCGTCACCATTCATTTATTTCTCGAGATTCGTGCTCACCATGATAGATGGAAATATTTCTTTCTCTCTCCTCTATTTTCTAAAAAGCTTTATTTTTAGCATTGAATTTTATCTATTTTACATACGTCAAATGACAAGTCGATTTTTCGTGAAACGACTTTGACAGCGCGTAGCACATGAAAATGTACATGCGAATTTTTTGTTTCACATTGTTTGAAATTACAAAATGTATGTAACATGCAATTCAAAATAAAGAGAGCATATACTCCCATGTGCCAAAACATCATTCCTTTTACCTTGCGTTTATTTTACTTTTTATTTGTTGCATTATATTTACTTATCATATTCGCATCCAAAACCCAAAAAACAATCAACCTTTTTACTGTTTTTACTTAGTTACTTTATTTTGTCTAGTTTTACTTATTTTATTACTATTTGTGTTTTATTTACTTACACGAAACCTTGTGCTTGACAACCACACGATGGAGTTAGGGACACAAGGCTTTATTTTACTTTGCAGGATTGCTAGAAGAAGAGAGAGAGAGATACCTATTTGCGCGGTTTCCCGAGAGTTTGATAACCCTCGAGTCACCCTTGTGTGGAAAATTGATTCCTAGACTGCATACTCTACACTTGGAGTTCCAACGTATCAAGATCCCTTTGCTGGTGTTGTCAAGCTCCATCAGCGGTGCAAGAGCTCCTACACGTAGGAGGACGAGCAGTTTCTCGTGGGTTGTCTTCCCCAAGCTGGCCCGGCTTTCCGTTCTCGGCCTCCTCCTTCTCACCGCGTCGCTGAATCAACCAGGCGCACGACGAGTACCCGTCGGTCACTAGCGATAGGAGATGTTCGAGCCGGCGTTGCCTCGTCGTTTCTCTCCGGTCACCGTCCCCATGCTACTCCGAATCTCCATTCAACGAGCTACTGGATATGTGCTCTTGTTGATTAGTGTATTAAGGTGTCATGAGTTAATGAACATCGATAGAGTGTTTAATATTTTTATTTGATAAAATATGTGAACTGAACCTGAATTGAGCCTGGGTGCTAAAAAAAAAGCCTTGGAAACCTCCACTTATAAGTCAAAAGCCACAATAAATTCTAACCAAACACTCCAAATTTATTTTGATACAAAAAGTGTGTTTCAAATTATTTTTTGCGAAAATTGGTAAATTGATGTAATTTTGGTCTTAAACATAGTAATTATATTTAAAACAGTCAAACATAGCTAATTTGTTTCAAATCAGCACTTAAACAACAAACTTAAACATAGTACTTATATTTAAAACAGTCAAACATAGCTAATTTGTTTCAAATCAGCACTTAAACAACATCTTTAGCAACCAGGGTCATTGCACACATTTGTTGTTTAAGTGCTGATTTGAAACAAATTAGCTATTTTGACTGTTTTAAATATAAGTACTATGTTTAAGAGCAAAATTACCTCAATTTACCAATTTTCGCCAAAATAATTTTAAACACACTTTTTGTATGAATTTTTTTTTGAAGTGTTTGGTTAAATTTTATTGTCGCTTTTGACTTATAAGTTGAAGTTTCCGAGGCTTTTTTTAAGACCCAGGGTCAATTCAGGTTCAGTTCACATATTTTAGCAAATAAAAATATGACACACGTTGTCAATGTTCATCAACTCACGACGCCTTAATACGCTAATCAAAAAGAGCACGTATCCAATAGCTCGTTGAGCATATAATTGCTGCATTTTATGGGAGTAAAACACCTTCTGAAGACTTGAGATTGAGCTCTTCTGGGTTATAATGTCGGCCCAACCAACGTGGAACTGTATTGAAGCAATTGCAAATTCGACGGAAGCATTATACCTTAGAATTATTTGCGTTTTAGTTCCATGAAAAATTATACTAACTCTATACATAAAAAGATGTTAGAGGTTTATCTAAGTTCAGGTATCTAGAACTCTAGATACATCTGAAGTTAGCCTGTTAGCATGTGATCTGTTGTCACCGACCATCCTGCACTTTCATTGGGCTGTACGAGTGGGCCGTCGTTCTTGGGCCAGGCCTGCTCTGAAGACAGACTACTTACAGGATAACTACATTTGAGAAAATCGCTTCCTACTACCTTGAATTAAATAAGTTATCTGGCTACACTGCCTACTACTATAACCATTCTCCTAAGCCGAACAACTCTTGTCTTCAATGACTGAAGAACTATTGCTCACTCGAACAACAGTCGTCTTAACAAATTGTTCAATGTAATCTGGCTATATGCCAGCGTGATATATATTGTTCATGTAACTAAAGACGGAGAAGTTGAGGTTTTAAACAGTAAGCACAAAGTGCCCAGCTTTAAATTATTAAAGCCCAAACAGCTATATGAACAAGAATGTTGAAAACAACTTACAACATCCAACACCACAGCGAACACAAGAGAAACAAGAAACTCAGTTGAAGTCCGCGATGTCCTCAAGCGAGAACGAAGCACCCGGGGGCGACGAAGGTGAAGCGAGGTATAAGCATCGAACGCGAAGCAGCGGAGACCCGCCTTCCCTAGGAGCAAGCTGTCGCCTGGCAGTACTCCTCCATGGCCGGAGAGGGCCCCTACCCCTCGTCCTGGCTCGAAAGGACGCCGAACCGCCGGGAATGGAAACGCTCTCCTTGTGCGGAGCACACAACAGGAACCAAGCCAAGAACTAGGGCTGGAATAGAGTCCCAACACTCCCAGCCCGGGCTCACCTTGCGAAGACGTGCTGCCCGCCAAGGGTTCACCCACGCAGAAGCCGCGGACTTGGTCGTTGATGTAGAAGGACAATGTCGCCGAGCAACACCGTCACCACCCAAACTACACGAAAGCAACATCCACGCACCCCGCAAGGTCCCAACAGAAGCGCCTCCAAGGAGGACACGACGCCCGTGGCGCCGTCGCCACCCAACAAAGTTAGGGTTTTCACCCCGGGAGCGCAACAGGGGTAGGGTGAAGGGAAGGGAGTACCTCGACATCGCCACCAAGGAGGAAAACGGCACCACTCGGGCATCGCTGCTGTCGAAGCCGAGACCGGCAAAGGGATTTCTGCCGGACTCCATTTCCAACCACCAGCACCACCTCCAGCCATGGAACCGGCGACACAAGGCCCTCGAGTTCCAGATCCGGCGCGATGGGATGAGCCGAAGTGAGGTGGAGGAGATTCTTCAGATCTGGCGCCGCCAGCCACCGTAGCAGCCCCGCGCCACGACCACTGTCCGCCGGAACCTCGCCTCCCACGTGGCCAAGATGCTGGAACGCATAAGCGCCCTGATGTAGTGTACTTGGGAAACCCCAAGAGGAAGGTATGATGAACACAACAGCGAGTTTTTCCTCAGTAAGAAACCAAGGTTTAATCAACCAGTAGGAGAAAGAAATCACTTCTGAAGGTTGTTGCTGGCTGACTTTGGCAGAGCGCACTACCGGTGTCGTAACAACGTGAACCTGCACACCACACAACCAAACTACTTTTCCCCAACTTACAGTGAGGTTGTTAATCTTACTGGTTTTGCTAAAAACAAAGGATTAGACGTATAGTGGGGAAAGAGCTATTTGTTTGCAGTGAAATAAAGAGAATAGTGCTTGCATGAGATGGTTTTATCAATTGTAAAATAAAGGAACGGGAACACATTTCACTAGAGGTGTTTCTCGATAAAGATAAATAACATGCTGGGTAAACAAATTACAGCTGGACAATTGATAGAATAAAGACCATACATGACAAGAAGATTACTATGAGATTCATTTGGGCATTACAACAAGATTCATAGACCGTAATCAAACTGCATCTATGACTAATAATCCACCCTCAGGATATCATCCAAACAACTTTGGATATTAAGTTGCAAGCAACAGATTATTGCATTAAGTAAAGTGTGTAAAGTAAGAAATAGAATTATCCTTGGATAAAACATTATTGTTTTCTCCCTAGTAGCAACAGTACATCTACAATCTTAGAAGATATTGTGACTCTCCCCGATTATTAGAGGCATGAACCCACTATCGAGCATAAATACTCGCTCTTGGAGTCACAAGCATATAATTGGCCAGAGCATCTACTAGCAACGGAGAGCATCCAAGATCACAAATAACAATATAACAGATCATAATCAACTCAACCATAGTATTCAATATTCATCGGATCCTAGCAAACACAACATGTAACATTATATAAAGATGATCTTGATCGTGTTAGGTAGCTCACAAGATCAAAACATGAAGCATAAAGAGGAGAAGACAACCCCGTAGTCCAGAGATGAACTACTCACGCATCACTTCGGAGGCGGGCATGCTGATGAAGAGGCCTCCGGTGATAATCTCCCTCTCCGACAGGGTCCCGGGAAGAGCTTCATAACCCTACCGAACTAGGGTTGACGATGGTGGCGTCTACGAAACTTTTCGTGGATGGAGGCTCAGGTATCTAGGGCTTTTCCGAGGATGTGAATTTATAGGCGAAAGGTCAAGGTCGGTGGACGCCCGAGGGGCCCACACCATCCCTAGGCGCGGCCAGGGGGCCCGCGCCTAGGCATGGTGCGGCCGCCTTCCGGCTCTTCTCTGTCTCCCCTTTGACCGCGTCTTTGTGACAGAAAAAGCGGAACTTCCGCTTTTGTTTCGTCCAATTCCGAGAATATTTCCAGAATCACTTTTCTGAAATACAAAAACAACAGAAAACAGGAACTGATGTTGACAAGGGATTAACTTGTCAATGCCTACGGATTGTAGACTTAGGGTTTTGTAAGAAGTAGAGGGCAATTAGATCTCGAAGGTTTCAGCCAAAAAGGTACTCGGCTAAAGATTGCGGTGGTTCTGTTGACAATAGATTCGATTCTTTCTTTCTCCCTCGGCTCCCCTTTATATAGGAGATGGAACCGAGGCTTTTCGTGTCATACAAGTTACAAACTATGAGAGGCATATGGGCATTTCCTATATTGCTATCATATTCATATTACAACTCCAATTTCCTTATCCGAAGTTCTTTGAGCTTCCAGGCTTCTCAATCTTCGGGTCCATGGGCCTCTCGTCCTTTATAGATAACCCAGGTACCTTATCCGGAATGCCTGCTAGGCATACCTATGTCAGTAGCCCCGGAGATTTTGCTTGAATCATAGAGTCGAGTAAAATCTCCATCATAAAAATCACGGTATGCATTTATCATAACGATTATTTTGCTCAATGTCTATTTTGTTACAGGGATATTGGTAAATGAGGCTGGTTCATCTGACGGATCAGGTACCGGTTAATAGCTCTTGCGGCAAGCCCGCATAAACCTACTTCAAGCTCGAGTCCCTGGACTCGAATCTGGGATACCGGCGTAATTCGACATGCGCCGCTTAAGGACTTATCATTATCGAACTCCAGTTTTATTTTATCGAGTACCCAACGCGTCCGTCGAGATTTTTCTTCAAATATGTTGATGTGGATAAAGTGGGAGAGCGCATTCGGGTGCGATGCCACGCCACACATGATGGATCCTGGGGTCTTACCTTCATACTCTTTTTCGAGTAACGGCATTCAGAGTTGTAACCGCGGCGGACGCGATCTGAGAATATATTGTCGAGTGTCTTTGATCGGCTGGTGGAATACCTCATTTCTTCGCGATGTACGACAATTTCTTCGAATGCAACTCTTTATATTGTGTTGGCACACCTTCTCTTTCTTCTTGTCTGCTCTTTTTTTATCATCGGGTGCGCGACCAGCGCTCCCGATGGGAGTAGTCCCCAAGGCTACAACCTAGTGTTTGCACTTGGTTGTAGGCTCAACTTATGTTATCCCACCACTCTATCCTTCACTCGCATTTTTTATCCTCTTCTTCCCTTTTTATTTCGCCGGGTGCGCGACTAGTGCTCCCAATGGGAGTAGCCCCCGAGGCTACAGCCGAGTATTTGTACTTGGTTGTAGGCTCAACTTCTGTTATCTTGCCATTCTATATTTTCATCTTTACCTCTTATCGGAAGATTTTTCGATGCTTCTGATAAGGGTAGCCCCCGAACATGTGAACAGGTGCTTGCATCTGGACATAGGCTCCCAAATTTTTCTTCAACTATGTGTTGCTCCAACTCCTGAAGTTTTCTTCCCATCATATTTTTGCTTCACCTCTCGGAACTTTCCTTACTACGATGTCGCTGCTGATGATAGCCATGTATGGCCACCTCGGGAAGACGCGAATCCTAGCGAACCGCTGTTCCGTGGGTCCCAAACTCTGCACTTCCTCCACGTCGCGCTGGTGGGGCGCACACATCCTCCGTAAATACTGGCACGTGCGCGGTAACTTTCCCCAGTAAAATTAAAGTGAAAAGACCATTCAACCACTTGGACACGCGTATGGTTCATAATCCTTTCCTTCTCATCCGACGGTGGAACGTATCGTCTTCTTCCTATAAATTGGAATCTTGTCCTCACTTTTCCCCCTTCGGTACGCCGCACAATCTCTCTCCCTCTCTGCTCTTCTTCCTCTTTGAGCACACCACGCACGCGCCCTTTTTTTCCGCTCTGTTTCTTCGGCCGTACTTTCGCCATGGGTCAGCGCTCCAAGAAGTGCAGGAACCGCGCTCCAAGCACCGAAGAGCGCATGGAAAAGGCCAAGATCTCCGGATGGGACAGGTCAAAGCTTTCCACGCATGACAAGAAGATGCTGAAGAGGATGGGCCTGTTGAACAATGAAGCTATGCAGATGCCAGGAGACGAGAGTTCTCCCCATCCTCCTATCGGCTTTCGGGTAACTATCGTTGACTTCCTCATTCGCGGCCTCTCTGTTCCCGTTCACGAATTTCTCCGAGGCCTCCTTTTTATCTATGGGAACCAGCTGCACCACCTGACCCCCAATTCTCTTCTTCACATCTTCATTTTCATCAGTCTTTGCGAGTGCTTCCTGGGTATCCACCCTCACTGAGGCCTATGGAAAAGCATATTTTATCTCCGGCGCAACAACTCGAAGAATGCCATCTACAACGTGGGTGGCATTTGCATCTGCGTCCGCCCAGATGCTGACTATTTTGATGTGAAATTCGCCGACTCCGTCCAAGGCTGGCGCGAGAAGTGGCTTTTTATCAGGGACGAATCTTCATCTGCTCAGGAATATGGGCTTGCCCCCTTTGATGCTTCCGAAGATATTCAGAGGCGCCAATCTTGGGACGCAGAAGCTTCAGCCGAAGAAAAAGTGGCCACCAACGCTCTCATTGCGCGCATCCAAAAACATAAGAACACATATGGGGCAGAAATGTCGGGTGTGCAAATCATTGCTCACTTCCCGCGCATCCGAATTCAACCTCTCCAAGCTCGAAAAAATCCCATGTGGATGTATTTGGGCGCTGAAGAGTCTAACAGGGTTTCTACCGAGCTTCCCTTGAAGGACATGGAGAAGCTTGTCCGCCGCTTCACTTCCTTGAGCAAGAATCACGATGTCCGTACTTCCTGCCGCGTGGAGCCATTCAGTGGCAGCCACGCCCTTCCTGAAGTAAGTAATTTTCTTCGAATTATATTTACGATTTTTGACCACCTGTTTTGCTTTCTTGTTTTGATAATCTTTTTTTTCTTATCGTACTTTTTTCCTGCAAAAGCACCAAATTCTTTCCTCTCTCCCTCCTTTGTCTGATGGTGGTGAAGTGCATGGGCGAGCCGTTGTTCATGACGACTCGCAATAATCCTCCGTTCTTGAGAGCGAACCCGCGGAATCTCAAAAAACTGCAGGTTCCTCTGAGAAAGACTCGGAATCTGAGCAACCTTCTAAGTCCACTCAACCTGTTTCTCCTCCTCCTGCTTCTTCTCCAGAGAGACGCAAGAGGAAAAGAGACAATGATGATAAAGATTTCGGCGTGTCCAAACTCGCTGAACCAGTCGCCGAAGAATGTTCTCTCGAAGATCAGGAAAACCTCGACCCCTACGCCATGACTGGTGTTGTCAGCTCGTAAGTTGTTCTTTTCTGTTTCTTCCTATCTTATTTATTTCGATTTCCTTATACTTATGTTGTTGCTATATTGGCAGAGCTGACGAAGAAGAGATGGAGCCCGAAACTCATGGGCATGCTAACACGAGCACCTCGAACACGTTGGTTCTCTCTGAGGATCAACGTGTTGTGCCAGAAGCGTCGCCTCCGCCGCAAGTTGATCCAGAAGTATCGACTCCGGTGCCCAACCCCCGAGCACCGAGGCCGAAGAAAGCTAAAACCAGGACTGCTGGTGAGCAGGAACTTGCTACTGGGACCACTTCGATTCCTCTCCTTGAGGATGTAAGTTTTCCTTCCCTGGTTGTCGCCTTTTAACTCGAAAGATTTTATAATTTCTGGAACTATATATTTTTTCTTATCGACTTTCCTGCAGCCCTTGATGAAGAAACTAGTTGACTTAGGTTCCCATTTCATCGGGTTCCGTGACGAAGTCGCAACTTTACGGAAATCCTCTTTCTCCCTGCAACGGCGCCAGAATTTTTTTTATGTAGTGCAGTTGGGAAACCCCAAGAGGAAGGTATGATGAGCATAGCAGCAAGTTCTCCCTCAGTAAGAAACCAAGGTTTAATCGACCAGTAGGATAAAGAAATCACTTCTGAAGGTTGTTGTTGACTGACTTTGGCAGGGCGTACTACCGGTGTTAGCAACAACGTGGAACATGCATACAACACAACCAAACTAATTTGCCCCATCTTAGAGTGAGGTTATTAATCTCACTGGTTTTGCTGAAAACGAAGAATTAGACGTATAGTGTGGAAATAGTTGTTTGTTTGCAGTGAAATAAAGAGAACAGTACTTGCAGTATATGGTTTTATCAATTGTAAAGAAAGGACCGGGGTCCACAGTTCACTAGAGGTGTCTCTCCATAAAGATAAATAACATGCTGGGTAAACAAATTACAGTTAGGCAATTGACAGAATAAAGACCATACATGATAAGATAATTACGATGAGATTCATTTGGGCATTACAACAAGATTCATAGACCGCAATCCAACTGCATCTATGACTAATAATCCACCCTCGGGATATCATCCGAACAACTTTGGGTATTAAGTTGCAAGCAACAGATTAAGGCATTAAGTAAAGTGTGTAAAGTAAACAATAGAATTATCCTTGGATAAAACATTGTTGTTTTCTCCCTAGTAGCAACAGCCCATCTACAACCTTAGAAGTTATTGTCACTCTCCCAAATACTAGAGGCATGAACCCACTATCGAGCATAAATACTCCTCCTTGGAGTCACAAGCACATACTTGGCAAGAGCATCTACTAGCAACGGAGAGCATGCAAGATCACAAATAACATATATAATATACCATAATCAACTCAACCATAGTATTCAATATTCATCGGATCCCAGCAAACACAACATGTAGCATTACATAAAGATGATCTTGATCATGTTAGGTGCTGAGTGCGGAGTTGATGAGGGAGAATTTATGCGCAACGTTGGGTGGAAACCCAAGAGGAAGGTATGATGAGCACAGCAGGAAGTTTTCCCTCAGTAAGAAACCAAGGTTTATCGACCAGTAGGAGAAAAACGTTCTCTCGCGAGGTGTTGCAAACCAACTCGTGGCAGGGCGCACTGCCGGCGTCAGCAGCAACGTGGAGACCTGCACACAAACAACCAAGTGCTTTTTCCCCAACTTTCAGCGAGGTTGTCAAGCTCACTGGTTTTGCTGAAAACAAAGGATTAAATGAACCATGTAGAAGAAGAATTGTTTGCAGAGAATAGAACAGGAAAATGCTGTAGAAGATTGCAATTAAAAGAAGAAGGACCGGGGTCCACGGTTCACTAGAGGCGCCTCCCCAATAAAATAAATATGTTGGGTAAACAAATTACAGATGGGCAATTGACAAACAGAGATTCTACACTAATGGTTGGTGCAGAATACATGCTATGAAAGTATGCGGGCATTACAACAATATACATAGACCGTAATCCAACTTCATCTATGACTAATAATCCACCTTCGGGATTGCATTTGCGACACCCTCCAGTATTAAGTTGCAAGCAACGGACTATCGCTTTAAGCAATGTGTGTAAAGTAAACGATGAAACTACCCTTGAATAGAACACCGATGTTTTCTCCCTATTAGCAAAAACACATCTACAACCGTAGAGAACAACGTTACTTCCCATGGTTAAATAGAGGAATGAACCCACTATCGAGCATAAATACTCCCTCTTGGAGTCGCTAGCATCTACTTGGCCAGAGCATCTACTAGAAACGGAGAGCATGCAAGATCATAATAACATAATACATAATATCAACCAAAGCAATCTCTCTATAAATTGGATCCACATCAAACCAACATGTAGCAATTACAAATAAATGATCTTGATCATGTGAGGTAGCTCACAAGATCTATACATGAAGCACAACAAGGAGAGGACAGCCATCTAGCTACTGCTATGGACCCATGGTCCCGTGGAGAACTACTCACGCATCACCTCGGATGAAGACATGGCGATGTAGAGTCCTCCGGCGGTGATTTCCCTCTCCGGCAGGGTGCCGAGATGGACTGCAGAACCCACCCGAACTAGGGTTTGGTTGACGGCGGCGTCGGAAATTTTCGTGGATGGAGGCTCGGGTCCCTGGGATTTTCCCGATACGAGGAATAAATAGGCGGAAGGGCGGAGCAAACGAGGCGACGAAGCGCCAGTACATGGGCCAGGCGCGGCCAAGGGTGGGGCCGCGCCTGCCCTATGTACTGCCACGTGGCAGCTCTCCTGCGTGTGTCCTTCTGGCTCCGTCTTCGTCCCGGAAAAATAAGACTTTGGGCTTTTGTTTCGTCCAATTCCGAGAAACTTTCATGTACAACTTTTCTGAAACACAAAAACAGCAGAAAACAGGAACCTGCACTGCAACACTGCGTTAATAGGTTAGTCCCATAAAATGCTAAAAAGTGTGAAAAAGTGCACATAAAACATATAAAAATTGTAACAAAACAAGCATGGAGCATCAAAAATTATAGATACGTTTGGGACGTATCAACATCCCCAAGCTTAATTCCTGCTCGTCCTCGAGTAGGTAAGTGATAACAAACAAATAATTTTTGCGGTGACATGCTGTCACACTACTTTGATCAATCTAAGTGTAAAAGCAAACATAGCTGGAATCATAGAATCCTAACATATACATGATAGATATAATCAAACAATGAAACTTAATAACCATGCTAAAACATGAGTAGTAATCAAACAAAAGAAAATGTATAACGTGCATGGAAAGCAAAGTGATTGTCAAGAGCATAGCATAGATACATAATAAAGTGGTACTCAGCTTGTCCCATAAGTGGAAGCAAAACATAAATGCTTGGACACCTTTAAAAGATTATAAGGATGACTAGAAACAAAAAAAATTGAACAAGCAATACCATAATTATAAATCAATCAATAAAATCTTGGGACCATGCACATAAAACTAAGAATGACAACTATGTTCTCATAAGTGGTGAATAAACTAGAAGGTGTAGACTCAACATAAAAGTAAAAGAAGGTCTCTCTTTGAGAGGCAAGTAAGATCACTCATGTGCTAGAGCTTTTTATTGAAACAACAAGAGTATAAAATGCACTTTTGAGAGGTGGTTGTTCATGTCAACGAGTAGTAAAAAGAGCTGTCATCTTCCATACTAAGCAAGTTTGAGAGCGGTTCCGAAATATTTGGGCGGAGCCTCTTTTCATTTATACTACTTATAAAATTGTGACACTCCTCCCAACCTTTGCTTACACATACCATGGCTAACCGAATTCTCGGGTGCCAACCAAGCAATCACAAACAATGGAGGAGTGCCCTTTTCTTATAATTTTCCTATTTTCTTTCCCTATTGGAAGTTGTGGTCAAACCAGCTCTTCTTTTTTTATATACTTTTTTATGTGACAAGCAAGATGAAGCTCGCGAGTCTTTGAGTTACTTAACTAGTATGGAAGACGATAACCACAATTTTAATTTACTTCCTCATGAGCTAAAAACAATGTCACAAAATAAGGAACTGTTTGAATGTTTTAAAGGTAGCACACGAGCAAACTACTATGGAATGGCAATGAAATACCACATATAGGTAGATATGGTGGACACTTTGGCGTATTTGGTTTTTGGTGGTTGGATGCATGAATAAAATACTCATACAAATGGAGGCTAGAAAAAGACCGGGTGCGACCAACTAAGAGAGCATAATGGCCATAATCATGCACAACGACATAATATATTAATCAAAGCATAAAGTGATACACAAGTTGCAAACTAAATGATCATAGAGGCAAGAATTAACTGGAATGTAGTCATAACATGTTGCAAAACATGTGCCAAGTTGACCTAAATAAAACATTCGCAGGAGAATATATACCACAATATTATGCTTTTCTATTGTATGCTAAAACAATGCATGAAACCTTCAATGGCACACTAAACACTCTCAGTATTTGAGACTAATCATAACGAAAACATAATTAACAAGCTCATCATGAGAATAACATCTAGCAAGATATGCAAAAATAACTATGTCACCGTCTAAAAATGCTTCCATTTGCATCACATACACATAAAACTTTTTTCATGCTTCCAACGCCAACCAAATGAAACCAAACAACTCTCATATATGAAAAACAAGTAAATGTCCAGAGATCTATTGAAACTCAAATAAATGTAAAAGTGGAGCGTGTCTCTCTCCAACGCAAAATGCATAACAGTGGAGCGCGTCTCACTCCAAAATAAACATGCAAAACAGCGGAGCGTGTCTCACCCCAAAGTCAATATGCAAAGCGGTGGAGCGTGTCTCACTCCAAAGTAAACATGAATGATGGGATCCAACTTTATTGAAAGTAAACACATAGAAAAAATTAAAGACGCTCCAAGGATAACACATATCACATGAAGGAATAAAAATATAGCGTGTTGAAAAATGCCCTGGTGCTTTTTGTTGATGAAGAGGGGATGCCTTGGGCATCCCCAAGCTTTGACGCTTGTACTTCTTGGATATTTCTTGGGGGGTACAGGGGACATCCCCAAGCTTGAGCTCTTGTCCATGATTCATCTTATTGCATTATTCTTCTCTCCCTACACTTGAAAACTTTCTTCACACAAAACTCAGCACAATCGATTAGCAACATTAGTGCAAATAAAAATATATCAAACCAGCAAGGCTTCAGTAATGGCACATATCAAACACTTATTTTAACATATGATACTGTCGCTACTTCTTCCCAAAGCTCTTTTTCACAAAAGAACTGAAAAATACGAAGCATAAGACGCAAATGCAAAACATGGCAGAAATCTGTCAAAACAGACCAGCAGTCAGAGATCGAAATTAAAGAAATAGTTATATTGCTCAAATCGAAAAATTCTAACTAACTAAACTTAGCTAACATACTGGTTCATAAGCACAAAAAATGTCAGCTCAAAATAACGTTCTGGCGATTTTTAAGAATTTTTTTCGTGACCAGCACAGAATCTGTTTCAGAATTGCAAATACCCCAAACACTGCTTTATTTCTATTAGCGGCTACCCTTGACACAAAAACGAAATAAAAATGATAAGGAGAGGTTATTACAGTGGAAATAACTTCCAAGACTCAACAAAGTAAAAATAACAGAAATAAAACATGGTTGTCTCCCGTAAGCGCTTTTCTTTAACGCCTTTGAGCTAGGCGCAGAAAGGGTGCAAATCAAGTATTGTCAAGAGGTGGATCATCAACACCATAAGTTATCCTATAAATAGAGTCATAAGGTGACTTCTTTCTTTTTCTAGGGAAGTGTTCCATACCTATTTTGAGTGGAAATTGATAACGAATTATTCCATCTCTCATATCAATGATAGCACCTGCAGTTCTAAGAAACGGTCTTCCCAAAATAGTAGGGCATGAAGCATTGCATTCAATATCCAAAACAACAAAATCAACGGGGAAATAATTAGTATTCACTTGTATAAGAACATTATCAACTCTCCCCAAAGGTTTCTTGGCAGCAACATCAACAAGAAGAACATCCAAATAACATTTTTCTAACGGTGGCAAGTCAAGCATATCATAAACTCTTTTAGGCATAACAAAAATACTTGCACCAAGATCACATAAAGCATTACAATCAAATTCTTCTACTCTCATCTTAATAATAGGTTCCCAACTATATTCTAAATTTTTAGGAATTGAAGCCTCATGTTTCAACTTCTCTTCCATCATTTTTTCATAATAGCACAAGCAATATGCTTTGTAAGAGCAACATTTTGTTCACTAGTATTGGGAGTTTCAGCGAGCTTTTGCAAGAACTTTATAACTTCAGTAATGGTACAACTTTCAAAATCAAAATCATTGCTATCAAAAATAAAAAGTACAATTATCTCCCACACCTCTAAAAATTTCAGCACGCTTGTCGGGAACAGTTTTAATGGGTTTATACACTTTTCTATGTGGAGTGGGGACTTTTTCTACATTTTCGATTTTGCTAGTAGTAGTAGGAGGTTTGCTAGCATTCAAAGGTTCAGTATTACTATTGGTGGTGATTGTGTAAACCTTGGCTAAATTATTTTCTCTAGCCATATCATCTTCTCTTTCCCACCTAGCTAGCATGCAATTCAGCTAACAACCTCATACTGTCATCAATTCTAACTTGAATAGCATTTGCTTGAGAAAAAGTTTTATTCTCAGTATTATCATGAGGAACAACCTTTAATTTAAGAAGATCAACATCAAGAGCAAGGCTATCCACTTTAGAAACAAGAGCATCTATTTTGCTAAACTTTTCCTCCACAGATTTATTAAAAGCAGTTTGTTTACTAATAAAATCTTTGAGCATACCCTCAAGTTCAGAGGGAGCACTCCTATTGCTGTTATAAAAATTACCATAAGAGTTACTAAAACCACTTCCATTGTTGGGACGATACGGTCTATAATTATTGCTACCAAAATTATTCCTATAGGCATTATTATTAAAATTGTTGCTCCTAATAAAATTCACATCTACATTTTCTTCTTGAGCAACCAAAGAGGCCAAAGGAACATTGTTTGATAGGAGCATTATTATTTGCAAGCATAGACATAATAGCATCAATCTTATCACTCAAAGTAGAAGTTTCCTCAACAGAATTTACCTTTTTACCTTGTGGAGCTCTCTCGGTATGCCACTCCGAATAATTTACCATCATATTGTCCAGAAGTTTTGTAGCCGCCCCCAAGGGTCATAGACATAAAAGTGCCTCCAGCAGCTGAATCCAATAAGTTCCTTGAAGAAAATTTTAGTCCTGCATAGAAGGTTTGAATAGTCATCCAAGTAGTCAGTCCATGAGTGGGACAATTTTTAACCAAAGATTTGATTCTTTCCCAAGCTTGGGCAACATGCTCAGTATCAGATTGTCTAAACTTCATAATATCACTTCTCAAAGATATAATTTTAGCAGGAGCATAATATTTTCCAATAAAATCATCTTTGCATTTAACCCAAGAATCTAGGCAAAGATAGCAACCACTCCTTAGCTCTACATCTTAATGAGAAAGGAAATACTTTCAACTTAATAATATCACCATATACATTCTTATATTTTTGCATCTCACATAGTCTCAACAAAATTGTTGAGGTGAGAAGCAGCAGCATCAGTACTAACACCAGAAAACTGCTCTTTCATAACAAGGTTCAACAAAGCAGGCTTAATCTCATAAAAAGCTGCTTCAGGAGCAGGTGGAGCAATGGGTGTGCAAATAAAATCATTGTTGTTGGTGCTAGTAAAATCACACAACTTAGTATTCTCAGGAGTAGCCATTTAATAAAAATAATGCAAGCAATAGAAATAAAAGCTATTCTAATTTTTTTGGATTTTCGATATAAAATGCAAACAAGATAAAAATAAAATATGCAAGCAAAACAATAAAAAAGTAAAAGAGTTGAGAGTGAGAGACCCCCCCCCCCCCCCCGCAGAAGAGATGCTTTTCTCCCCGGCAACGGCGCCAGAAAAAGTCTTTGCTGAGCGCGGAGTTGATGAAGGAGAATTTATGCGCAACATTGAGTGGAAACCCAAGAGGAAGGTATGATGAGCACAACAGGAAGTTTTCCCTCAGTAAGAAACCAAGGTTTATCGACCAGTAGGAGAAAAACGTTCTCTCCCGAGGTGTTGCGAACCAACTCGTGGAAGGGCGCATTGCCGGCGTCAGCAGCAACGTGGAGACCTGCACACAAACAACCAAGTACTTTGTCCCCAACTTTCAGCGAGGTTGTCAAGCTCACTGGTTTTGCTGAAAACAAAGGATTAAACGAACCGTGTAGAAGAAGAATTGTTTGCAGAGAACAAAACAGGAAAATGTTGTAGAAGATTGCAATTAAAAGAAGAAGGACCGGGGTCCATAGTTCACTAGAGGCGCCTCCCCAATAAAATAAATATGTTGGGTAAACAAATTACAGATGGGCAATTGATAAACAGAGATTCTACGCTAATGGTTGGTGCATAATACATGCTATGAAAGGATACGGGCATGATACGTCTCAAACGTATCTATAATTTCTTATGTTCCATGCTAGTTTTATGACAATACTCACATGTTTCATATACACTTTATATCATTTTTATGCATTTTCCGGTACTAACCTATTAACAAGATGCCGAAGCGCCAGTTCCTATTTTCTGCTGTTTTTGGTTTCAGAAATTCTACACAGGAAATATTCTCGGAATTGGACCCCACAAAGACAGAAGTCAATATTTTGCCGAGACGGACCCAGAGAGCCAGAGAAGGGCCAGAGGGGGGCCAAGGGGCCCCCACACCATAGGGGGGCGCGGGCCCACCCCTGGCTGCGCCACCAGGTGGGGAGGGCACCCTGGGGCCCCTCCGAGGCCGCCCTTTCGCCTATATATTCCTTCCGTCGTGAAAACCCTAAAATAATAAGTCATATTCCACGAAAAGTTACGTAGCCGCCGCCATCGCGAAGCCAAGTTCGGGGGACATAAGTCTCTGTTCCGGCACGCCTCCGGGACGGGGAAGTGCCCCCGGAATCCATCTCCATCGACTCCACCGCCATCTTCATCGCCGTTGTTGACTCCCATGATGAGGAGGGAGTAGTTCTCCCCCGAGGCTGAGGGCTCTACCGGTAGCTATGTGGTTCATCTCTCTCTCCCATGGTGCGATCTTTATGTGATCATGAGCTTTGTAATCTAGTTGAATATATAGATGTTACTCTTGTCTATTATGCACTCTAGAGGTTACTTTAATATGAACTCCGGATTCACTCTCCACGGTGTGATGGTGACAGTGTGCGCATCGTGTGTGATTCCTTTATGACGTTGTGGAGCTTGTTTACTCCGGCTTGAGGTGTGCTTTTGCAGCCCTACACAATGAATGGTGTTTGTTATCCAATAAGAGAGTGTTTGAGAGTAGCATTTATTCATTCAATTATGTGATCATTGTTGAGAGTGTCCACTAGTGAAAGTATGATCCCTAGGCCTTGTTTCTAAGCATTGAAACACCGTTTCCAACAAGTTCTGCTACATGTTCGCTTGCTGCCATTTTTATTTCAGATTACAATTACTACTTATAATCATCCATATTACTTGTATTTCACTATCTCTTCGCCGAACTAGTGCACCTATACATCTGACAAGTGTATTAGGTGTGTTGGGGACACAAGAGACTTCTTGTATCTTAATTGCAGGGTTGCTTGAGAGGGATATCTTTGACCTCTACCTCCCCGAGTTCGATAAACCTTGGGTGATTCACTTAAGGGAAACTTGCTGCTGTTCTACAAACCTCTGCTCTTGGAGGCCCAACACTGTCTACGGGAATAGAAGTGTGCGTAGACATCAAGCTATTTTCTGGCGCCGTTGCCGGGGAGGTAAGGTAAAATAAGGTATTCACATCCTCCGACTACTAAGCTATTTCCTAGCACTGTTTCCGGTGTGTGAGTGCTCGAAGTTATTTCCTTTAGATTCTGCAATTACATCTTTTTGTTTCTTGTTTTTATTTTTCACTAGTTAGGCATAATGGAAAACAACAAAAAATTTAGTGAGCTTTTTAATCTGTTTCCTGAGTTAAGACATGAATTGTTTGATGCGAAAATTAGAAAACCTATGGAACCTTATTTGCATGCTAGTAGCAATGTTATTAGTATGAACGCAATTACTGCTAATGCTATGGAAAAGTCTAAGCTTGGGGAAGCTAGTTTATATAAAAATAATCTTTTTGCTCCTCAGCTTTGGAAGAAGTATTTTGCCTTGATAATGCTTTGTCTCCAATATGTGGTGATTCGAATGATGCTTGTGATATTCCAAATCCACCTACTGAAAGTATTCCCTTCAATATACCTACGAAAATTGTTGAACTTGCTATGAACAATTGCTATTTTGGAGATGGGACTGTCCATCCTAGTGATCATTTACTCTTTATACATGAATTATGCGAGTTGTTCAAGAGTGCAGGTATTTCAAAGGACCAAGCTAAGAGGAAGCTATTCTCTATATCTCTGAAGGGCAGAGTTGCGGAATGGTATAAGATGCTGAAGAATGGTCGATCTATTGGTTGGGAGGAAATTGTACCTCTCTTTTATTCTAAATTTTATCCTCCTCATGAAGTGCATGTTGATAGGAATTACATTTATAACTTTTATCCTCGTGATGGAGAGAGTATTTCCCAAGCATGGGGGAGATTGAAGTCACTAATGCTCAAATGTCCCATTCATGAGCTCCCCAGTAATGTTATTATTAATAATTTTTATGCAAGGCTTTCAGGACACCACAAGGACTATCTAGATGCCTGTTTGGAGGGATCTTTCACAAGCAAGGAGGTTGAAGCTAGATGGGATCTTCTTGAAAGAATTCAAAGCAATACTGAAGATTGGGATAACGACAAAGGTAAAGAATCAGGTATAAACTACGAGTATGATTGCATTAAGTCTTTCGCTCAAACTGCTAATTTTTAAGAGCTTAGTGCTAAATATGGTCTTGATCCTCAAATTATGGTCGATTGTTATAGAGCCTTTGCTTCTCATATTAATGTTCCTAAAGAAAATTGGTACATGTATCATGAACCTTTTAAAGACACTTGCATGGAAAATGAAATTGTTGTTTATGATTGCAATAAACATGCCCAAACTTCTAAAAATGCTATTTCCTATAAGCATGTTAATTTTTGTGGAATTCATAGACCTTGTGAAAAGAATAAAATTGAAGAAGAATATTGTATCCATCACAGGAATGAAAAAACTAGAAAGTGGTCTAGGGCTCTAGATGATCTTGGTGAAAAAGTTTGTGCCCTCTATCCTTTTATTTGTGAACTTTGCCATAGAGTGGGTCATTTTAATTTTCAATGCTCCTCCAATGATAATTCGAACCTCATGAGTGCTGCAAATTTGTATTGTGATGATGAAATCACTCCTAATCAGCATGATGAACTTACTTTATTTTTGGGGTGTGAAGAGTTATCAAGAAAAATTTCTTTGTTAGATATGAGTGATCTTGATATGAATAGTGTGTTGCATGGATGTTATCTCTATTGTGTTAATAATTGCCATGCCAACACCTACATACAAAGTGTTATAAAGGATGAGACTTTACCAAAATATGATAGGACTAATATGTGTTTTGTTCTTTTTAATGAAAGAGAGGTATCCTCCCAAGTTTCTTCTATTGTTTCTAATAATAAACCAGGTTATGTGGAGAAGCTTCCTTTCAAGCCTCTCCCACCTAAAGGGGAAAAGAAGAAGAAGAAGGGAACGAAGAAGAAGCAGAGGGGGAATAAAAAGAAAGAGGTAACGGCATATCCCCACGTGTACGAGATAACGATAGGTAGCAGTAAGTATGTTGCTCTTAATGATTATTATGATAATGAATCTGAGTACAATGATCTTCCTATGCCCTTTACCTACATTAGTGATCATGATTTGGAAGAGCACACTACTTTTGATATTGAAGATCTCTGGGACACTAATTCTGAAAATGATGATGTTAATAATTGCCATAGTATTAGTACTATCCATGTTTCTTCCCATAATGATATAGAAAGCTCTAAGCTTGGGGATGAGGTGTTTGAAAATCCTTTTGCTACTGATGATTATATGTTTGATACATCTCCTTCTAGTAACACTGATGGTATGTTTATAGATGAACACACTGTGGAAGATAACTATTCTATTTCTTATGATGACACTATGCCTCCAATCTTTGACAATTATTATAAAGAATACTATGACATAGGTTATAATTACAGTCATCCTCATGAAACTTGTCATAGTTATGGAGGGATTACCCAAAACCATCTCTCTAATAAACAGCTTGTCTATCATATTCAAGTTCGTTATGGTGATTGTGATATTTTCAGTCCATCTACTATTGAGCATAAAATTCATTATGATTATTCTATGCCTCCTATATATGATGATTATGGTGATGAGAATAATAATGATAGCTATTTTATTGAATTTGCTCCCACTACAATTAATAGTAATGACTATGCTTATGTGGAGAGTAATAATTTTATGCATGTAGCCTGATGACCCACAAGTATAGGGGGTGTATCGCAGTATCTTCGATAAGTAAGAATGTCGATCCCAACGAGGAGCAGAAGGTGTTGACAAGCAGTTTCGATGAAGAATTCACTGTAAATGCTCACAGACAAGTATTCAGGGGTTTTGATGTAATAGATGAATAAAGTACGAGTAAGTAAAGTGCGAGAGTAACAATTGCAGCGAGTGGCCCAATCCTTTTTAGCACAAAGGACAAGCCGGTTTGTTTACTTATAATGACCAAACGTTCTCGAGGACACACGGGATTTTAGTCTAGTGCTTTCGCTACATACGGCTAATTAATCTTCATTGTTTTGATAAGTGTTGTGTGGGTGAACCTATGCTAATGTACCGCCCTTCCTAGGACTAATACATACTTGTGATTATACCCCTTGCAAGCATCCGCAACTACAAGAAAGTAATTAAGATAAATCTAACCACGGCCTTAAACTCTGAGATCCTGCGATCCCTCCTGCATCGATATACCAACGGGGGCTCAGGTTTCTGTCACTCCGGCAACCCCGCAATTGGCAAACGAGTACAAGATGCATTCCCCTAGGCCCATAAAGGTGAAGTGTCTTGTAGTCGACGTTCACACGACACCACTAGAAGAATAACACCACAACTTAAATATCATAACATTGAATATTACTCAACCATACTTCACTACTAACATTTAGACTTCACCCATGTCCTCAAGAACTAAACGAACTACTCACGAGACATCATATGGAACATGATCAGAGGTGATATGATAATGAATAACAATCTGAACATAAACCTTGGTTCAACGGTTTCACTCAATAGCATCAATAACAAGTAGAAATCAACACCGGGAGAGTTTCCCCTATCAAACAATCAAGATCAAACCCAAATTGTTACAGCGGTGACGAGGTGCAGCGGTGGAGACGGCGGTGATGATGATGAAGATGATGGTGATGGTGATGGAGATGATGTCCAGCTCGATGACGGTGACGATGGCATCGATTTCCCCCTCCGGGAGGGAATTTCGCGACATACCCCTGGAGCTTAGGTTTTCGGGACGAAGGAGTACGTGAAGAAAAAGGGGCGAGAGGGGCTGTGGGCCCCCCTCCTCACAGGGCGGCGCGGCCAGGCCTTGGGCCGCGCCGGCCTATGGGGTGGGCCTACCTCGGGTCCCCTCTTCTCCCCCTTCTGGCTCCCTTCGTCATCTGGAAAAATATGATTTTTCGTGTAATTCCCGTCAATTGTTGATCTTCCGAAATATTGCATTCTGACGGTGCTTTTTCCAGCAGAATCCTGGCTCCGGTGCGCGATCCTCCAATAATCATGAAACATGCAAAATAGATGAAATAACATAAGTATTATCTCCAAATATGAAATATATCAATGAATAACAGCAAGTTATGATATAAAATAGTGATGCAAATTGGACGTATCAACTCCCCCCTAGCTTAGACCTCGCTTGTCCCCAAGCGAAACTGAACTCGGTAAACAGGACCACATGTTTATGGAGTGAAGAGTCGATAAATCAAATACGGACAAGAAGCATCATATTCATTCACACAAGACATTCTAGTAAACAACTTCCTCATATAACTCAACTTGAAACAAGTATAAGGTAATCACAAATAAAGGTGCATAAGAAATCATAGTTGGTGATGGCAAACTTTGTTCTTGGTCAGAGAACAGTTAACAGATTATACTTATCTATTGAGCAGCGCTCTCATGTTAAAGTTTATATGGCTTATCTTGCATACTCAATCATAATGATCATTGATAACTTTCAAAGCTATATTCATTTAGGTAAAACTTGTACTAAACAAGGAAGAATAAAAGACATGATGAAGCAAATCACAATATAATAGTTTGATCACAACAACTAAAATGCTTGCTCGAGATGGAGGGAAATAGGTTTACTGACTCAACATAAAGTAAAAGACATGCCCTTCGCAGAGGGAAGCAGGGATTAAATCATGTGCTAGAGCTTTTTCAGTTTTGAAATCATATAAAGAGAATAAAAGTAAAGTTTTGAGAGGTGTTTGTTGTTGTCAACGAATGGTAGCGGGTACTCTAACCCCCTTGCCAAACGAGACCTCCAAAGAGCGGCTCCCATGAAGGACGTTATCTCTACCAGCAAGGTAGATCATCCCTCTTCTCTTGTGTTTACACATGTACTTTAGTTTATTTAAGGATGACACTCCCCCCAACCTTTGCTTACACAAGCCATGGCTAACCGAATCCTCGGGTGCCTTCCAACAATCTCATACCATGGAGGAGTGTCTATTGCAAAATTAAGTTGCTTACTGATGAATCAGAGCAAAACATGTGAAGAGAGTTATTAATGGAAGTTGATTAATTGGGGCTGGGAACCCCGTTGCCAGCTCTTTTTGTAAAATTATAGGATAAGTGGATGAAGCCACTAGTCCATTAGTGGAGGCAGCCTAACAAGACCGAAAGATAAAACACCACATACTTCCTCATGAGCTATAAAACATTGACACAAATAAGAAGTAATGAATTTTGAATTGTTTAAAGGTAGCACAAGAAGTATTTACTTGGAATGGCAGGAAATACCATGCAGTAGGTAGATATGGTGGACACAATTGGCATAGGTTTGGGTTCAGGTTTGGATGCACGAGAAGCATTCCCTCTCGGTACGGGTCTTTGGCTAGCAAGGTTAATTAGCAAGCATAAGAGTTGAGGGAAACAAGCAAATATACATGTGATAGACATAATCATGCATCTTTCTTGCAAGCACAAACAATTTTAACTTCAGAATAATAAGCTATGAGCTAACAAGAAAGGAAAACAATGAAACAACTATATGTATTTCTCTTTTCTACTTAAACCTCAAGGTGTTGTTGCTATTGACCAATGCTAAGTTTGCCAAAACCAAATAGATTTACTCAATGCTCCCAAAGTGGTACCAATACTAAAATCAAGATCAATCATATAACTGAAATTGCAAACTAAAATAAGATGTGCAATATGTAAATGATAAGACTTCTCATTAATATTTCATATCGATAACTCACACCAAGGGATACATAGACAACCAACTAAAGGAGAGATACTTCCACACTGCAACCCATCTTATATGATAACTTCCCTACTCATGATATGACACTACTTGATAGTAAAAAGTAAAAGGTAGTGATGATGTGATACCGCGGCACTCCCCAAGCTTGGAACAAACCAAGGGGATGCCAATACCGATGATGAATTACTCCTTTGGCGATGGTGGTGATGAATTCCCGTCTTCGGACTTCCAAGGAAGAGGCTCTCCATCAACAAACGACATCTTGGTCTCGGGAATCCCGAAACTAGCAGCATGGCTTATGTGTTTAAACCTGTTTTCATACTCACAATTCTGATTACGAACGTCATAGAGTTGAGCTTGGAGTTTGTTGGTGGTGTCGTGAACTGAGAGGATGTCGCCCCATAGCTTTGCAGTTTCCTTCTCGTGTTCAGCAATGAGTTCAGATACAATCTTGTGGAAGATATCCACTTCACGCTCAGCCATCTTCTTGTAGTTGAAGACCTCTTGTTCTAGCTTCTCCATCCTGTCTTCCAAGCTTCCTTCTCCTTTAGGACCCTGGACATCTTTGATCTGCAGCTCCCCACCAACGAGCGGCAACTCCTTGGGATGCATCCTCGGCTCGTTCATGTACGAGTTGTCAACGCCCTTGCGAGAACTGTCCCCGGAGTTTCGACGAAGACATGATACCTTTAGATCCGAAGCAAATCCTGGCAGAAACAACTCAAAACAAAACACGTCGAGAAAACGATATACGGACCTCCAGGGGTCCGGGGGATTATATAGCAAAAAATTTCACAACAAACGGAAAGTACCAGGTCGAACCAGAGTCGGAAAGGGGCAACGAGGCGGCGTCCTCATAGGGCGGCGCGGCCAGGCTGGGGCCCGCGCCGGCCTATGGGGGCACCTCCTCGTGCGCCTCCTCCACTCCGTTTCGATCTCGTAATTTTTCATATTTTCCAAAAACAGCAAAAACATTGTTCGGAAAGTAAATCGCGAACTCTGTATTACCTGTACTGTTACCTATTCAAAGTCAAGTTCTGACGGACTCTCAATTTGACCTTTGATGAAAGCCTCCGGTGTTTCCACTCGAATAACATCAACATCAACATTATAAGAATCACCTGAGATATAATGCTTGAGTCTTTGTCCATTCACCACTTGTGTGGCATTGCCTTGGAGAGAACTAATTTTAATTGCTCCTGAACGATACACCTCCTCAACAAAATATGGTCCTTCCCATTTCGAGAGTAATTTCCCTGCAAAGAATCTGAGACGAGACCGATACAATAGGACATTATCCCCAATATTAAACTCTCTTTTGATAATCCTTCTATCATGCCATTTCTTAACTTTCTCTTTAAAGAGTTTAGCATTTTCATAAGCTTCACTTCTCCATTCATCTAGAGAACTTAATTGCAGCAACCTCTTATTATCGGCTAGTTTAGGATCTTTATTTAGTTCTCTAACAGCCCAATAAGCTTTGTGCTCTAGTTCTAAAGGTAAATGACAAGCTTTTCCATAAACCATTTTATAAGGTGACATTCCCATGGGATTTTTATAAGCAGTTCTATAAGCCCATAGTGCTTCCTTCAATTTACTAGCCCAATTCTTTCTAGTTTTATTAACAGTCTTTTGCAAGATAGATTTAATCTCTCTATTTGATAGTTCTACTTGCCCACTAGTTTGTGGATGATAAGCGGAAGCAATTCTATGATTAATACCATATTTAGCAAGAGTTTTTCTAAAACCACCATGAATAAAATGAGAACCTCCATCTGTCATAATATATCTAGGAACTCCAAATCTAGGAAAAATAATGTCTAAAAGCATTCTTAAAGAGGTCTCACCATCAACACTTTTTGTAGGTATGGCTTCCACCCATTTAGTAACATAATCAACAGCAACAAGTATATGAGTGTTACCTTCTGAAGAGGGAAAAGGTCCCATGAAGTCAAATCCCCAACAATCAAACCACTACAAAGGAAAACAATTTTTTTGACAAATCACTTTCGTCATGTTAAGGCCAATTTTCGTCAAGGATTACTTCGCGGTGACAAAATTTGATCGTCATGGGGTTCGTCAAGGAAGCTCCGTCATAAAATATCGGGGTGACGGTATGCATTTTTTCGTCAACGTCAAATGTTTGATGGTGACGACACTGCAAATTCGTCAACATCAAAGGTTCATTGTTGACGAGACGGGTTTGTCACGAAAAATTGCAACTTTCGTCAATATCTAAATCTTGGGAAGTTTCGATTGGTCGAAAAAAAGCATACGTGGCCTTACATGTGGGTCCATTTGGCTTCGACAACATGGGTCCGACGGCGGCCGACATGGATATCTCGTCATGTGGGACCGGCATGGTGCTGATCTGGTGGGACCCACAAAATATTATGACAAGTCTGGACCCACAATATTCTGACCGGTGGGATCCACAAAATTCGGACAAGTGGGACCAGGTTGTTGCCGACATATGGGTCCCCATAATGCTCGATCGGTGGGACCCACAAATTCTGACAAGTGGGACCAGAAATTGGTGCCACGTGGTTTCATTTAATAGTGACGTTGTGACATTTTCCGTCACCTTTTGAATTTGACAAAATTTGAGAGCATTTGAATTATTTGCGAAATTTGGAAACAAAAAAACTGGCGAAATATCAAAAAATAGACAATAAATATCATACATAAATGGTAGCACAAGAAGTATATATGTCTCTCACAGACCGAAAGATTCATAAGAAAATTACAATTGGAACACAAAGAAATTAAAAGACCTATGATTAATAATGTTGTAGGACGGTGGTGCAACAGATTAGTTGCCCTGAGATTGAGACATGGATGGTGGCTGGGATGTCCTCAAGAGCAAATTAAGCACGGCATCCATTTCACGTCGGCCTCTTTTCATAAGCCGAGTCTTTTCTTCTTGGGCTTTCTTCACGGCTTCAAGTTCTTCGTCCTGCTTCTTCCCGATCTCTTCAAATTTTTGATCTTGTTCTTGCGGTCTTGCTCGCATCTCAACGTAGTACGTTTCAGCTGCACTGTATGGAGTTCCGCTCTTGATCTCGCAGTCTTTGTTGTAGCTCTCGGATGCGTGTAGCCGAGACAGAAGACTTCCTGGAACTTGTTGTGACGCCCAATCTTGGTAGGAATGTCGTTGTTGCGGGTGGTGGATGGGCTTTTCTCGCTCGGAACTAGCTGAACAATTTGCAAATCAGTCAAATCAGGTTCATCTTCATTGCGTGGCGCCGCTTTTTTGCCACCATTTGATCCTGCATAAAGATTACAATCATTGCATGGACAACATACAAAACTGGATTATATTATATTGTGCTAATAAGAAATATTTCTTACATATGCACTTTTTGCTTCAGCACTCATAATGTTATCCTTGTTAGTGTGTGTGATTCTAAAAAATTCAATTGGAGAGGTTTCTTCTTCCTGCTGCTTAGCCTTCTGCTTGAAAAAATGTAGAATGCACATTACCATTGTACACTGTGTATGACAGAAGTATGAACTGTATTGGGAAATTCAGAACACTTACTAGATGTTCCCAGTGAGCAACATAGCTTCGAGATCCAGTGGTATGGAACTGTTTCACAGCTTCTCTGTTCTTTCCATTTATTACACACAGTCCCTATGTTCAGTACACGCATTTTATTTATCCAGATCGGATAAATGTAAGAATTCGGTAGTCTGTTATTGAAAGGAATAACGTTTATGTACCTGGTACTTCTCATCAAACCATCTTTTCACCAGTTCTTTCCAGCTTTTCTCTTCTACATGATCTGGCTTCTTGAGATATGCTTGCTCCAGTGTGAGATTTTTAATTTTCGGCCAATACTCCTTTTTAAGCCTATATCGGAACTGCCGAATACTAACTTGCAGCATATCAGTGCACACATCTTGAGCCACCTCATCATTTTTGTCCATACTAAACTTTCCCTGCAAAATAGTGATGCATTAATCAGTAGATTCTTAGATAGTTGATCATGTAGCATACTAATTAGGTTAAACCAAGATTGTACGGGACTCACCGCTACTTGTACTTATAGCATGAGGAATGACATGTCCGAGAGTTACATCTTTCTTGTACTTGTGTCCGAGTGTGTTGCAAGCGGCATTTTTGCACGGATGTGAATACCAACCTCATTGCTCAGCTTTGCTTGACTGGACATAATCCTTGGGTCTCCCGACACCAGCGAGTGAATTCAATTGGCATCTTATTGCCACCATGTCTTCTTGTGTACTCATGTAGTCCATGGCCCATGGTACGTCCGCGTCCACCTCTCTTTCTCTTACTACCGCCAGATGTTGTCAATGTCTCTGAAATAAGAGATATGAAATGATTCTCTTTTATATGAAAATATGCGATACAGTGTTTAGTTTTTACAAACTTTCATACCTTACCGCTCAAAGTTTACAATTTGATTGTCCTCACGAGATGAGGAGCTGCCTCCAGATGTCATGATCTGGTTAGGTGAGGGTGCTCCTTCAGTGTTCAGACCAGCAGTGGCCGTCGGCTCATCAGATGACCCAGCTTCAGGTTCAGTTGTTGCCATTGATCTTGTTGCAATGTTGGATGGTGCAACTTCGGGTATGGATCGCTTCTTACGTGCAACTATTGCGGAAGAAGCAACTATCTGCAAGCAAAGTAGAGGCTACATTAGTAGGAAACATTTAGCATGTACGTATTTCCTATCATAGTTCGGACATAGTTCCACGGACCTGAGCTGAAGTTTTGCCGACGAGTGCGGCTGATCCTCATCCGAATGAAGATCATCATCGGCGGTAGCTATCTCTTCCGGATTCGGTTCATACGAAGGGTCCTCTTCGACCTCCGTCTCTTGGCAGTCTGTGTCCTTTAGATTGTTACTAGTTCCTATTTGTACCCCACCATACACTAATGTACGTGCAAAACCAGAGAAATCTTTCTGAAATTTGTGGCCAGGTCCATATCTTTCAGCAAATTTTTTTTTCATGCGTACTACATTTTCTTGCATTTGTTTCTCCTTGGCAAGCTCATATGTCGGCTTGACGGGGTTTTGTGTCTCCGCTGAAATAATCGGAAGAGCGGAGCGTGAACAAAACATAAGAGGGGGCCAATTCCGATACAAGTTCAGATATGTGCTTGATAGAAGTTCGGATATGTGCTTGATAGAAGTTCGGATATGTGCTGATAGAAGTTCAGATATGTGCTGAAATAGACTGATGAAACAAAGTACATGATTAAAAAAACTTCATTACATTGTTAAGACGTGCATTGCACGTGCAAACTAACTAGTTCCATAGAAAACAGCAAACAATTGTTCTAGATCAAACTCTGCTTCCCTCTGAAACTGAGGAATAAAAGTCTGAAGCAATGTCGTTGTTCACTGTAGCTCGTCAGGCTGTTTTCGGCAACGGCTGGAATTAGTTCAGTTAAGTGTTTCGGCAAACAATTGTCTATGCAAAATATTGTACAGCAGCGGGATGGCAAAGATTGTATAGCACGGCATGATTGTCTCTGGAATAAAAACAATAAACCCTATACGTATGATGTTGGGATTGGATCTATCAAATATGCAAGATCTAGATATAGGTCAAACGGGCGTGGTAGACATGTAAAACCGATCTGTCGATCTAACCATCCGAAAAACACAACAACAAGCCGATCACCGATAGATTTACCTTGGCGTTTCTTCGAGCTGGGCGCCTTCTTCGGCGTGTGTGCGCGATTTTCCTTCCCCCCGACGTTTCGACGACTGCCGGCCATGGTGACCACCGGCCGGGGAGATAGATGCGAGATGGAAGAACGTCCGGCAAAGACACCGGATCGGGGTGAGCACGAGAGGATGAGGTCGGGGGGGTGGGGAGTTAAGATGCTCGTAAATCATGGGGGAGAGGCACGACGTATATAAGGGAGGGCGAAATATTTGATAGGTGGGGTGCGCGGGAGGAGTGGAGGGAACAAAAAATTTGTGCGTTTTGGCAGCCGTCGTACTAAAATTTGGAGGGAACAAGGTTTTGCCGTGGAAGAAAAGATATTACTACGAAAATGGAACTGTACATGTATATTTTAATTAAAAAATACCAGAACATGAATGGGACGCATGAAAAAAATCTAAATTTGGCACCCTCCTTTCGTTCGAAAACCCCTCTTTCGACACAAGAATGGAACATGAATGGGCCATTCCCCCCTCTTTTCGTCCGAAAACCCCTTTTTCGACACATCTCCACCATGGGGACACCATGCCACCAACTCCAAAAAATCAAAACCCATAGCAACCAAGGTGTCATATCACAATGTGCACAAGGGTGCCAAATCATGCCCCAATCCATGGTGGTTTGGTCAGTTTTTGGCCATTCCCCCTCTTTTCGTCCGAAAACCCCCTTTTCGACACATCTCCACCATGGGGACACCATGCCACCAACTCCAAAAAATCAAAACCCATAGCAACCAAGGTTTCATATCACAATGTGCACAAGGGTGCCAAATCTTGCCCCAATTCATGGTGGTTTGGTCAGTTTTTGGCCATTCCCCCCTCTTTTCGTCCGAAAACCCCTCTTTCGACACATCTACAGCATGGGGACACCATGCCACCAACTCCAAAAAATCAAAACCTATAGCAACCAAGGTGTCATATCACAATGTGCACAAGGGTGCCAAATCTTGCCCCAATCCATGGTGGTTTGGTCAGTTTTTGGCCATTCCGCCCTCTTTTCGTCCGAAAACCCCTCTTTCGACACATCTCCACCATGGGGACACCATGCCACCAACTCCAAAAAATCAAAACCCATAGCAACCAAGGTTTCATATCACAATGTGCACAAGGGTGCCAAATCTTGCCCCAATCCATGGTGGTTTGGTCAGTTTTTGGCCATTCCCCCCTCTTTTCGTCCGAAAACCCCTCTTTCGACACATCTACACCATGGGGAAACCATGCCACCAACTCAAAAAAATCAAAACCCATAGCAACCAAGGTTTCATATCACAATGTGCAAAAGGGTGCCAAATCTTGCCCCAATCCATGGTGGTTTGGTCAGTTTTTGGCCATTCCCCCTCTTTTCGTCCGAAAACCCCTCTTTCGACACATCTACAGCATGGGGACACCATGCCACCAACTCCAAAAAATCAAAACCCATAGCAACCAAGGTGTCATATCACAATGTGCACAAGGGTGCCAAATCTTGCCCCAATCCATGGTGGTTTGGTCAGTTTTTGGCCATTCCGCCCTCTTTTCGTCCGAAAACCCATCTTTCGACACATCTCCACCATGGGGACACCATGCCACCAACTCCAAAAAATCAAAACCCATAGCAACCAAGGTTTCATATCACAATGTGCACAAGGGTGCGAAATATTGCCCCAATCCATGGTGGTTTGGTCAGTTTTTGGCCATTCCCCCCTCTTTTCGTCCGAAAACCCATCTTTCGACACATCTACACCATGGGGACACCATGCCACCAACTCAAAAAAATCAAAACCCATAGAAACCAAGGTGTCATATCACAATGTGCACAAGGGTGCCAAATCTTGCCCCAATCCATGGTGGTTTGGTCAGTTTTTGGCCATTCCCCCCTCTTTTCGTCCGAAAACCCCTCTTTCGACACATCTAAAGCATGGGGACACCATGCCACCAACTCAAAAAAATCAAAACCCATAGAAACCAAGGTTTCATATAACAATGTGCACAAGGGTGCCAAATCTTGCCCCAATCCATGGTGGTTTGGTCAGTTTTTGGCCATTCCCCCCTCTTTTCGTCCGAAAACCCCTCTTTCGACACATCTACAGCATGGGGACACCATGCCACCAACTCCAAAAAATCAAAACCCATAGCAAACAAGGTGTCATATCACAATTTGCACAAGGGTTCCAAATGTTGCCCCAATCCATGGTGGTTTGGTCAGTTTTTGGTCATTCCCCCCTCTTTTCGTCTGAAAACCCCTCTTTTGACACATCTACACCATGGGGACACCATGCCACCAACTCCAAAAAATCGAAACTCATAGCAAACAAGGTTTCATATCACAATGTGCACAAGGGTGCCAAATCTTGCCCCAATCCATGGTGGTTTGGTCAGTTTTTGGCCATTCCCCCTCTTTTCGTCCGAAAACCCCTTTTTCGACACATCTACACCATGGGGACACCATGACACCAACTCCAAAAATCAAAACCCATAGCAACCAAGGTTTCATATCACAATGTGCACAAGGGTGCCAAATCTTGCCCCAATCCATGGTGGTTTGGTCAGTTTTTTGCCATTCCCCCCTCTTTTCGTCCGAAAACCCCTTTTTCGACACATCTACAGCATGGGGACACCATGCCACCAACTCCAAAAAATCAAAACCCATAGCAACCAAGGTGTCATATCAAAATGTGCACAAGGGTGCCAAATCTTGCCCCAATCCATGGTGGTTTGGTCAGTTTTTGGCCATTCCCCCCTCTTTTCGTCCGAAAACCCCTCTTTCGACACATCTACACCATGGGGACACCATTTTTTGAGGTACCTAACTTGAAATGGACTGAAATTTGGCACAAGGGTGCATCAACATGTGGGTAATGACGCTAGCATGCTATCTTGGCAGTTTGGTTTGAAAATTTTCAAAAATTTATCCCCTAAACTCAAGAAGAGGCATCACTTGTCAAGCATGTACATCTTAGGGTATTGGGAAAATTGGGAGTACGTGTTGGTCTGATTTGGCATCACCACATTACCCTAGAACAGAAGTTTCACTTTGAAAAGGTTTGACAACCTCTTAGTACAATGGGGTCAACCTAGGTTTGACCAAACACTCAAAATTCCAGCCCTAATCATGGTATAAAATTCTTAGAAATTTGAAAGAATTTACATACTCGATTCATTTTTTATTTATTTCTTTCTATGTGTGATCACTAATTCGTATTTAAAATATTTTTATAGTTTTTAATACCCATCTTGAAAATTCTGTGCCTGCCCATCCGTCATGCGTGGGACCCATGTCAAAGTAATGGGAAAGTGGACTACATGCAGGAATCCAGGTTTTCACACGCACGCGTCACACAGAGGAACCCAAACGGCAGCATCTACTGTATATCCATCGACCCATCGTCTCTCCCACCCGCAACTTCTATTCCCCAATCTGGCAAAAAACCCTGCTTGCACCTCCACCAGTGCACCACTGACCTCCCCTTCCACCGAAGATCCCGAAGATGAAGCGTGTTCGCGGAGACGAGCCGGAGGCGAGTGCGGTCGTCAACGTCGACAGAGGCGACGGCGATGCTCCGGTAGTAGTCGACGCCGCGGAGGCGGGATCTTCTTCCGGAACTAGAGTCGCTCTTCGCCGCGCCGTGACCGTGGAGGGCTCCGCCCAACCGGCCGTGGTCGCCGTCGCTGATGAGGCCAAGGGAGACGTCCTCGCTCCCGCGGCACAAGCAGATGACCAGGGCTTCGATCCGAATGACCCGTTCTACCGCCACTCCAAGCAGTACCGCGAGCTATATGGTCCTAGAGAGTGCGACGAGTTCGAAGAGGAGGCCTCCGACAACTGCAGCGAGGTACTCTACTATTCCGATCGATCCCCTGTTTTTCTTGATCTTACTGTTCACCATAGGGTTTGCTCATAGGGTAGATTGATTTGCCCTGTCTGCTACTTCTTGTACAAATTGATGATTCTGGGGTTCTTACTCATCTGATTTATGGTTTGTAGTTACTAGATTTGTAATATTTGATGCACATCTTGATTCAACTGTACCAAAGTATCAACCAAATGATTTATCGTACCATGAATATTCATGCATGTTTCAAATTAGTAGATGACAGTTATCTTAATTAGGTCATGATTCCTTGTGTATGAATATGAATCATACCAGAGTGATTATGATTACAAGAATTATATTATAGGTACTATTAATTGATCTGATCCATGGATTTTATAATCACCATTTGTCTTAAGCTGGTGCTTATTTATACGATGAAACCATAGTGTGTACATCATTTTTATTTAGGGAACAAATGAATGATCAGATGCATGTAATTTATGACCACCATTTTTCTTGAATTCCTGCTTATTGACGTCATGAATCCATATTGTTTTATGAATCAGTACATCTTCAGGGAACAAATGATTGATCCCTGATCCATGATATTTATAATCACCATTTTCTCTTAAATTGGTGCTTAGTTATATTACTGAAATAATGATTGGACTACCCATGAACAATTTGTGACAACAGTTTAAATTGGTGCTTATTTATATTAGTGAACTAATTATCTATGGTTGGATCTGGATCATAAATGTTGATTGTACATGATGATTAATTCTTAATAATGTTCATACAAAAATATTTAATGCTTGAATTGTATTTCAGTTAATTTCCTTCTCTCACTTCTTCTTTACTTTCAAAATCGCAGGAAGACTCTGAGGACGTTGACAGCGACAAGGAGGACCGGGACCGAAAGAGCCGCTTCTTTCTGAAGAAGCTGAAGACAGGCCAGATCCCTTTCCGTCGGAACGGAAAGCCTAATTGCCCATTCTGCGGCAGGGTTTTCCCGAACGATATTGAGTGTCCGATCCAGCACGCGACGGGAGTTGGACAAGGTAGCGCGCACAAGCACAAGGCTGCTAGCAAGGCGAAGCACGCTGCCTTTGGCAAGTTCCTCAGGGACTACGTCAAGACTGGCCTCATCCCGCTCGTCGGTCCAGCTGTTGGCCCTCATGTTGTCCACTAAATTTAGTTTCTGTTTAGTTGTTCCCCTGGAGGTTCATGGTTAAACTATGTCATGTTTCAAAGACTATGTTCTACTTTTGTTATTTGGAACCTGGGCAATCATACCCAGTTGTTTAAGACTATGTCATGTTTATATGTTGTTTGCTGTTGCAGAAGCATTACTGCTGCACATCTTATCTCTTTTTTCATGTTGATGCACGCTGCATTTGTGTAGATGTTTTATTCTGTAGCTAAGCAAGTTTCGAGTTAATTTCGACTACCAATGTTTGGCTACAGCAGAGTTGTGTAGATTACATATCCCTTTGTCCCACAAGTTTACTACTTTTATGTCTCCTTTTTTCGACTTGTAGTTGCTGTTGTTAGTTTCAAGTTTTGTTTTCATAAATACAATCTGTGTTGGTAATCAGCAAAATTGAAACCTCACAGGACAATTTGGAGGATGTGGTGCTCGAATAATAGTGGAAATGTGATATTATTTTTTACATGCATAATATATAGAAAATAGCTAGATCTCTAAATCGATGCATATGAAGCTACATATATATATTCTTGGTCATAATCCCCTTATCTAAAGGGGATGGATGCATGGCTTCACGTTGTCGTCGCTTTCATCGTCAGTATCTTCGTCATCTGAGTAGTAGTACCTCCTGCACATTGTTCCGTCGAACACCTTCACTGTGAGCACATCATCGCCTTCATATTTGAAGTGTACGAACCCGCCGAAATCCACACCGTGCGCGATGGCGAATTTCTCCCAGCCCTTGTCGAGGTACATTCGGCCTTGTTCGTGAAATAGGACCTCCACGGTCCAGAGACGAGGACCGCAGTCAGCTGCTCGCAGATACACCTTAGCTGGCTCCTGGCCGTCAAGATAGTCCGCAAATTTTTTTGGTAGTTCCTGCAAAGAGATCGAGCGCCGATCGTTTGAAATTAAAGGTTTTTTAGAACATGCCCATAATTAATCACATGCATCATATATGTGGGAACGCGTACATAACTTCTTGACCAAAGGGTCTTCATACACGACGATGAAGAACTCCTCTATGATCAATGGCAGTGTTGACGGTGGTGGTGGCAATGATGATGATCCACTTCCCCTTCCCCTTCCCCTTCCCCTTCCCCTTCCGGTCCGCGTCCGAGATGTGGAAGCCATGGCAATGTGGATCAAGTGTATCTGAACAAAGAAGAGAGAGTCAGAACCTATTGACAGAAGGGATGGCCGTGTGGGTGTTTATAAGGGAGAGATGACCGTTGTAGGTGTTTACACAATAAAATAAGGAGGAGGTGAACGTTGCTGGGGGTTTACACAATAAATTAAAGAGGAGATGACCGTTGTGGGGGTTTACACAATAAATTAAGGAGGAGATGACCGTTGTGGGGGTATATATCTCAACAAAAAAGTTATGCGGACTATCTTGACGGAAATGGAACAAATGGGTACAACAAATCGTTGATGGTTTATCTTTTTTGCGTGAAGAGTTGTGTAGATTACATATCCCTTTGTCCCACAAGTTTACTACTTTTATGTCTCCTTTTTTCGACTAGTAGTTGCTGTTGTTAGTTTCAAGTTTTGTTTTCATAAATACAATCTGTGTTGGTAATCAGCAAAATTGAAACCTCACAGAACAATTGTTGACATATCATGGCAAAATATTTACTTCTATATAGTAGAAACCAGTGCTGGGTGATGTCTACGGGTGCTTCTATTCTTGTAGACAGTGTTGGGCCTCCAAGAGCAGAGGTTTGTAGAACAGCAGCAAGTTTCCCTTAAGTGGATCACCCAAGGTTTATCGAACTCAGGGAGGAAGAGGTCAAAGATATCCCTCTCATGCAACCCCGCAACCACAAAGCAAGAAGTCTCTTGTGTCCCCAACACACCTAATAGGTGCACTAGTTCGGCGAAGAGATAGTGAAATACAGGTGGTATGAATGAATATGAGCAGTAGTAACGGCGCCAGAAAATAGCTTGCTGGCGTGTAGTCGATGGTGGTAATATGGCAGCAGTAGTAACGCAGTAAAACAGTAAACAAGCAGCGATAGCAGTATTTAGGAACAAGGCCTAGGGAATATACTTTCACTAGTGGACACTCTCGACTTTGATCACATAACAGAATAGATAAATGCATACTCTACACTCTCTTGTTGGATGATGAACACATTGCGTATGATTACACGAACCCTCAATGCCGGAGTTAACAAGCTCCACAATTAAATGTTCATATTTAAATAACCTTAGAGTGCAAGAAAGATCAATACGACTAAACCAAGTACTAACACAAGCATGCACACCGTCACCTTCACGCTATGTAGGAGGAATAGATCACATCAATACAATCATAGCAATAGTTAACTTCACAATCTACAAGAGATCATGATCATAGCATACGCCAAGTACTAACACGGATGCACACACTCGTCACCATTACACCGTGCGGGAGGAATAAAACTACTTTAATAAAATCACTAGAGTAGCACATAGATAAATTGTGATACAAAACACATTGCAATCATAAAGAGATATAAATAAGCACTTCACTACGCCATTCATAACGGTGAATAAGTATTCCGTGAAATATAGCCTAAGAGACCCACACGGTGCACACACTCGTCACCTTTACACACGTGGGACAAGGAGTCTCCGGAGATCACATAAGTAAAATTCACTTGACTAGCATAACGACATCTAGATTACAAGCATCATCATATGAATCTCAATCATGTAAGGCAGCTCATGAGATTATTGTATTGAAGTACATAGGAGAGAGATGAACCACATAGCTACCGGTACAGCCCCGAGCCTCGATGGAGAACTACTCCCTCCTCATGGGAGACAGCAGCGTTGATGAAGATGGCGGTGGTGTCGATGGAGGAGCCTTCCGGGGGCACTTCCCCGCTCCGGCGGCGTGCCGGAACAGAGACTCCTGTCCCCCAGATCTTGGCTTCGCGATGGCGGCGGCTCTGGAAGGTTTCTCGTACCGTGGCTCTTTCCTCTCGTGTTTTAGGTCTGGGACCTTTTTATATGCGAAGAGGCCGCGTCAGAGGGTCGAAGAGGCGGCGACACCATAGGGTGGCGCGGGCCACACCCAGGCCGCGCCGGCCTATGGTCCCGTGGGCCTGTGGCCCCCCTCTGGTCCTTCCCGGGTGTTCTGGAAGCTTCGTGGAAAAATAGGATGCTCGGGTCTTGATTTCGTCCGATTCCGAGAATATTTCCTTACTAGGATTTCTGGAACCAAAAACAGCAGAAAACAGGAACTGGCCCTTCGACATCTTGTTAATAGGTTAGTTCCAGAAAATGCACGAATATGACATAAAGTGTGCATAAAACATGTAGGTATCATCAATAATATAGCATGGAACATAAGAAATTATCGATACGTCGGAGACGTATCAGCATCCCCAAGCTTAGTTCTGCTCGTCCCGAGCAGGTAAAACGATAACAAAGATAATTTCTGCAGTGACATGCCATCATAACCTTGATCATACTATTTGTAAACATATGTAATGAATGCAGCGATCAAAACAATGGTAATGACATGAGTAAACAAGTGAATCATAAAGCAAAGACTTTTCATGAATAGTACTTCAAGACAAGCATCAATAAGTCTTGCATAAGAGTTAACTCATAAAGCAATAAATCAAAGTAAAGGCATTGAAGAAACACAAAAGAAGATTAAGTTTCAGCGGTTGCTTTCAACTTGTAACATGTATATCTCATGGATAATTGTCAACATAGAGTAATATAACAAGTGCAATATGCAAGTATGTAAGAATCAATGCACAGTTCACACAAGTGTTTGCTTCTTGAGGTGGAGAGAGATAGGTGAACTGACTCAACATAAAAGTAAAAAGAATGCTCCTTCAAAGAGGAAAGCATCGATTGCTATATTTGTGCTAGAGCTTTTATTTTGAAAACATGAAACAATTTTGTCAACGGTAGTAATAAAGCATATGAGTTATGTAAATTATATCTTACAAGTTGCAAGCCTCATGCATAGTATACTAATAGTGCCCGCACCTTGTCCTAATTAGCTTGGACTACCGGATCATCGCAATACACATGTTTTAACCAAGTGTCACAATGGGGTACCTCCATGCCGCCTCGTACAAAGGTCTAAGGAGAAAGCTCGCATTTTGGATTTCTCGCTTTTGATTATTCTCAACTTAGACATCCATACCGGGACAACATAGACAACAGCTAATGGACTCCTCTTTAATGCATAAGCATGTAGCAACAGTTAATGTTCTCATATGAGATTGAGGATATATGTCCAAAACTGAAACTTCCACTATGATTCATGGCTTTAGTTAGCGGCCCAATGTTCTTCTCTAACAATATGCATGCTCCAACCATTAAGGTGGTAGATCTCTCTTACTTCAGACAAGACGGACATGCATAGCAACTCACATGATATTCAACAAAGGGTAGTTGATGGCGTCCCCGAAACATGGTTATCGCACAACAAGCAACTTAATAAGAGATAAAGTGCATAAGTACATATTCAATACCACAATAGTTTTTAAGCTATTTGTCCCATGAGCTATATATTGCAAAGGCGAATGATGGAATTTTAAAGGTAGCACTCAAGCAATTTACTTTGGAATGGCGGAGAAATACCATGTAGTAGGTAGGTATGGTGGACACAAATGGCATAGTGGTTGGCTCAAGGATTTTGGATGCATGAGAAGTATTCCCTCTCGATACAAGGTTTAGGCTAGCAAGGTTATTTGAAACAAACACAAGGATGAACCGGTGCAGCAAAACTCACATAAAAGACATATTGTAAACATTATAAGACTCTACACCGTCTTCCTTGTTGTTCAAACTCAATACTAGAAATTATCTAGACTTTAGAGAGACCAAATATGCAAACCAAATTTTAGCAAGCTCTATGTGTTTCTTCATTAATGGGTGCAAAGTATATGATGCAAGAGCTTAAACATGAGCACAACAATTGCCAAGTATCAAATTATTCAAGACATTTTAGAATTACTACATGTAGCATTTTCCAATTCCAACCATATAACAATTTAACGAAGAAGAAACTTCGCCATGAAAAATAAAAGCTAAGAACACATGTGTTCATATGAACCAGCGGAGCGTGTCTCTCTCCCACACAAGCATTTATTCAAACAAAAAATAAAAACAAGAAACATACAGACGCTCCAAGTAAAGTACATAAGATCTGACCGAATAAAAATATAGTTTCAAGAGAAGGAACCTGATAATTTGTCGATGAAAAAGGGGATGCCTTGGGCATCCCCAAGCTTAGATGCTTGAGTCTTCTTGAAATATGCAGGGGTGAACCACCTGGGCATCCCCAAGCTTAGAGCTTTCACTCTTCTTGATCATAGTATATCATCCTCCTCTCTTGACCCTTGAAAACTTCCTCCACACCAAACTCGAAACAACTCATTAGAGGGTTAGTGCACAATAAAAATTAACATGTTCAGAGGTGACACAATCATTCTTAACACTTCTGGACATTGCATAAAGCTACTGGACATTAATGGAACAAAGAAATTCATCCAACATAGCAAAAGAGGCAATGCAAAATAAAAGGCAGAATCTGTCAAAATAGAATAGTCCGTAAAGATGGATTTTATTGAGGCACCAGACTTGCTCAAATGAAAATTCCCAAATTGAATGAAAGTTGCATACATATCTGACGATCACTCACGTAAATTGGCTTAATTTTCTGAGTTACCTACAGAGAATTAGACCCAGATTCGTGACAGCAAAGAAATCTGTTTCTGCGCAGTAATCCAAATCTAGTATCAACCTTGCTATCAACGACTTTACTTGGCACAACAAAACACAAAACTAAGATAAGGAGAGGTTGCTACAGTAGTAAACAACTTCCAAGGCACAAATATAAAACAAAGGTACTGTAGCAAAATAACACATGGGTTATCTCCCAAGAAGTTTTTTCTTTATAGCCATTAAGATAGGCTCAGCAGTTTTAATGATGCACTCGCAAGAAATAGTATTTGAAGCAAAAGAGAGCATCAAGAGGCAAATTCAAAACACATTTAAGCCTAACATGCTTCCTATGCATAGGAATCTTGTAAATAAACAAATTCATAAAGCATGATGCAACAAGCATACAAAGATAAAACAAGTGTAGCTTCAAAAATTTCAGCACATAGAGAGGCATTTTAGTAACATGAAAATTTCTACAACCATATTTTCCTCTCTCATAATAACTTTCAGTAGCATCATGAGCAAACACAACAATATAACTATCACATAAAGCATTCTTATCATGAGTCTCATGCATAAAATTATTACTCTCCACATAAGCATAGTCAATTTTATTGGTAATAGTGGGAGCAAATTCAACAAAGTAGCTATCATTATTATTCTTATCAAGTGTAGGAGGCATAGTATTATCACAACAAAATTTACTCTCCATAGTAGGTGGCACCAAAAGACCACTATCATTATAATCATCATAAATAGGAGGTAAAGTATCATCAAAGTAAATTTTCTCCTCAATGCTTGGGGACTAAAAAGATCATGAAAACCAGCTTCCCCAAGCTTAGAACTTTCTATATCATTATCAACAATGGTGTTCAAAGCGTTCATACTAATATTACTACCAGCATGCAAATAAGGTTCCATAGGTTTTTTAATTTTCGCATCAAACCATCCATGTCTTAAATCAGGAAATAGAATAAGAAGCTCATTCTTGTTCATTATGCCAAACTAGTGTAAACAAGAGACAAAAAGATGCAATTGCAGGATCTAAAGGAAATAGCTTCGAGTACTTACAACGGCGAAAATAGCTTAGTAGCCGAGATCCGGAGTGTGAGTACCTTTTACCTTTCCTCCCCGGCAACGGCGCCGTGAAAATAGCTTGATGTCTACGGGTGCTTCTATTCTTGTAGACAGTGTTGGGCCTCCAAGAGCAGAGGTTTGTAGAACAGCAGCAAGTTTCCCTTAAGTGGATCACCCAAGGTTTATCGAACTCGGGGAGGAAGAGGTCAAAGATATCCCTCTCATGCAACCCTGCAACCACAAAGCAAGAAGTCTCTTGTGTCCCCAACACACCTAATAGGTGCACTAGTTCGGCGAAGAGATAGTGAAATACAGGTGGTATGAATGAATATGAGCAGTAGTAACGGCGCCGTGAAAATAGCTTGTCGGCGTGTAGTCGATGGTGGTAATATGGCAGCAGTAGTAACGCAGTAGAAACGATAGAACAAGCAGACGATAGCGATATTTAGGAACAAGGCCTAGGGAATAGACTTTCACTAGTGGACACTCTCGACTTTGATCACATAACGAGAATAGATAAATGCATACTCTACACTCTCTTGTTGGATGATGAACACATTGTGTAGGATTACACGAACCCTCAATGCCGGAGTTAACAAGCTCCACAATTAAATGTTCATATTTAAATAACCTTAGAGTGCAAGAAAGATCAATACGACTAAACCAAGTACTAACACAGCATGCACACACTGTCACCTTCACGCTATGTAGGAGGAATAGATCACATCAATACTATCATAGCAATAGTTAACTTCACAATCTACAAGAGATCATGATCATAGCATACGCCAAGTACTAACACGGATGCACACACCGTCACCATTACACCGTGCAGGAGGAATAAAACTACTTTAATAACATCACTAGAGTAGCACATAGATAAATTGTGATACAAAACACATTGAATCATAAAGAGATATAAATAAGCACTTCACTACGCCATTCATAACAGTGAATAAGTATTCTGTGAAATATAGCCTAAGAGACCCACACGGTGCACACACTCGTCACCTTTACACACGTGGGACAAGGAGTCTCCCGGAGATCACATAAGTAAAATTCACTTGACTAGCATAACGACATCTAGATTACAAGCATCATCATATGAATCTCAATCATGTAAGGCAGCTCATGAGATTATTGTATTGAAGTATATAGGAGAGAGATGAACCACATAGCTACCGGTACAGCCCCGAGCCTCGATGGAGAACTACTCCCTCCTCATGGGAGACAACAGCGTTGATGAAGATGGTGGTGGTGTCGATGGAGGAGCCTTCCGGGGGCACTTCCCCGCTCCGGCGGCGTGCCGGAACAGAGACTCCTGTCCCCCAGATCTTAGCTTCGCGATGGCGGCGGCTCTGGAAGGTTTCTCGTACCGTGGCTCTTTCCTCTCGTGTTTTAGGTCTGGGACCTTTTTATAGGCGAAGAGGCGGCGTCAGAGGGTCGAAGAGGCGGCGACACCATAGGGTGGCGCGGGCCACACCCAGGCCGCGCCGGCCTATGGTCCCGTGGCCTCGTGGCCCCCTCCGGTCCTTCTCGGGTGTTCCGGAAGCTTCGTGGAAAAATAGGATGCTCGGGTCTTGATTTCGTCCGATTCCGAGAATATTTCCTTACTAGGATTTCGGAACCAAAAACAGCGAGAAAACAGGAACCGGCCCTTCGGCATCTTGTTAATAGGTTAGTTCCAGAAAATGCACGAATATGACATAAAGTGTGCATAAAACATGTAGGTATCATCAATAATATGGCATGGAACATAAGAAATTATCGATACGTCGGAGACGTATCACCGGGTTGCAGACCATGCATCTACAGTTTCAAAAGAACTGACTACTAGCCAAAAGCACCTCACGCAGGAGGGAGACCAAACCAAAAGATCAGGGGGTCATGCAGCATCAAGGACTCTGTCGACCACGATCTTGCGGTAGAGCTCGTAAGAGACCCAAGCATCAATGGCTGCATAGTCGATGTTCATCTTTGGAAGTGGGAAGTCCCCCCACAGTCTGTGCCGATGGTGGTGGAACTTCTTCTTCATATCACCGTACGATGAATCAATGAGTCTGGCTGCCATGGTAGCCATGCCAGCCCTTTGATGACCAGTGTACTTGAAGTACTCGTCCTGGAGATCGACGTAGTACTCACGAGGAATCTGCATGTGCCATGACCTCCACAGAACTCTCGTGTCACCACGGATGTCAACACTCGCAAACGTGATTCCTTCTCCAAAGAAATCGCAGATAGCCGGAGCGTCCCACGGGGCAGCACTGCAGTAAACAAAGTAATGTACTAGTCACAGATCGAGCATATGAACTAGGAAACAAATTAGGGATCAAGTAAAGTAAAAAAGGAAGTCACAGATCGAGCATATGAACTACTCAATCAAATGAGGAATCAAGTAAACTAAAAAGGAGTCACAGATCGAGCATATGAACTAGTCAATCATATGACGAATCAAGTAAACTAAGTAGCAAATATGCAAAGAACCTACAGAGGAGACGAAGATGAAACAAATTAATAAATCGGGAACAATGTCTAGCAGATTTAGATCGGGAATGTACTGATATTCGGGAACAATGTCTAGCAGATTTAGATCGGGAATGTACTGATTTTCGGGAAGATTGTCTAACGAGAGTCGAAGAGAGACACAACGGCGGAAACTAAAAAACCCCAATCGAAAGATTCAAAAAGGGGACTTACGCTGCGTAGTGGAACACCAGCACATGTCGACGCATGCAGAGTTGAACCACGGCGATCTTCTTCTCGTCCTCGGCTCGATGGTTGGTGTACTCGAAGTCGAGGCCCACGAACTTGTGCTCGTCCTCCTTGAGCCACTCCGTGTACATGTCGAGGACGCGGCGCACTTTCCAGGGGTCGTTGGTGTAGACCACCTCCAGTTCCCCGCCGTCGTGGATGTGGACTGCGCGCGTGCTGGACCAGTAGTACAGTTCCTGCTCATCCATGTCCATGGCGACGCGGCGGCGGGAGACGAATAGACTGAGGGAGCGGAGACGACGAGAAGTGGGGAAACCAGGAAGCGGTGCGAATATTGAGACGGTAGGGGAGGGGGAAGGGGATAAAAATCATCCCCATTAATTACTCCGTGCGAATATTGAGACGCGTAGACGACGAGAATATTGACGCGGGTCGTGACTTTTGACGTGCAGTCCAACTGACCAGTGGGGCCCGCGCATTCGATCGTGTTGTCACGTCAAAACCCAGCACCGCCCATTTGCCCTCCTCTTGACCTACCGAAATTTACTCCACGATATAACTGGCCATCATATCACGACCTCCTTCGGCCGCCGCCGGATCTCGCCACGTCTCTCGCCGCCACAGCTCGCCACGTCTCTCGCCGGCGAGACTTGTAAGACTCTCGCTCCGCGTCGAGACCAAGGATGGCGCCTACTAGTGGAGTAAGTAAATAAAATGTACGTCTCGCGATCGATCGTTGTTTCCGATTTGTAATCTTTCTTCATATTTTTTGCAGTGTCCAGTTTGCTTTGACAAGAAGGGGATGTGCGGCGGAAGGGGAGTCACGTTAGGTTTTTTCGTGCAAACACTACAAGAGGGTTTTGAGGAGAAGACGGTACATGCACTTATAAGTTTAAAATTCATTCATATGTTTTATTAATTCACCGCCACATCAAAGTTTAACACGTGATCCTAGTAGTTATTGCTAGTTTAGTACTATTATTCAGATGTGTGTAATAATTGTTGTTCACCATATGTATTAACCGCTTATTTATGGTTGAGTTTTAGGATAGTTGTGATAACTTTTACGTTCATATGAGTTTTACGATAGTTGTAGCTCGTTAGAGATAGAGGTATCGGTAGTTCAGTCCTATACCGATAGAAGTTCGATATGACCGATAGAAGTTCAGATATGTGCTGATAGAAGTTCAGATATGTGCTGATAGAAGTTCAGATATGTGCTGATAGAAGTCCTAGATACATACGATGTATTACTTGCGCAACAATGTACCTCCCCTATATATTAATGAGATCTGAGAATAGTTAACTTACTTTTGTATTAACTCTACTGAATTTAGGTCATCCCTTGCTACTATAGACCGTATTTCCTTCGAAGTATGGTGTCCGGACCTCCGACAGGACAACTTTTGAAGCTGCACTTAGAACCAAAGATGGCCATGCATTTGTTGTTAATGTTACCAACAGTAGCTGGCGTAACCTATATCAACGGAAGATTTTGGAACGAATTTGCTAGAGTGTACAATTTTAAGGTTGGCATGGAGTTAATTTTCAGAATTAAGTCATCCGGTCGGATACTCTTGTAATAACCGGAACTCGAACCACTAATCCATCCAGGTAATTATCCACCTTTGGACAGAATGATTGATCATATTAATTATTCCATCTTATGTCGCTTATTTTAATTATGCAGCTTACTACCAGCTTGTCCCGTACGAAGCGTGACATTGTTGACTCGCTCGTACTACCGATGGAACAATGATAAATTGGAGGATGATGCATACCGTCATTCTTCGTGTGGACAACTTGGACTACCTTGTTGAGTACCACAATGCCGGAGATTATGATCAAGGAGCACTAGTTGTCCCAATGCTGCATACTCTGAATTGGACAAACAACGAAAATTACAACAAACACGTGGTAAGCAGTAGATCATGTCATTTCATTAAGTTTGCGACCTACATTACGTACAAGTGTTAACTAAACTATGTCCCTACTGTTGGAACAGAAAATCCCTAGCCGTTTGGTTCCTAAAGATATGGAACAATATGGTGCAATCAGTATTGTGTGCCATCCCAGTACTTTGGTGCGTGCGTCCTACGCAATTTCTTCAGACGATGGTCGTCTCTGCGTCAGTGGGTGGAAGGAGTTCATGGACAAGGAAAAGCACCTTCAGATGGGTGACAAGATGCTGTTCTTGCTTTACCTCGGAAAATGCAGGGGTTTACTTGTTTGCTACCCATGTGCCCGAAATCGATCCGGAGTAGCTAGTCGCTGATTCATGGTGCCCGTGTGTCCAACTATGCAGCCCCTTTAGGTTTTAATAAAGTTGTAAGACTCTTTATGCGATTGTCGATTTTGCTTGTGTTAAAACAATAGTTAGTCATATCGTGCAGCTGGTTGTAATCGTGTCAAGTGTCGATTAATTAAAACCATTGTCAAAGTTATGTTACCGACATGTTGGCTTTCTTATATCTGTCCATATTTTTGCTTATATTAATTTGCTCTTAAACCCTTCTGGATAATTCAATGACAAGTTCGAGATCGTAAACATCTAAATAAGAACATTTCAAATGTTTGGAACAAAACATATAGTTGTATGCATTACATGTTTCTATCAATCTACATCACTATCTTCTTCTGAACTTTTTCCCTCGTCATCATGTATGTTCTCTTCCAATATGAGACTATCTTCCTGATTCTCTAGTTCATCTTCGCTCATATCCATGTCAACATTGGGACTATCTTCCCCATTCTCTAGTTCACGAATTGTACGAGCATCATGAATACGTACAACTTCAGCAAAGACGATGATCATCCTCCTCTCGCTTCCACCTCTGCTTCCTCGTCTAGGTCGACAACATCATGAAATGTATGGTCGACCGAACCTTCATCCTCCTGGTATGCGTCTTCATTCCGTACAAATGCATCATCGTTACCATCTTCTAATTCCGGAACGTCGTACACGTGTCTATGGCTGAACTTCTGCACCACTTTCCACGGATCACCAAACTTTGTATCCTCCAAATAGAAGCATGTTTCAGCTTGACCGGCCAATATGAATGGTGAATTCTTGAACCATAGGATAGAAGTGTTAACGCTTTTAAAATAACCATCATCTTTTATCTTGGAACCCTTGCCCGCAAGGTCGAACCGACCGCAACGAAACAAGTACACGGACTCGTCACCGTGCTTGTTACTCCCGTATCGCAGCTCAAGAACTTCTTGCGTAACACCATAGTACTCGGTCTCATCTCGCATCACCAAAAGATCCCTTAGTCGCTACGCCCGAATTTTGAGTCTTCGTGTCTTTATCCCGAGTAAGCGTGCGAAACCTCGCACCCTTTACGTTGCAACCAGCGTATACTACTACACGCCGGTCCGGCCCAAGCAGCCGCAGACTTCAAATCTTCCGATGCATTGTCCAACCGTCTCACATGGTTTGCAAACCAACCTCGCAAACTCTCTCTCGAACCGTCTCCTCGATGTCACGCACACCCCTACCTCCCAATTCTTGTCGGAATTCACCGAAACATAGAAAAAACACATATGAAATACAGTGACAATTATGTCCGCAACATTGAGAAGTAGTTATTAAAGTGAAGCTAACTACTTACTTGATATAACGTTCGACATCGTCACAGCTTGTTCAGCACATACCAAACCATTTTGTCAAATTCCTTGTCAAAATGTTTCAAAATGGATTTCCCAAGACCTTTAGCTCCAACCGAAAATACTTCCATCTCGTCACGATCAGGTTTTCTCCGTATGTCTTGGTTCCTATCATCTTTGTTAAATCTTGTTTCGTGCCATCCTTGAAAAATCTAGAGCAAAAAATCAAACACTCATCAACAATGTAGCCCTCTCGCGATAGAACCTTCTGGCCTTGCTTTGTTACGGACCGTAGACTTTAGATAACCTAATCTTCTCTCAACTCGGATACATCCAACCATAATGAACAGGACCCCTCAAAAGAGCCTCCTCAGGAAGATGAATAGCTAAGTGCACCATTACATCAAAAAAGCCGGGGGAAGAGCTTCTCAAGTTTGCATAGGATCACAACAATTTCAACCTTCAATCGATTCAAGCACATCAACTTTCGGGGTTTTGGCACACAGCTCCCTAAAAATCTTCCTAGCTCTGCAATAGCCACATACATTTCCTTAGATGCAATTCCCTTGAGCCCAGCTCGGCAACACTCGCCGCGAAGTATGTGGCAATCATGCGTCTTCATACCGGTAACCTTACAACCATCAATATTCACACATCTTCCCCAGTTTGCGCAATAACCATCTGGGAACCTAGTGTTTGCCAAATACCTACACAAATGTCTCTTCTGTTCCTTCGAAAGCGTCCACGGTGCAGGGGGCTTCGCATAAGTTACTGCTGCATCATCATCATCCTTCACAATTTTCTTCAACCAATACTTCTTCCACCATTTTGAATTTCTTCAAATCAATTCTAGCACTAACGTTGTCCTTATTCCTGCCCTCAAGTTCAAGTAGTGTACCAACAATATTGTCACATATGTTCTTCTCAATATGCATCACATCTAAGTTGTGAGCTATCTTAAGTTCTCGCCGATACGGTAGATGATGTAAGCAGACTTTCAGGTGCCATGTTGGTTCACCGAGTACAGTTGCACGCTTCCGCTTTCTACTTATTGGATTTTTCCCATGTTCAAAATCCTTAACCCTTTCTACCTTCCCAGCTACCTCTTTGGGTGTGTACTTCCTTGGTGGATCTCTAGTCTCAGCTTTACCATTGAAAAGTCTCGCTTTTCCTGTATGGGTGATTTTTATCAAGAAATCGCCGATGCCCAATATATCCAATTTTGTTTTTCAAAGATTCATACGCAAGGATTCTCATCGCAATGCACACACGCATGAAATCCTCTTGTGCTTCGGCTCGACATAGTGGCATATCCAGGATAATCATGAATAGACCAAAGAAACGCAGCATGCAATGGGAAATATTCCTCTCGTGCATGCATCAAATGTCTCCACACCACTCCATAGCCGCATCATATCTTTTATCGGTGGCTGCATAAATACATGAAAATCTTTCCCCGGGGAATACTTTCCGGGGATTAGCAATGCCATCATGTAATTCGATTGATCCATGCACATCCATGGTGGGAAGTTGTAAGGAATCACAAAAACAGGCCACATACCGTAAGGATTACTCATACTTCCAAAGGGACCGAAGCCGTCCGTGGCAAAACCTAGTCTTATGTTACGAGGATCTTTAGCAAACCAATCAAACCTGCCATCAAAGTGCTTCCATGCCTCACCATCAGCCAGGGTGCCTCAGTACATTGGGCTCAACAACCCTCTTCTCTTTGTGCCATCTAGTATGTGTCGACATTTCCTTTTTAACAAATAGTCTCCGCAACCTTTTAATTATAGGAAAGTACCTTAACACCTTGTGAGGGATTTTCTTTTTTCCAAGTAGGGTCTCTATATCTTGATAATCCACAAACATGGCAGTTCGTATCGTCCTTGTGATCTCCCCAAAATAAAGAACAATCAAACTTGCATGCATGAATTGTCTCATAACCAAGCCCAACATCGTAAAGAACACTCTTAGCATCAGCATATGATTTGGGAAAGTCCACATCCGGCAAAGCTGTACGTAAAAGCTGAAGTAAGAGATCAAATCCTCTGTTTGTTATCCGGCTGTATGATTTGACATGAAGGAGCTTAATAATGAACGACAACCTAGTGAAAGAGGTGCATCCCTCATAAAGTTCTTTTTTCGCTGACTCAATTAGATTAGCATACAGATTTGGCAGTGTCGGACCTTTATTTCCGGACTTCGCAGCTTCATCGATCATACTAGACGAATCATCAACATAACAATCACCATTGTCTTCCTCTTCATCGTTGTCACTATCATACGCACCATCATCGTTTCTATCCCGCCCTTCGTCATCACTAAAACCTTCCCCATGTCTAGTCCATCTTGTATACGTCATGGACATACCTGAACAATTGCAGTGATCCTCGACTGTTTTTATATCCCGACGTATCAGATTTAGGCAGTCCTTGCAAGGGCACAAGATTGGTTCATCCGTATTGTCCAAGTGTTCTCGCGCAAACTTGATGAAATCCCTAACACCTGCCATGTACTTTGTTGTGAACTTCTTGGTGCCATCAGCTATCCAACTTCGATCCATTGCCTACAATTCGGTTAAGAACATGCCAACGTTCTTCGGAACAGATCTTGACAACCGATTAAAAAATCTAGACCTAACGAACAATCAGGAGAACTCACCGATGATGCGTCTCGCCGCCACCACAATGGAGCCTTCACGGAATTCTTCTCACCTCGACGAGAACCCTAGTCGATTCGACTGTTAGCAAGATCACCTATATAGGCCGTGTCTGCTAGCGGCGCGACTTAAACGAGGCACCCTCGGCCGACATAAATATTAATAAGGGAATTATTATGTCGTAACATCTAGATCACACCATTGAAATAAATATGTAGAATAGACTAGTTACGGATCCAGATCAAAATTCCATATCTACCTTAGCGGTAAGACTCCGCGTCGGTCACGCCAAAGCCCTGGTTCGATTCTTCCAAACCACAATTTTTACTTAATTAAATATGTTCCTGACAAGTGGGTCATGCATGATATATAAAACTAATAACATTTAATAAAGTAACTTAGTATTATTTCGTCACCACGATCTTTGATTTCGTCACCTATTAACAGACACGATGGAAGCCCTTCCCGCTTGGGTAATGGGTGACGATTTTTTGTTGACGAAAAATCATACCGTCAAGCATTACCTTAAATGCTTGACGAAAGATGAATTCGTCACCTATAAGGACACATCCATGACGGTATGCATTTTTGTCACCAGGGTTTTCGTCAACAAATCCCCCATCTCTTGTAGTGAACGGTTCAATAACAAGAGTATAATTCATAGGCATTTCATTTCGTCTGGAGATATTACCAACCCTTTGACATTCATCACAAGATAAAATAAACTTCCTTGCATCTTTGAAGAGAGTTGGCCAATAAAAACCTGATTGTAGAACCTTTTGCGCGGTTCTATCTCCGGCGTGATGTCCTCCATAAGCACTACCATGACATTTACTCAATATTTCTTGTTGTTCATATTCGGGAACACATCTTCGCAGAATACCATCCACTCCTTCTTTATATAAGTGTGGGTCATCCCAAAAATAATGCCTCAAGTCATAAAAGAATTTCCTCCTTTGCTGAGCTGAAAAGGTTGGAGGCAAGTACTTGGAAACAATAAAGTTAGCATAATCAGCATACCAAGGACCTGTCTCGCGAGCTCACCTTTATTACAGCCAATTGTTCATTTGGAAAACTATCATTAACAGGAACGGGATCATAAGCAATATTTTCCAATCTAGACAAATTATCAGCGACAGGATTATCAGCACCTTTCCTATCTACAATATGTAAATCAAATTCTTGCAAAAGAAGTACCCATCTAATAAGCCTTGGCTTAGCATCTTTCTTTGTCATAAGGTATCTAATTGCAGCATGATCAGTATGAATGGTAACTTTTGAATCAACAATATAAGATCTAAATTTATCACAAGCAAAGACTACAGCTAACAATTCTTTTTCAGTAGTAGCATAATTTCTTTGAGCAGCATCAAGAGTTTTACTAGCATAATGAATAACATTCAGTTTTTTATCTACTCGCTGTCCAAGAACAGCGCCTACGGCAAAATCACTAGCATCACACATAATTTCAAATGGTAAATTCCAATCAGGAGGTTCAACTATAGGGGCAGTTGTTAAGGCTTTCTTTAGAGTTTCAAAAGCTTCCTTACAATCATCATCAAAAACAAAAGGTACATCTTTTTGAAGAATATTAGTAAGAGGCTTTGAAATCTTGGAGAAATCTTTAATAAACCTCCTATAAAACCCAGCATGACCAAGAACACTACGAATACCTTTAACATCCCTAGGATAGGGCATCTTCTCAATTGCTTCAACTTTAGCTCTATCAACTTCAATACCTCTCTCGAAATTTTATGTCCCAATACAATTCCTTCATTAACCATAAAGTGGCATTTCTCCCAATTAAGAACAAGGTTAGTTTCTTCACATCTCTGCAAAACTTTATCAAGGTTCCGCAAGCAACTATCAAAAGAATTCCCATAGAAAGAAAAATCATCCATGAATACCTCTACAATACTCTCACAAAAGCCATGAAAAATAGCAGACATGCATCTTTGAAAAGTAGCAGGAGCATTACATAAACCAAAAGGCATACGCCTATAAGCATAAGTTCCATAGGGACAAGTGAAAGTAGTTTTCTCTTGATCTTTAGTTTTAACAGCAATTTGTGAAAACCCAGAATAACCATCAAGAAAGCAAAAATGAGTATTTTTAGATAACCTTTCTAACATTTGATCAATAAAAGGCAAAGGGTAATGATCTTTCTTAGTAACCTTATTAACTTTTCGATAATCAATGCACATTCTATAACCTACAACTACTCTTTGAGGTATGAGCTCATCATTATCATTAGGCACAACAGTCATTCCTCCTTTCTTAGGAACACAATGCACAGGACTAACCCATCTACTATCAGCAATAGGATATATAATACCAGCTTCAAGGAGTCTTAATACCTCATTTCTTACCACATCCTTCATCTTAGGAATTAGACGACACTGAGGTTCAACAACGGGCTTCGCATCATCCTCCATATTAATGGCGTGTTGGCAAATAGAGGGAGAATCCCCTTCAAGTCATCAAGAGTGTAGCCAATAGCACCTCGGTGTTTCTTCAGTATTTCCAATAACCTTTCTTCTTCAAACTCTGAAAGCTTAGAACTAATAATAACAGGATATATTTTCTTATCATCAATATGAGCATATTTAAGATTATCGGGCAATGGTTTTAAATCAAAGACAGGATCTTCCTTTGGTGGTGGTGTTGTACCCAAATCTTCCACCGGTAAATCATGCTTAAGAATAGGTTGACGAAGGAAAATTTCATCAAGCTCATTTCTTTCTTCCCTAAAAACTTCACTCTCACTATTCTCCAAATGTTGCTTGCAAAGGATTATTAGGAGTAAGAGCAATAGATGCACACTGTTCAACTTTAAAATCACTATTAGGCGAATCAATTTTATAAGGGGTTTTGGTAAATTTAGAGAAGTTAAACTCATAAGATTCACCAGCAAATTTAGTCAAAATTTTCTCTTTCTTGCAATCTATAATAGCTCCACAAGTATTTAGAAAAGGTCTACCAAAAATGATAGGACAATATTTACTAGCAGCAGAACCAAGTACCAAAAAGTCAGCGGGATATTTAATCTTACCACATAGAACTTCCACATCTCGAACAATACCAATTGGAGAGATAGTTTCTCTATTAGCCAGCCGAATAACCACATCAATATCTTCAAGTTCACAAGAACCAATTTCGTGCATAATCTCCGTGTAAAGCTCATAAGGAATAGCACTAATACTTGCACCAATATCACATAATCCATAATAACAATGATCACCAATTCTAACAGATAGCATAGGAACACTAGCTTTCCTAGACTTATTAGGATGCGAGACAATATTAGAAGCATCTTCACAGAAAATAATATGACCATCTTCTACATTTTCAGTCACAAGATCTTTAACAATTGCAACAACAGGTTCAACTTTTATTTGTTCTTCGGGTTCTATAGGTTTCTTTTCACTTTTATGAACCGCACTATTTATAACAGAGTACTCCTTCATTTTAGCAGGGAAAGGAGTTTTTTCAATATAAGCTTCAGGAATAACATGATCAACAGTTTCAACTACAACACATTTATTTATAGATGAATCAATTTTATCTTTATACGGTTCATGATACTTATCAAAGTTCTTCTTAGGCAATTCATAATGAGAAGCAAAAGCCTTATAAAGATTTGCAGCAACTTGAGAATCAAGACCATAAGTAGCACTCATATTACGAAATTTATCGAGTATCCATAAAAGCTTCAATGCATTTATAATCATAATTTATACCTGATTCTCTATCCTTGTCGTTCTCCCATCCTTCGAGTATTTTCTTGGATCCGATTAAGAAGGTCCCTTTTAAACTCTTCTTTGTTGCGTGTAAATGATCCAGAACAAGAAGTATCCAGCAAGGTCTTGTCTTGAAAAGAAAATCTTGCATAGAAATTATCAATAATAATATTACCAGGAAGCTCATGAATGGGGCATTTGAGCATTAAAGACTTCAATCTCCCCCGCGCTTGGGCAATACTTTCTCCTTCATGAGGCCAAAAATCATATATGCGATTCCGATCTTTGTGAATCTCACTTGGAGGATAGAACTTAGAATAAAACCGGGGCACAATATCATTCCATTCAAGAGAATCCCCATTATCCGAGTAATTTATACCAATGCGCCGCTTTACCGGACAGCGATACGGAGAATAGTTTCTTCCTCACTTCATCCATAGCAATACCTGCACACTTGAATAAACCGCATAATTCATGTAAGAACAAGTAAATGATCTCCGGGGTGGACAGTTCCATCCCCTGTATAACGGTTACCCACTACACATTCAATAATTTTCATAGGTATTTTGTATGGTATTTCTTCCTTACACAGCGCCTCATCCACTACCTTTGCAGTAGTAGTAGATTTCCCAAATAAACACTCAAGAGAAGATCTCTCCATAATGAGTTATAGCAACGAGCAGAAATAAAATCAGCACAATCGGTAGAAATTTCCCTTACCAATTCCACTTACCAATAGCGCTTCACTCCCCGGCAACGGCGCCAGAAAATAGTCTTGATGACCCACAAGTATAGGGGTGTATCGCAGTATCTTTGATAAGTAAGAATGTCGATCCCAACGAGGAGCAGAAGGTGTTGACAAGCAGTTTCGATGAAGGATTCACTGTAAATGCTCACAGACAAGTATTCGGGGGGTTTTGATGTAACGGATGAATAAAGTACGAGTAAGTAAAGTGCGAGAGTAACAATTGCAGCGAGTGGCCCAATCCTTTTTAGCACAAAGGACAAGCCGGTTTGTTTACTTATAATGACCAAACGTTCTCGAGGACACACGGGATTTTAGTCTAGTGCTTTCGCTACATACGGCTAATTAATCTTCATTGTTTTGATAAGTGTTGTGTGGGTGAACCTATTCTAATGTACCGCCCTTCCTAGGACTAATACATACTTGTGATTATACCCCTTGCAAGCATCCGCAACTACAAGAAAGTAATTAAGATAAATCTAACCACAGACCTTAAACTGCGAGATCCTGCGATCCCTCCTACATCGATATACCAACGGGGGCTCGGGTTTCTGTCACTCCGGCAACCCCGCAATTGGCAAACGAGTACAAGATGCATTCCCCTAGGCCCATAAAGGTGAAGTGTCGTGTAGTCGACGTTCACATGACACCACTAGAAGAATAACACCACAACTTAAATATCATAACATTGAATATTACTCAACCATACTTCACTACTAACATTTAGACTTCACCCATGTCCTCAAGAACTAAACGAACTACTCACGAGACATCATATGGAACATGATCAGAGGTGATATGATAATGAATAACAATCTGAACATAAACCTTGGTTCAACGGTTTCACTCAATAGCATCAATAACAAGTAGAAATCAACACCGGGAGAGTTTCCCCTATCAAACAATCAAGATCAAACCCAAATTGTTACAGCGGTGACGAGGTGCAGCGGTGGAGACGGCGGTGATGATGATGAAGATGATGGTGATGGTGATGGAGATGATGTCCAGCTCGATGACGGTGACGATGGCGTCGATTTCCCCCTCCGGGAGGGAATTTCCCCGGCAGATCTCAGCCTGCCGGAGAGCTCTTTTCTCTCTGGTGTTCTCCGCCCCGCAGAGGCGGCTGTGGCTCTTCGCGACGTACCCCTGGAGCTTAGGTTTCGGGATGAAGGAGTACGCGAAGAAAAAGAGGCGAGAGGTGTTGTGGGCCCCCCTCCTCACAGGGCGGCGCGGCCAGGCCTTGGGCCGCGCCGGCCTATGGGGTGGGCCCACCTCGGGTCCCCTCTTCTCCCCCTTCTGGCTCCCTTCGTCATCTGGAAAAATAGTATTTTTCGTGTAATTCCCATCAATTGTTGATCTTCCGAAATATTGCATTCTGACGGTGCTTTTTCCAGCAGAATCCTGGCTCCGGTGCGCGATCCTCCAATAATCATGAAACATGCAAAATAGATGAAATAACATAAGTATTATCTCCAAATATGAAATATATCAATGAATAACATCAAGTTATGATATAAAATAGTGATGCAAATTGGACGTATCATAGCTCATGATAAGAATGTTTCATGTGATAGTTATATTGTTGAGTTTGTTCATGATGCTACTGAAAATCCTTATGAGAGAGGACAATATGGTTGTAGGGATTTTCATGTTACTAAAACACCTCTCTTTTTGCTGAAAATCTTGAAGTTGCGCTTGTCTTGTCTTCCTATGCTTATTGCATTATGCTTACATGACTTGTTTATTTACAAGATTCCTTTTCATTGGAAGTGGGTTAGACTTAAAAGTGTTTCTTATTCGCTTTTGATGCTCTCTTTTGCTTCAACTCTTATTTCTTGCGAGAGCATCATTAAAATTACTGAGCCATCTTAATGGCTATAAAGAAAGCACTTCTTGGGAGATAACCCATGTTTTTATTTTGCTACTGTTTTGTTGTGTCTTGAAAGTTGTTACTACTGTAGCAACCTCTCCTTATCATATTTATTTCGTTTTTGTGCCAAGTAAAGTCTTTGAAAGTTGATACTAGATTTGGATTTCTGCGCAGGAACAGATTTTTAGCTGCCACGAATTTGAGTTGTTCTCTCTGTAGAAGAATCTAAAAATTCTGAAAAAATTCATGAGTAATCCTCAGATATGTACGCAACTTTCATTAAATTTGAGCTTCTTCATCTGAGCATGTTAAGTGCCTCGAAAAAATTCGTCTTTACGGACTGTTCTGTTTTGACAGATTTTGCCTTTTATTTCGCATTGCCTCTTGTACTGTGTTTGAGTGGGTTTCTTTGCTCCATTAAATTTCAGTAACCTTGGGTAATGTCCAGAAGTGTTGGGAATGATTGTGTCCTTGGTGAACATGTGAATTTTTGATTATGCACTAACCCTCTAATGAGATTGTTTTGAGTCTGGTGTGAAGGAAGTTTTCAAGGATCAAGAGAGGAGGATGATATAATATGATCAAGAAGAGTGAAAAGTCTAAGCTTGGGGATGCCCCCATGGTTCATCCTTGCATATTTCGAGAAGACTCAAGCATCTAAGCTTGGGGATGCCCAAGGCATCCCCTTCTTCATCAACAACTTATCAGGTCACCTCTAGTGAAACTATATTTTTATTCTGTCACATCTTATGTGCTTTACTTGAAGCGTCTGTGTGCTTTTATTTTTGTTTGTGTTTGAATAAAATAGGATCCTAGCATTCCTTGTGTGGCAGAAAGACATGCTCCGCTTTTTCATATTGAACACTGGTGTTCTTAGTTTTACTTTTAATGTTCATGGCGAAAGCTGAAAGCCGCTTCATTTATTGCTATTTGGTTGGAAACAGAAAATGCTTCATCTGGTAATTGGTATATTGTCTTGAATAATTTGATACTTGCCAATTGTTTTGAGCTCTCAAGTAGATCATGTTTAAGCTCTTGCATCATGTAGTTTAAACCTATTAGTGGAGAACTACCGTAGAGCTTGTTGAAATTTGGTTTGCATGATTGGTCTCTCTAAGGTCTAGATATTTTCTGGTAAAAGTGTTTGAGCAACAAGGAAGACAGTGTAGAGTCTTATAATGGTTGCAATATGTTCTTATGTAAGTTTTTCTATATCGGTTCATACTTGTGTTTGCTTCAAACAACCTTGCTAGCCAAAGCCTTGTACTGAGAGGGAATGCTTCTCGTGCATCCAAAACCTTGAGCCCAAAATTACGCCATTTGTGTCCACCATAACTACCTACTATGTGGTATTTTTCTGCCATTCCAAGTAAATTGCTTGCGTGCTACCTTTAAATCCTTTAAAAAAAATTCATTCCTTGTTTTTGCGATACATAGCTCATGGGAAAGTAGTCTAAAAACTATTGTGGTAAGGAATATGTCGCTTGTGTATCTTAGTTCTTATAAGTTGCTTGTTGAGCGGTAACCATGTTATCTGGGGACGCCATCAACCTGTCACACCTTTGTTGAATATCATGTGAGTTGCTATGCATGTTCGTCTTGTCTGAAGTAAGGGAGATTTTCCATGATTTGTAATGGTTTGAGTATGCATATTGTTAGAGAAGAACATTGGGCCGCCAACCAAAGCCATGTATCATGGTGGAAGTTTCAGCTTGGACATTAATCCTCAAATCTCTTATGAGAATATTATCTGTTGTTGAATGCTTAAAGCATAAAAGAGGAGTCCATTATCTCGTTTTCTATGTTGTCCCGGTATGGATGTCCTTAAGTTGAGATCTATCAAAATCGAGAAATCAAATGCAATTTATCTCCTTGGACCTTTGTACAGGTGGCATAGAGGTACCCCTTTGTGACACTTGGTTGAAACATATGTAATGCAATGATAATCCATGGAAATCCGAGCTAATTAGGACAAGGTGCGGGCCCTATTAGTATTCGATGCATGAGGCTTGCAACTTATAGGAAGTTTTATACATAACCCATATGAATTATTACTACCGTTGACACAATTGTTTCCATGTTTTCAAAATAAAAAGCTCTAGCACATGAGTAATCCCTGCTTCCCTCTCTGAAGGGCCTTTCTTTTACTTTATGTTGAGTCAGTTTACCTACTTCTTTCTATCTTAGAAGCAAACACTTGTGTCAACTGTGTGCATTGATTCTTATATACTTGCTTATTTACACTCATCATATTACTTTGTATTGACAATTATCCATGAGATATACATGTTGAAAGTTGAAAGCAAATGCTGGAACTTAAATCTTCCTTTGTGTTGCTTCAAAACCTTCTATTAAGAATCTATTGCTTTATGAGTTAACTCTTATGCAAAACTTTTTGGTGCTTGTCTTGAAAGTACTATTCATGAAAAGTATTAGCTATATGATTCAGTTGTTTAGTCATTATCTTTTTGTTAGTAAACTATAGTCCATTGCTTTGAATCACTTCATTCATCTCATATCCTTTACAATAGTATTGATCAAGATTATGATAGTAGCATGTCACTTCAGAAATTATCCTTTTTATCGTTTACCTACTCGAGGGCGAGTAGGAACTAAGCTTGGGGATGCTTGATACGTCTCAAACGTATCTATAATTTCTTATGTTCCATGCTAGTTTTATGACAATACTCACATGTTTTATATACACTTTATATCATTTTTATGCATTTTCCGGTACTAACCTATTAACAAGATGCAGAAGCGCTAGTTCATGTTTTCTGCTGTTTTTGGTTTCAGAAATTCTACACAGGAAATATTCTCGGAATTGGACCCCACGAAGACAGAAGTCAATATTTTGCCGAGACGGACCCAGAGAGCCAGAGAAGGGCCAGAGGGGGGCCAAGGGGCCCCCACACCATAGGGGGGCGCGAGCCCACCCCTGGCCGCGCCACCAGGTGGGGAGGGCACCCTGGGGCCCCTCTGAGGCCGCCCTTTCACCTATATATTCCTTCCGTCGCGAAAACCCTAAAATAATAAGTCATATTCCACGAAAAGTTACGTAGCCGCCGCCATCGCGAAGCCAAGTTCGGGGGACAGAAGTCTCTGTTCCGGCACGCCGCCGGGACGGGGAAGTGCCCCCGGAATCCATCTCCATCGACTCCACCACCATCTTCATCGCCGTTGCTGACTCCCATGATGAGGAGGGAGTAGTTCTCCCCCGAGGCTGAGGGCTCTACCGGTAGCTATGTGGTTCATCTCTCTCTCCCACGGTGTGATCTTTATGTGATCATGAGCTTTGTAATCTAGTTGAATATGTAGATGTTACTCTTGTCTATTATGCACTCTAGAGTTTACTTTAATATGAACTCCGGATTCACTCTCCACGGTGTGATGGTGACAGTGTGCGCATCGTGTGTGATTCCTTTATGACGTTGTGGAGCTTGTTTACTCCGGCTTGAGGTGTGCTTTTGCAGCCCTACACAATGAATGGTGTTTGTTATCCAATAAGAGAGTGTTTGAGAGTAGCATTTATTCATTCAATTATGTGATGATTGTTGAGAGTGTCCACTAGTGAAAATATGATCCCTAGGCCTTGTTTCTAAGCATTGAAACACCGTTTCCAACAAGTTCTGCTACATGTTCGCTTGCTGCCATTTTTATTTCAGATTACAATTACTACTTATAATCATCCATATTACTTGTATTTCACTATCTCTTCGCCGAACTAGTGCACCTATACATCTGACAAGTGTATTAGGTGTGTTGGGGACTCAAGAGACTTCTTGTATCTTAATTGCAGGGTTGCTTGAGAGGGATATCTTTGACCTCTACCTCCCTGAGTTCGATAAACCTTGGGTGATTCACTTAAGGGAAACTTGCTGCTGTTCTACAAACCTCTGCTCTTGGAGGCCCAACACTGTCTACAAGAATAGAAGCGTGCGTAGACATCAGGGCATTACAACAATATAAATAGACCGTAATCCAACTGCATCTATGACTAATAATCCACCTTCAGGATTGCATCCGCGACACCTGACGTGGGCATTACCCTTCGGGTAACCGACATTGCCCTACCCTATACAATCTAACTGGAGGCCCATGAGGGTATTCGATGGCAAAGTGGGACACTTGGATGTCGCAGCAGAAGATTACTTGGCGGGCAAGACAAGGAAGGAGCCGAACAAGGAAAGTTTAGAGCTAGGACTATTGTAAACCTAGTCGTACTCGGTTAGACCTCTTGAGACCTGGCCACCTATATAAAGGCCAGGAGAGGGGCTGCTGAGGGACACGATCAAGCTTAGCAATCATAGCCACCAAAAGTCTAGAGCTAGGTCGCCGCAGCACTTAGCCTCTCGACGAGATCTCAGCCGAATCCTTCGGCACCCCATTGTAACCCATTATTCTCATAATCAAGATCAGACAGGCAGGACGTAAGGGTTTTACCTCATCGAGGGCCCCGAACTCGGGTAAATCGCTCTCCCCGCTTGTCTGTGAACCGATGTCTCGTATCAGCTTACAGGATTCCATCAACCCTAAGCCCCAATCGAAGGGCATTGCCGAGGAGTACCCTCGACAATTGGCGTTGTCTGTGGGAACCCTGTCGGCACAAGAACGGTCATCAGCAGATCCAGTCATGTCATCGGCAGCTTCATCGACACCATCATCGCCAATTCTGGGAAGCCCGATTCGATTCGGCTCCTATGAATTCACCCCGCACAGCGACTCGTCTCGCTCGACCTTTTCTGATCTACATGGAAACTTGGAGATGACCTTCGGCAGCGTCCACTACAACGTCAACTCGGAAGGAGTCCTTCGACTGCTGGAACCACTCGCCCCCAGATCGACAGGTCCAAGCACGTCGTCATCAATCGACCTTTTGGCTGGTCTGACAGACTCAACAAACTCACCCGCGCCATCGACTCCTCGTTCGACGTCTCCCATGTCGGTTGGATCTGACAATTCCACATCTTCGGAGATGACCTCGTACTACTTCTTGAACTGCGATACCAGGCACGGGTTGGGATCAAGCGACACGCCGTTCATCTGCAATGCCCAGTACTCCTCGGGAGAGGACAATGTCGACAGCATCGTCCAATGCACCACCCGAAGAACAACACACCACCAGGTTTATGTCGCCAACAACACGGGAAACGCAAGGAACAGGGGAGACGGAGATCACACCCCCCGCTCCAGCAGACGAGCAAGTTTTGCAAACAGTGCCAGTAACAACAACAACGATTACACCATCGCAGAGGAGGAGTGGGCAGCAGCCAAGGCAGCTGTGCTTAACAACACACCGCTCCCCGCAGGAACCTCGGTTGGAACCCTCAACGCTTATCGCTCTATATTGGAGAAAAACCGGGAGCGCCTACCGAAAGAGCAAGCCACCCTCGAGAGACGCCTATCTGCTGAAGACCAATCTAGTGAACGACGGAGAGGCTCGTGAGGAAGCACCTCTCGAAGCACTCAAGGGGCAGGCAAGCACCGATCAAGGTTATCCAGACTCTCAGAGGATGACGCCAGAGAAATAACGTCGAATCTGACCAAGTCTTTTATGACCACGGACACCGCGGGCATGCCACGGCCTAAAACCGTCGCAGGAGCGACCGCCAATCTCGCAGCATACCTCATCAATCAACTCCCTGAAGGTTCTATGGCCCAAGCTCACCGAGGTGCATGCCCTAAAAAGTCTCGCAATATTGGGAGACAACCTGGTCCCGCGGAAGGAAAAGACCACGTTACAGGCCAGCGGCTCAAAGCATCATGCGAGAGATGCTCGAGACGAAATCACCCAGAGCAGAATCGACAAAGCAAGGCGACGACGCGCCGCTAGGGAGGAATATGACAGTGATTCTTCGGATGAAAGCCAGGAGAACGACGGCGAGCTAAGGGGGGCCGATTGTTTAAGCTACAAAATCTGCGAGGTGATGCCACCCAGAAAGTTCAAACCTACCCCTTCCGACGCCACCAAATACGATGGACAGCAGGAGCCGAGGTCCTAGATAGACAACTACCTACAGACTGTGATTCTGCACAAAGGAAATCAGATAACAGCAATGCAATGCTTGCAGCTTTACCTAAAGGATTCAGCACGAGCTTGGTTAAGAGGTTTGCCGAAGGGTTCCATCAAATCATGGGACGACCTAGTAGATGCTTTCGTTGCCAATTTCCAAGCAACGTACAAAAGGCCCGTCGGGATTGAGGAATTACGGCATTGCCAGCAAAAGCAGAAGGAATCGATGCGCGCATACATTGGGAGATTCACCAAGCTCTTAAACGCCGCCGAAGATGTTTCTGTCGACAGAGCAATCGACGCCTTCAGCGATGGCATCCGACGTGAAAGCTACATAGAGGAACTCGGGCGCAAAAAACCAAAAACCATAACCAAGTTAATGGAAATCGCCAACAGCTGGGCTGATGGCGAGGACAACGTACGGAAGCCGCGACAGCGCAGTGACGACGAAGACGACGACCAGCCGAAGCATGACTCGGGTGGACGAAGGGATCGCCATAAGAAAAGGAAAAACCGCAGCTACGACGACAGTAACCTGGTAGCCGCAGGATACTCTGATCGGCAGGATGATCGGTATGACAACAAGCGAGACGATCGGCAGGACGGCAATCGGAACAACTCTGGAAACCGTGGTAACTACAAACCACGACCATAGAGGACTCCCAAGTTACCCTACGCCGAACAGATAAACGCTCCCTGCTACCTGCACTCGTACATCAACTCCAAGGACAACAAAACAAAGTCAAGCCAGCTACTCAGAGATTGTAGACAGTTCATTGAAATGCAGGAACTCATGCAGCAGCAGCCGCAGCCACCTTGGCGAACAACGGTGCAACGTAGTACGCGGCAAAAGATCGTGCTCCAAAAAAGCCTCTACGAGTGCTAAAGGATGCAAAATAAACAAGGGTGCTAACCTTTCCCTCTGCTATAGATGCCTCTACAAGCGCCGTAAATAGCAAGAGTTTGGAAATAATACAACCCACGCTCGATATTTTACTTATGGAAATATCAAAGAACAACGGGCTCATCGGTAGAGTTAATGCTCCCGATATATTCGGGAGCTGCTGTCAAAACATACATCGGTTGAAAGCAAAGTTGCACATACAACGGGTTTAGCAAGACCTGCAACACGAGCTGATCACTCAAAACAATTTGCTGACCAACGAATACACATACGTATAAAACGGGCAATTAAGATTTGCTCCTCCAAAATTTGCCAACAGCATTAACACGGTAAAAGTACATATACATGTATCTACCGAACAGAAAGTTTCAACTATGCAATCCAAACGATTGGATGAAGTAGCCAAATCACCTATTTACAATAAGAACTTAACCCTGAATTAATCTTGCGGAGTTTCTCTTTCTTCAGGAACCTTCGAATCCTTTTCAAGCTTGTCGACAATTATATTGGCGGGCAACACCACCTTCGGGTACAGCGTCTCCAAGTCACCGACCGCGTTGGCGATACTCAGCAGATTTGCCGAAGGATAGCGTGCAAGGACGAGGGCAAGTGTAAATCTGGCCCCTGCAAAAACCTGAGCTCGCACCAAATCGCGATTTTTTTTGGTATTCCCAAATTCAGACATCAGAGTCAACAGCGTAGGAGGGACCGCGTTCAAAGGAAACATCTTCCTACCCTTAGGGCTTTGTAGCACTTGTCGAAGAAATGATGGACCAACTGGACCCGATCTTGAAATTGTGCGACAGCCGAAGCTTTCGAATGCTCCCGCCAGAAAATTTCCTCGGCTGATGACAGCTGAGTCAATGCATTCACGCGCTCGTGAATCCGCTTGTTCTCTTCAGCACGGTTCAGGGCTATGACTGGTAAAGGAATCGATGGAAGATCAGGCAACACACTTTTGACAAAGAATAATGAGCACAAGGACCTCGGAACTTACAGTTCAAGCTTTCAGTGGCCTTATGCAGTTCAGTAAGAGCATAGCGCTCTATGTCGGCTGCAATCTCGCCCTTCTTCTTGATAATGGCGGCCAAGGCATAGGTATTGCGCAGATCGTTTTCCATCTGCGTGATCCGATCCTTCATACGCTGGATTCGTTCAGCTTCAGAGAGAGCACCCGAAGAATCATCGACAAACGCAGGCACTGGGAAAACCTGCAAAAAACAGCGTCAAAGGCATGACGGATCGCATCGCTTCAGCATCAGCAGTAACTCCCATCGGGAGAATGCAAGTATAAATGTCATAATAAGAGCGCATTAGCAACATTGCTAGCACGAAATTTATTACAATCACAAGTTTTGCGACAGAACATTGTTTCACATCAATTCAAAAAGAAGTTTGTTACAAAAAATCATGGGGCTTGAGTCTAGGTTGATAAACTTGGGACAGCCGATGTTTTCTTTGATGAAACCAGCTCAAGGAGTTGACGTGCACACACGAGAGCTGACGTTTTGAAGGTGCTTAAATCAATGAACTGCCCATCCCGATCTTTCGGCAGCTCCCTAGACATCTCCTCAATATCGGCCTGGAAGCCATGACCCATCATAAGTTGGAAGGCTAGGAGGGCGCCATAGGTACGCGAAGTACGTTTGAATACCTCGATAACCCCCTTGGTGTCGACTGCGAAGGCGTCGATCAGCTGCCCCAGAGTCTTGTCTTGAATGATCTTGGGGAAGATCATCGAGTGCATTCGCGCCATGGCACCTTTGCCCTTATCAAGGAGCTCCCGTGTAAGCTGGTGTGCGGCAAGGGTCATTGACACATTGTTTGCCGGAGAGTTGTTTGGAACTTTATCCAAGGCATCGGCAGGGATGCCAGCGGCCTCTGCAAGGGAATGAAATGGGAAAGGTTACTATCAAAGGACCAAATTTGCAAAGTGACAACCGACAGGGAAGCATAAAAAGAATTACCAAGCAAAGCCAAGGAAGATTGACGAAGAAGCTCCTCTTTTTCAGTCGCCCGAGCTTCGGCGACCAGCTTAGACGCTTCCTCTTCCTTCAGCTTCTCCTTCAGCCTGCTGAGTTCCTCCTTCAGGGAGTCGACCTCTTGGCGGGCTGTGGCGGCTTTTTTAATGGCGCCCTCCAACTTCGAGGAGGAAGATTTAACTTCCTCCTGCAGCCGAACCTTGTCTGCTTCCAGGGAAGTAAATTGCGAGGCGAAGGCCTCCAAGGAAGATATAACGCCTCGTAGATCCTTAAGGAAAAGAGAAAAACAGGTGTTTGACGGAGAATCATTAATCAAGGCACATCCAGGAAAACTCGCGTTGTGATTGAGAAAGACTTACAGGTTTTCCTGAAGATGGGATCGTGGCGGCAGCAGCCGTAGGAATATCCTTCCCCCTAGAAAGGGAGGAAGCAGTCGATACCTGGGCCGCGGGGGCAGCAGTAGGAGCCGAAGCTTCGGAAGCTGCGACATCCGGCAGAACGGCGCCAGATTTGGCCTTCTTGGACGGAGGCTCGATGAAACCCTCGTCACTATAAAAGGGAATGGTTGGCAGGGATTATGAAAAGAAATGCGAATGATAAAGGAAAAACACGGATTCTAGGAAAAAAGCGCTTACAGGTCAAAGAGGTCATCCTCGTCGGCAAAGCCGCCGGTTGATCTCTTCACGGGTGAAGCTCTGGCCTCCTCCACAGCTGCATGAACAAAGGCATCATGATCAGCGTCGTCATCACACACTGATCCCGCTGTGTCGCAAGTATCATTGGCTGGGGGAGGAAGATCGGTGTAGATGGCCTCAGAATCTATCGGGTCATCGTGTTCAATCTTTGAGCTCGTATACTCGGCAGTGTGAAAATCAACAGGGGCTGAGGAACCTCTTCCTTCGGAAGTGTCATTTGGTAAATCATGCAAGTTTTCAGAAACTACGGGGATCTGTCGAAGAAGAGAGCAAATAAGAACAATCGTAGTTGTTGACAAAACGGAACAGGGTAATAAGAGTACGAGAAGGGAAATTTACCTCCGTCAGTGGATGATCGGCATCAAGAGGAGAATAAGAAAATATCAACGGGATCGAGTCTTCTTGACTAAAGAGGTTGAGGCGACGAACTTCATCAAGCAGCTCCTTTTCCGATAGTTCAGCGATGTTTATCCTGGTTTCATCCTTCGGACCTGAATACAACCACATCGGACGAACCCTGGCCATGATTGGCTGGACTCGACGTTTCAAGAACACCGCGGCCACCTCTGTGCTGATCATGGTCTGACCATCGGCTTCTTTAATCCGAAGGAATTTGGCAAATAGCTCATCGGCTGTTATCCTTTCATCGGGAGATAGGATGTTTTTCCAAGAATGCTTAGGCTTGGCTTCAAGGACGTCGGCAAAGCAAGGAAGTTGGGACTCGGTTGCTGAGGAATCCTTAACATAAAACCATTTCAGTCTCCATCCTTACACAGATTCTTTTATTGGGAAACTAAAATAGTTGACTTCTGAACGAACAACAAACCCCACTCCCCCAATGACGAAGGGTCCATTGCTACTGCTGTATCTCTTTACGAAGAAGATTTTCTTCCACAACCCAAAGTGAGGTTCGATGCCCAAGAATGCCTCGCAAAAGGTGATGAACACAACAACGTGAAGGATTGAGTTGGGGGTAAGTTGCCACAGTTGGATTTCGTAAGTCCGTAGAAGGCGATGAAGGAACTCGTGAGCCGGAAGCGAGAGACCCCGATACAAGAACGACAAGAACATCACGGTAAAACCAGCGGGAGGATTGGGCCGAGAGATCGCACCTGGTAGAATCACATTCCCCTCGTCGGAGGAGACTAGGCCGAGGCTTCGGGCCCTCTTTTCATCACGCTTCGTGATGGAGGACGCTAGCCAATCTCCGGGTTTGGCTGCGATTACCGAGCTTGGTGGCGCCGGAGGTGGGGGAGGTGCATCTGGAGCGCTCCTCTTCGCAAGATTCGAGGAAGCCTTGGCGGCGGCGCCACCACTAGCAGAACTGGCGGCGGTGACGACGTTCCTCTTCTTCACCATTGCGAGATCTGGAGGAAATCTGAAAGCGGTGGTGGCGGCGCAGCAGTTGTGGAAGAGAAAGGTAGAAGAAGAACAGGAGGATGCTGTGACGAATATGGGGGAATGCTAGGGATTTTACCCTGAGAGATTTTAAGTAGGGGAGAACTTGAGGATTGCGTGGGCACGTGTCGTTGCTGCCAGTCCATTAAAAGGATTCTTTCTCCAGCGTTGATCGCGGAAATCGAGGAGGCACCTTGGAAACCGTACGAGAAAAGCGGATATTACTTGAAAACAGAGCCAAACAGAGCTAGGATGGGCCCAGCGGGTCGCGTCTTGTCAGTCAAAATCAAAGTGTCAATAACGTCATCAATGACGTCGTGAGAAACGCTCGAAGCATTCAAAGAAATATAAAAGGTATCGGATGGAGGACTTGAGTCTACGTACGGACTGCATCCGCACCTAGACTCGGGGGCTACTCCCATCGGGAGCGCTGGACGCGCACCCGATAAAATGAGGACTCGAAGATATTCATGTGAAGAAACGTTTGAAGAAAAGGATGGAATGCTCAGCTCGAGTCTGCACCCGGTAGCAAGCGCTCGTGTCCAGACTCGGGGGCTACTCCCATCGGGAGCGCTGGGTGCGCACCCGATAAAACTTTTTTGCACTCCAGGATCATGCCCGGGGACTTGATTCTGTGTAGGGTAAGGTTGTTTTGCCATCGGCAGTTAACCAGCAAAAGTTGGGCACGTTATTCGTTATCTCTTACGCGCGGAAAACTTATCGAAGAATACAAGCTTCAGAGCAAAAATATCGGATAATCCATGAAGATCTACAGAAAAACTTTGTTGCGGTCAGAAACCCACCGGCGAGCAGCGACGGGCAACACAGTAGAGCCGGGAGGCTCCCAGGATTGCGGCTGACCCTGGTCCCTCGGGCGACGGCCCGCAATGCCTTCTGGCACACGCGTCCTGGTGCTTACGAGGGCGTGCCACCTGACCTATACCTGGTCAGGAAGGTGATGGATTGCTTCGACTAGTTTCCTGCATGGCAAACACGTAAACATTAAATACGAGCCCCGATCGGCTCTTAAGTTGTTCTGCAGATCGGCTCAAAGAGCCGATTGCCCCACGGTTCATGTTAGATTTATAAGGACATGGGGATCATGCTTTATCAATATCAAGCTAAGCTAATCTACGATAGTCTAGGGTTTTCACCGTATAATCGGAACATCCTATGCGTAATTGAGCCTAACAGATACGTAAGATGATAGAAACCAGCACTAAAGAGGCCTAAAAACCAACATGAAGTTGATCCCCGGAACAATCCCTCTAGAGCTTAGTAAACCACACCTTACGCACTACCGGATCCTTCAACCCGTTTATAAGGCCTAACCATACGGATATCAAACCAATCCTTGAAGAACAAGGAGCAACTATAACGGATTAGATCTACTAAATAATGAACAAGCAAGGTGCTGCCCTTACACCTATTTATCGAGGGGAAGCGTAGCTAAACAAATGCATCGTGAAAGCATTGTGATCAACCCCAAAACACCTAAGATAAGGGTGTTGCTCGCCATCAAAAAGGCTTCAGCACGAGCAACACCAAAAACGAATAAACTGATACTGCCTAGATCGCAAGATACGATCTAGGCAGCATGTTGCTTACCCGGGAGAAACCCTCGAAACAAGGGGTGGCGATGCGCCTAGATTGATTTGTTGTGAACGTGATCGTCCTCCTTCTCAATAACCCTAGATACATATTTATAGTCCGTAGACTCTCTAACTTGGGAAAAAACCCAACCGTGTACGAGCTAAACTCTATCTCTTAATTCTAACCGACACGTATCCTACTATATTTACAGATACACGGGCAATCTTGCCCAAACTTCTTGTACAAGGCCGATTCGGGAATATTTTCCATGTAAATCCTCTAAGCCCATTTAATCATGGCCCATCTCCAGACTTGGTCAATTCTGGTGATAACACATGCCCCCCTGGTTTTGGCAATGATAATTTCAAAACCACTCTGTTTTTTGTTCGTAGGGTCACGTCGTGGCAGAGCAGAACCGCCGCAGTATCCTTCATCATGATGCCTTGCCTTCTCAACTTCTCTCGCACGATTTGACAGCTTCTTTGGCACCACTTCCTCGGAAACTGCTGTAACATTAACTCTCCCCCATATCCCATTATTTAACCGCGTTGAGCAGTTCGCCTCTTCATCCTCTTGCTCCGTACTAGCCATCGGCAAAAAACCCCCTTCCTCGGTAGCCATGTCTTCTTCCTCCTCCTCCTCCTCGGCCTCATCAGGTCTCTCCTACGTATCGTCTCCCTCTCGTGAGCCGACGCCAGAGTGGGGCTCGTTGGCGGCGCACGACATCCTTGCCCCAACGTCGTGGGACAAAGAGGACCACGATTCCTCCGTCTGGTCCGAGGACGACAAGTCCTTGACCGACGGAGAAGACGACCTCCAATTCCTCGTCGACGGGGAGGAGGAGGCGGAGAGCGAGGACGACCGCTTCTCCTGGGACGACTTCACCTCCTCCGACGAGGAGGAGGAAGAGGAGGACGACACCTCCTCCGACGAATATCCGCCGGCAAAGCGCTTCCGCGCCTGGTGGGACGACGACGACGACGACGACGAGGAGGACGAGGCTCCCGTAGAGGGCTACGGGAGCAGCGACGAGGAGCCCGCCAGCAGCTGCGCCGGCGGCAGCGATGATGACGACGAGGGCAGCAACGGCCCGTAGATTAGGGACTACTAGCATAGGACTACTAGTAGTAGTAATCGGCTTTTGTTCTTTCTTCCTTGAGCGATCGGCTCTTCCCTGTAAAAGCCCTTTTTATTAATGAAGGAAATATTTCTCAGCCGATTCTGCCTTCATACCAATTTTGCCGATTGTCAACGCAAGTCAACACGCATAGAACCGATAGCAGCGTATCGGTCTTTCACTATCAAACGCCCATAAGATCAAACTCAATTGCCAATTTAGACAGGTTCAAGCAAACATTCCTCAAATCCAGACGGTAACTTGATACCTGATCATGATACTTTGTACCCCTAAAGTCGATGGCTGTGCATCGGCTGTTTTGTTCTCAAGTCGATGTCCGTGCATCGGCTGTACTTAGCATCCTGTTGCTTCATACATATATTTTTCTTACCGGCCGATTCCATACATCGGCCCCCATATTCCAAGTTGGAAAATTTTGATTTTTTTTTATTGGCCGATTTAAAATCGGCCCCCGTATTTCACTGCCCATCATCCCACATACTTGGGAAATACTTCTTGAGATGTTGGCCATTGACGGCTACTGGGAACTTCACACCATCCAACTGTTCGAGCATATATGCATTGCCCTTTAGGACTTGGTCAACCCTGTACGGCCCGTGCCAATTTGGAGACCATTTACCATACGCCTTGTCCTTAGTCCCCAACGGCAACACAGCTTCCCATACCAGATCGCCAACGTGGAACTCCTTTGGCTTCACCTTTTTATTATATGCACGAGCTACCTTGGCCTTGTTCTCCTTAATTTTCTCAAGTGACCAAAGCCTGAGTTCCGTCAGATCCTCAACGCTATCACTCATCAGGGCTGCATACTCTTCAGTTGTCAAATCATTTTGAAACGTGACACGTTTCGACCCAGCACGTGATCTCCCGAGGTAACACGGCTTCTTGTCCATAGACCGGATGGTATGGCGAGGTTTTCACCGCTCCATGACATGACATGCGATAAGCCCATAAAGCCTCCGACAACACCTCGTGCCAACGCCTAGGGTACTCGTCGATCTTTCTCTTTATCAGCTTGATAAGGCTTTTGTTGGACGCTTCAGCCTGCCCATTTGCTTGAGCATAGTATGGGAATGATCGGATCAACTTAATTCCCATGCTCTCGCAGAAATCTCTAAACTCGCGAGAAACGAAAACCGAACCTCCATCGGTCGTGATGGTCTGGGGAATCCCAAATCTGTGGATGACATGCTCTTTCACGAAACTGATGACGTCCTTCGATGCCACAGACTTCATAGGGACAACCTCCACCCATTTAGTGAAATAATCTGTGATGGCCAAGATCCACTCGTGGCCTTTGCTCGATGCAGGATGGATTTTGCCGATCATGTCCATGCCCCATCCTCGAAATGGCCATGGCTTGATGATAGGGTTCATTGCTGATGCGGGTACCATCCGAATGCTCCCAAACTTCGACATGCTTGGCACCCTTTATAGTAATTGAAACAGTCCTCAAGCATGGTGGGCCAATAAAACCCCGATCGCCCGATCAACCACTTCATCTTATGAGCCGATTGATGAGTTCCACAGGCGCCTTCATGTACCTCGTGTAAGAGCCGATTTGCCTCGGCTGTTCCCAAACATTTGAGAAGTAACCCTTCCAAGGTCCCGTAGAACATGTCATCTCCAATAAGGACATACTTCATAGCCTTGTACCTTATCCGTTTAGGTGCCCCCGAGCCGGATCTTTCAAGTAATTGAAGATATCGGCTCTCCAATCATCCGGCTCCATGAAATGTATCCGGACATCGGCTCCTTCCACTTGTCTCCTTATAGCCTGATGCCATCTGCGCGAGATCGTTCGCCTCCGTATTATGTGACCTCGGGACCCAGTTGAAGTTTATGTACCTAAACTGTGTCATCAACTCGCGGCAATGCATCCATAACGGGAAGAGCGACTCGCTCTCACACTTGTATTCGTCCGTGAGCTGGGAGATCACCAACTTTGAGTCTCCAAAGAGTTCCACCGCTTCGCCCCGGCTTCAATTAGCAACTCCATCCCCTTACGTATTGCTTCATACTCGGCAACATTATTGGTGCAAGGGGTAGATAGCCCGATGGAGAAGGTGTAGGTTGCCCCCGGGGCGACACGAGTAGGATGCCGATGCCGCAACCATCGTCGCAAACTGACCCATCGAAGAACATGGCCCATGCACGTATAGACAGTGCTGCTATATTAGTGTTGATCCGTTCCGCGATTAGATCAGCCAAGGCCTGTCCTTTGATTGCTTTCGCAGGTTGATACCGGAGATCCAATTCCGATAACGCAAACATCCATTTACCGAGTTGGCCTTTCAAAACAGGAGCCGACAGCATGTGCTTGATGACGTCTGATTTGCAGATGATGATGATTTCTGTCGTCAGAAAGATGTGGCGAAGCTTGGTGCAGGTAAAAAATAGGCAGAGGCACAACTTCTCGATCTCCGGGTACCTCGTCTCTACATCCAACATCCTTCTGCTGAGGTAGAAAGCAACTCTTTCCATGCCATCATAGATTTGCACTACCACTGAGGCGATAGAAGTATCGGCTACCGACAGGTAAATATAGAATGGCCTCGTCTTGTCGGGGCGGAACCAACACGGGCGGCTTCGTTAGATATTCTTTAATCTCATCAAACGCTCGCTGTTGCTCTGCCCCCCAGTGAAACTCCTCATCAGGTTTGATTTTTACCAGTCCCATGAACGGCTCAATTCGTCCTGACAGATTAGAGATGAACCTTCTGACGAAATTGATTTTGCCGATGAGACTCTGGAGTTCCTTCTTGGTCGTCGGTGGCTTCATCGTTCGCACTGCCTCTTGACTTTTCAGGCCGATCTCAATTCCACGTTCATGAACTAGGAAGCCCAGGAATTGACCGGCCGTCACACCAAAAGCACACTTCTTTGGATTCATTCTGAGTCCGAACTTTCTAGTTCGGTCCAGGATGCGTCGCAAATCCTCCAGGTGTCCTTCCACTGAGACAGACTTGACCACCACGTCATCGATGTAGATCTCTACGAACTTGCCGATCAGATCATGAAAGATGTAATTCATGGCTCGTTGGTACGTTGCACCGGCATTCTTCAGCCCAAATGTCATGACCACATACACGAACAAGCCCACCGAACCCGGTACTCGAAGGCCGTCTTATGTATATCTTCCGGAGCCATGAAAATCTGGTTGTAACCGGCGTTGCCATCCATGAAGCTTAAAACCTTATGACCAGCCGCTGCATTGATCAACGTCTCAGCTACCGGCATAGGGTACTCATCCTTCGGAGTGGCTCGTTGAGATCGCGAAAATCTATGGCGACGCGCCATCGGCCGTCTTTCTTCTCCACAGGTACGATGCTAGATATCCACTCAAGCATACCCGCATGGCCTGATGAACCCGGCGCTCAACATCTTCTCAATCTCTTTCTTGACTTCTTCTAGAATTTCGGCCTTCATCTGCCGTGCTCGTTGCTGGAACGGCCGAAATCCCTTCTTGAGAGGTAGCCGATGCTCAATGATGCTCCTGTCTAGCCCGGGCATCTCTGTATAATCCCAGGCAAAATAATCTGGGTATTCTTTCAACAAAGCTATCATCAGGCTCCTCAGATGCGGATCTAACTTTTTGCTGATAAATGTTGGTCGTGGCTTATCCCCAGGACCAATGTCGATCTCCTCTAGCTCATCAGCTGACGTAAACCCATACCCTAGCTTTCCGTCGCCTGTTAGATCGACGTTGAACACGGGCAGAACGTATGGCGAGGATAATTTTGGCCGATTGCTGGAATCGGCCTCCATGTTGATTGAATTGCTCAATGAAGGTTTACAACTTGTATGTGCTCCCTTACAGGAGGAAGCCTCCCTACCACGACTACGTGACATGTTTGACGTGAGATCCTTGCTTTTTATTCTTAGGGGCCGATCGCACGGATCGGCCTTGCCACGTGTGTCGATGGATGTTGCTCTTGCTACTCTATCAGGCCGGTGGATAAGACCAGCCTCACCCCGTTTTTTGTCACCTCGATGCGATCACATCCGTCCAAACTGATTCCAGAGAGCGGTTCTTGGTCGTCCGAGTCCCAAATGTTCATGCCGGCTATCGAGACGTCGATCGAATCATCTGCATGCACGACTTCTACGTCGTCTCCATCCCACTGTATCAGGCATTGGTGCATTGTAGATGGAATGCAGCAGTTAGCGTGAATCCAATCCCTTCCTAACAGGGCAGCGTAGGTGCTCTTGCTGTCGACGATGAAGAACGTCGTTGGGACCGTCTTTCGGCCTATGGTTAGGTCCACGTTCAGGACACCTTGCATCCCTGATGCTTGGCCGTTGAAGTCGTTTAGTGTGACGTTGGTCTTGATCAGATCGGCACTAGAGCGTCCTAAACGCCGTAGCATGGAATAAGGCATTATATTGACCGCCGCTCCCGTGTCAACCAACATCCTGCCGATGGGCTGCCATTGATATAACCCTTTAGGTACAGGGCCTTCATATGTTTGTAGCCCTTCTCCCGTGGCTTTTCGAAGATGACGGGCTGTGGACCGCTGATCAAACCGTGCTATCGGCACTTCGTCGGTTCTCGGGGCACGAAACTCCGATGGAAGGAAGAACACCATGTTTGTGCCGGCCGATGTACCCGCATCGGCTTTTTCTTGCTTGGGACGCCAAACTTTCTTTGGTGGACGTGTTTCTTCGTCCAAAGTCCGTTGAATTTTCACGGCCAGATCAGGCCGCGCTTTCCTCAACGTGTGCAAGTATCGCGCTTCGGCTTGCTCCAAGCTGCGTAGCCGCTGAACCCTACGCTTTTGGGAGTGGCTGAGTCCATCGGGGCACCACCTTGGCCGATGGTACCTATCCTCTTCTTCATCTTCTGACTCCTCAAAGTCTTCATCTTGAGAGGACTCAGCATGTTTGTTCTGTGGCGGGAGAGGTCCTAGACGCTTGAAAACTGAAACGTCTCCTGCATCCTTCTTCCGGCGTCTACACTCTGGGCAGTTTTCGATCATAGGCAATCGGCTCATCCCTGAGTCCCAGCAGTGTTTAAAGAAGGGACAGTCCCAGTTTCTATCCATGTCCTCCTGCTCCCTTGACCTCTCCTTAGCGCGGTGCTCCCGTCCTTCGTCGCCTCTGTCATGCCAACGGTATCTTCCTTTGTCTTCATCGGACCGATTGTATCTCTCGTCGTTTCTGTCGTACTGCCGACGTCGGTCATACTGATATTCATATTTGTTGAGGAGGTGCGTGGAAAGTGGTTTCTGGTATCGCACACTTCTCACTTGTTCCTTGGTAAGGTACCGTTTTTCATCATATCGGGGTCGGTCGCGTGGATCGGCCTCCTCCTTTTCCTTGTTGCGGGAGTGACTGCTTTCCTTTTTATCCTTGCCATGGTGGCGCACAGGCCCTGCCATGTTAACATCAAACGAGAAATCCAATCGACGCCTCGCGGAGTGGTTTGGTTCCACCATGTTGACGTCAGGGAACGGATGCGTGTCCACTTTCATGGCAAGCTGTCCGAAGAGCAATCGGCCTTGTTCTATCGCCACTTGGATCTGTCGACGAAACACCTTGCGGTCATTGGTGGTGTGGGTGAACGAGTGATGCCATTTGCGATACGGCCTCCCGTTCAGTTCTTGTGCTGTAGGGATTTTATGGCCTTCGGGTAACTTCAGCTGTTTTTCCTTAATCAATAGATCGAAAATCTGCTCAGCTTTGCTCAAATCGAAGTCAAACCCTTTTGGAGGCCCTTCTGGTTTTACCCACTTGCAGGACACGGGATGTGCCCCCCGAGCCCATTCAGCTACAGCCACCTCCAGGTCCGGTGCAGGATCTTCAGTTTCTTCCATCTCAACCAGACCCACCGGGCGCTTGAACTTGTCTTGGTACAATTCAGGGTGCCGCTGCTCATAGGATGTGAGTTTCCGCACCATGTGCGACAATGAGCCTGTACTCGCTCGGGAAGTCGGATCTTTGATTGGCGTCGCGAGGCCCAGCATCTGCCAGCTCGATCGCTTCCTTCTCGGATAAACGAACCGAATAACATCGGTTCCCGACGAGTCCTGAAACGTTGGATGTATTCGAATCATCGTTTCTCCCGCTCGCCGCACCTGCGTCAGATCGGCAATGCCGGCCTCGGTAGCTTCTGAGTGATATTGCACGTGAAACTGCTCCTCCATTTGCTTCCACGTCCGGACTGAGTTTGGTGGCAACGACGTGTACCATCCAAAAGCTAACCCCGTGAGAGATTGTGCGAAAAACCTCACACGTAACTGGTCTGACGCTGAAATCATGCCCAGCTGCGCCAAATATCGGCTTATGTGCTCTATTGAGCTAGATCCCTCTGCTCCATTGAATTTTGAGAATTCAGGGAGCCGATACTTGGGTGGCAGCGGGATCAGGTCATACTCGTCAGGGTACGGCTTGGAATAGCCGATTGTCTTCCTCTTCGGCAGGATGCCGAATTGGTCTCTCAAGATAGTGCTGATCTGCTCCATGGTATTAGCTGTAGGGACCGAGCCATCATGACTCGTTCCAGTAGCATATTTAGCCAGCCATGCTTGTTTATCCGCATCTACTCCAGAAATCCCTGTTGGTGCGATCTGGCCTGTGCACGCCAAGGCATTGCAGTCCGGCACGTATGTGCACACGTATCCATGTGGGATCTCCTTAGGCGGCTCATATAGGAACTGGCAATCGCTAGTATTGCCTCCAACCTTGTAGACGACGTACGTCGGTGAACCCGGTGGCTCTGGTGCTGCAAGCGCGAATGGTAGCGGCGGCCTGATCTGGAGCGGTACTTCTCCCTGGTGAGTCCCTAGGGTGGGTCCTGACGGGGAGTACTGATGCTTCATGATTTCCTTCACCACACGGACCGCGACGCGCTCGAGAGTATTCACCAGGCTTTCAGAATAGCGGTGTAGGGAATGAGCCGCCATGTAATTGATTTCCTGGCGCAGAGCTCTGGTACGTTCCTCCGAAGGGGTAGACAGGTCCACTCCGTCAAGAACACCCTCAGGGGAGAACCCCTTCCACCTTACACCATGTGAACGGGTCCTCACGAAAGAGCCGATGAGATCGGCTTCCAAGATGGCTTTCATCTCATCATACTTCTTCTTCCGCTCTTCTGGCAGATCTGCGTACATGACTAGTTCGCCAACCACCTCCTCCGCAGCTTTTGACATGGTTGCTGCAGACGTCGATGTTGTTGCAGAGGGTCCCACCGGGCGTGCCAGAATGTGTTGCGGTCAGAAACCCACCGGCGAGCAGCGACGGGCAACACAGTAGAGCCGGGAGGCTCCCAGGATTGCGGGCGACCCCGGTCCCTCGGGCGACGGCCCGCAATGCCTTCTGGCACACGCGTCCTGGTGCTTACGAGGGCGTGCCACCTGACCTATACCTGGTCAGGAAGGTGATGGATTGCTTCGACTAGTTTCCTGCATGGCAAACACGTAAACATTAAATACGAGCCCCGATCGGCTCTTAAGTTGTTCTGCGGATCGGCTCAAAGAGCCGATTGCCCCACGGTTCATGTTAGATTTATAAGGACATGGGGATCATGCTTTATCAATATCAAGCTAAGCTAATCTACGATAGTCTAGGGTTTTCACCGTATAATCGGAACATCCTATGCGTAATTGAGCCTAACAGATACGTAAGATGATAGAAACCAGCACTAAAGAGGCCTAAAAACCAACATGAAGTTGATCCCCGGAACAATCCCTCTAGAGCTTAGTAAACCACACCTTACGCACTACCGGATCCTTCAACCCGTTTATAAGGCCTAACCATACGGATATCAAACCAATCCTTGAAGAACAAGGAGCAACTATAACGGATTAGATCTACTAAATAATGAACAAGCAAGGTGCTGCCCTTACACCTAAAATAGGTGTAAGGGCAGCTAGATATCGAGGGAAGCGTAGCTAAACAAATGCATCGTGAAAGAATTGTGATCAACCCCAAAACACCTAAGATAAGGGTGTTGCTCGCCATCAAAAAGGCTTCAGCACGAGCAACACCAAAAACGAATAAGCGATATCGCCTAGATCGCAAGATACGATCTAGGCAGCATGTTGCTTACCCGGGAGAAACCCTCGAAACAAGGGGTGGCGATGCGCCTAGATTGATTTGTTGTGAACGTGATCGTCCTCCTTCTCAATAACCCTAGATACATATTTATAGTCCGTAGACTCTCTAACTTGGGAAAAAACCCAACCGTGTACGAGCTAAACTCTATCTCTTAATTCTAACCGACACGTATCCTACTATATTTACAGATACACGGGCAATCTTGCCCAAACTTCTTGTACAAGGCCGATTCGGGAATATTTTCCATGTAAATCCTCTAAGCCCATTTAATCACGGCCCATCTCCAGACTTGGTCAAATTCTGGTTATAACAAACTTCGGCAGAGCAAAACGTTCGAGTAGTACAACTTGAGTCTACGCACGGATTGCAAGCATCCGTACCTAGACTCGGGGGCTACTCCCATCGGGAGCGCTGGCCGCGCACCCGATAGAAGAGGATGATGCTGATACAAGATGGACAAACACAATCAAGGAGAAGAACATTAGGTGGAGGCATGCTTTAGTCTCTACCCGAACTATTTTCGGCTAGACACTCGGGGGCTATTGACGTGGGCATTACCCTTCGGGTAACCGACATTGCCCTACCCTATACAATCTAACTGGAGGCCCATGAAGGTATTCTATGGCAAAGTGGGCCACTTGGACGTCGCAGCAGAAGATTCCTTGGCGGGCAAGACAAGGAAGGAGCCGAACAAGGAAAGTTTAGAGCTAGGACTATTGTAAACCTAGTCGTACTCGGTTAGACCTCTTGAGACCTGGCCACCTATATAAAGGCCAGGAGAGGGGCTGCTGAGGGACACGATCAATCTTAGCAATCATAGCCACCAAAAGTATAGAGCTAGGTCGCCGCAGCACTTAGCCTCTCGACGAGATCTCAGCCGAATCCTTCGGCACCCCATTGTAACCCATTATTCTCATAATCAAGATCAGACAGGCAGGACGTAAGGGTTTTACCTCATCGAGGGTCCCGAACCTGGGTAAATCGCTCTCCCCGCTTGTCTGTGAACCGATGTCTCGTATCAGCTTACAGGATTCCATCAACCCTAAGCCCCAATCGAAGGGCATTGCCGAGGAGTACCCTCGACAACACCCTCCAGTATTAAGTTGCAAGCAACGGACTATCACTTTAAGCAATGTGTGTAAAGTAAACGATGAAACTACCCTTGAATTGAACACTGTTGTTTTCTCCCTAGTAGCAACAGCACATCTACAACCGTAGAGAACAAGGTCACTTCCCATGGTTAAATAGAGGCATGAACCCACTATCGAGCATAAATACTCCCTCTTGGAGTCGCTAGCATCTACTTGGCCAGAGCATCTACTAGAAACAGAGAGCATGCAAGATCATAGTAACATAATACATAATCTCAACCAAAACGATCTCTCTATAAATCGGATCCACATCAAACCAACATGTAGCAATTACAAATAGATGATCTTGATCATGTTAGATAGTTCACAAGATCTATACATGAAGCACAACAAGGAGAGGACAACCATCTAGCTACTGCTATGGACCCATGGTCCCGTGGAGAACTACTCACGCATCATCTCGGATGAAGACATGGCGATGTAGAGGCCTCCGGCGGTGATTTCCCTCTTCGGCAGGGTGCCGGGATGGACTGCAGAACCCTCCCGAACTAGGGTTTCAGTTGACGGCGGCATCGGAACTTTTCGTGGATGGAGGCTCGGCTCCCTGGGGTTTTCCCGATACGAGGAATAAATAGGCGGAAGGGCGGAGCAAACGAGGCGACGAGGCGCCAGCACATGGGCCAGGCGGCGCCAAGGGTGGGGCCGCGCCTGCTCCATGTACTGCCACGTGGCAGCTCTCCTGTGCGTGTCCTTCTGGCTCCGTCTTCGTCCCGGAAAAATAAGACTCTAGGCTTTTGTTTCATCCAATTCCGAGAAACTTTCATGTACAATTTTTTTGAAACACAAAAACAGCAGAAAACAGGAACTGGCACTGCGTTAATAGGTTAGTCCCAGAAAATGCTAAAAAGTGTGGAAAAGTGCACATAAAACATATAAGAATTGTTACAAAACAAGCATGGAGCATCAAAAATTATAGATACGTTTGGGACGTATCATTAGGCAACTCACAAGATCTAAACATGAAGCATAAAGAGGAGAAGGCAACCATCTAGCTACTGCTATGGATCCGTAGTCCAGAGATGAACTACTCACGTATCACTTCGGAGGCGGGCATGGTGATGAAGAGGCCTCCGGTGATGATCTCCCTCTTCGACAGGGTGCCGGGAAGAGCTTCAGAACCCTACCGAACTAGGGTTGATGATGGCGGCGGCTGCAGAACTTTTCGTGGATGGCGGCTCGGGTATCTAGGGTTTTCCCGAGGATGTCAATTTATAGGCGAAAGGGCGAGGTCGGTGGAAGCTCGAGGGGCCCACACCACCACACATTAGGCATGGTGCGGCCGCCTCCCGGCTCTTCTCCATCTCCCCTTTGGACTCCGTCTTCGTGACAGAAAAATAGGAACTTCCGCTTTCGAGAATATTCCCAGAATAACTTTTTTTAAATACAAAAATAGCAGAAAACAGGAACTGACACTGTGGCATCTTGTTAATAGCTTAGTTCCAGGAAATGCATAAAAATACCACGAAGTGTAAACAAAACATATAGCAATTGGTGTAAAACAAGCATGGGGCATCAAAAATTATAGATACGTTTGCAACGTATCACGCCCACCGCTCTGCGTCGAAGCCGGTGGAGCCTCACCGAGCAAGGCCGCCACCTCGCAGTCCCGAGCCCCTGCTGAGGGAGCGGCAAGACCAGATCTCCCGCGCCAACCGCTGAAACAGAGGCCAGCTGTCGGAGGGGGGAGCCCGTCAAACCGCCTGCTTGGTCATGGTGAGCCCGCCGAGGAGATCCTCCGCCTAGCCACTGTGGGGGGAGACGAGAGCTTAGATCCCCACCCCCTTCACCGGTGTCGTAGGCTTAGCCCGACAGCACCTCTAGGAGCAGCGGAGAGGGAAGGGAGACGGGGAGGGGGCGGGGCGGTGCGGCACAGCGCGCTAGGGTTTCGCATCCCCGTTCACTAGGAGGGGGTGACGCGAGGAGGAGAGCAACCCAATTCTATCGGAGAAGTTATGTGACAAAAGGGAAACAACAATCGCTAAGTTTTTTTTTGTGTGGTAAGGATTAAAAAAATATAGAACATAGTTCAAGCTAGTTGAACATGTTCACTTGATCACAAGAATTTCTCATGGATTTCAGGTGAAACTTTCGTCAGGAAATGAGATCGGTGATGTCTTAACATTGAAGAAATTAGAAGATGCTCCGGCAGAGGTGTGATTATTACAGGACCGACACCTACTGGATCTGGTTATGACTTCTTCACGCGTTTCTTCTGCCCCAAGTATGTGATAGATGAGGTGATGACATAATCCTTCTGCTAAGTTGAAAACATGTAAATTGCGACCCATTCAATTTTCAATTTCTTACACAAACCATAACCTTTATTTTATTTGTTATTTTTGGAGGATCGCACATTGTGTTTGGAAAATTCTTATAATCAGCCGACCGATCATGCTCAAAAGATCGGTCGTGCTGCCCCGCGCAGCTCACCCACACGCGCTGATGTCCTTGGGTTGCAGCTCTCTTTGCACATGGTGGACCCCATAGCCTTTGGTGTTTGTTTACTGCTGCTACGTGATGGGTTTGTTGCATGGAAAACAAAAAATTTCTATCGTGAACATGAACAAAAACCAAGATCCAATCTAGGAAGAAGCAAGATCTAATCTACCAAGATCGAGGCAACGAGAAGATCATGAGACTAACCCTCAAAGATTCCAAAGCCTACGAGATTAGATCTCGTTGTTGATGTAGTCGATCGTCCGTGCTGCAATCCGGCAGCACTTCCGTACTCGGTCGTGCGTACGGTGTCGATGAAGCCCGTCCTCTCCCCGTTCCAGCGGGCAGCGGAGGTGTGGTAGATCTCCATGGAATCCCAGCAGCACGAAGGCGTGGTGGTGGTAGTGGAGGAGTAAAACTGCAGGGCTTCGCCTAAGCCGGAGCAGTTGTATGGAGGAGAGAGGGGGCGGCCAAGGTTTGGTGTCAGGGGTGGTGTGGCCGGCCACCCACTCCCCTCTTTATATAGGGGGAGGGGTCAGCCTAGGGTTCCCCCCTTGGCCCCACCTCTCCCTTAGCCGGCACATGGGGGGAGGATAACTCCCCCCCCCCCCCAAGCCTATCCCCTTATCTCTTCATTTAAACCCTTTAAATTAGGAGATAGATCTTATCTCTAGATTTAAACCATTTAAATTAAAGATAGATTTTATCTCTAGGGGTGGGCCGGCCTGGGCCCACATGTCATAGTGGGCAGGACCCACCATGCCATGTGGCGCCTATGTGGCCCCTCCTGGGGTGGTGGGCCCACTGGTGACCCTCTAGAACCTTCTAGAAGCTCCGGTCAAAACACCGGGACTTTCTTGAACCCCGGAAAGTGACTTCCCATATATGATTATTATTCTCCGGACCATTCCGGACCTCCTCGTGATGTCATGGATCCCATCCGAGACTCCGAACAAACTTCGTCTCCATCTCATATTCCGAATCTACTTATGCGACATCGAATCTTAAGCGCGTCACCCTACGGTTCGTGAACTATGCAGACATGGTCGAGACTCCTCTCCGCCCAATAACCAATAGCGGGATCTAGTGATCCATAATGGCTCCCACACATTCAGCGATAACTCAGTGATCGATTGAACCATTTACATACGATACCGATTCCCTTTGTCACGCGATACTTTACTTATCCGAGGTTCGATCATCGGTATCTCCATACCTAGTTCAACCTCGTTTCCGACAAGTACTCTTTACTCGTACCATGGTATGTCATCTCTTGTGACCCAGTCACATGCTTGCAAGCTAATTAGATGACATTCCACCGAGAGGGCCCAGAGTATATCTATCCGTCATCGGGATGGACAAATCCCACTATTGATCCATATGCCTCAACTCACACTTTCCAAATACTTAATCTCATCTTTATAACCACCCATTTACGCAATGGCGTTTGATGTAATCAAAGCATCCTTCCGGTGTAAGTGATTTACATGATCTCATGGTCGAAGAACTAAGTAACTATGTATCAAAAGCTTACAGCAAGTTGAACTTAATGACTTGATCTCATGCTATGCTTATTTGGGTGTGTGTTCATTATATCATTCACCCAATGACATAACCTTGTTATTAATAACATCCAATGTTCATGATCACAAAACCATGATCATCTATTAATCAACAAGCTAGTTATACAAGAGGCTTACTAGGGACTTCTTGTTGTTTACATAACACACATGTATCAATGTTTCGATTAATGCAATTATAGCATGGTATGCAAACATTTATTATAAACACAAAGATATTATAATAACCACTTTATTATTGCCTCTTGGGCATATCTCCAACAGTCTCCCACTTGCACTAGAGTCAATAATCTAGATTACATTGTAAGGTACCTAACACCCATGTCATTCTGGTGTTGGTCATGCTTTGCCCTAGGGAGAGCTTTAGTCAACGAATCTGCCACATTCAGATCTGTGTGTACTTGCGAATCGAATGAAAACGCAGCTTGATATGCTTTAGCTTTTTGTGTGACCTTGGTTCTTGTGCATTGGCGATGGTACCCATGTTGTCACAATAGATGACTAATGGGTCCAATGCACTAGGAACCACACCAAGCTCAACAATGAACCTCTTCATCCATACCGCTTCCGATGAAGCCTCCGAAGCCTCTATGTATTCAGATTCAGTTGAAGACTTCGCCACCGTGCACTGCTTGGAACTCATCCAGCTTACTGCAGCACCATTCAATATAAACATGTACCCAGACCGAGACTTAAAGTCATCAGGATCAGTGTTCCAACTTGCATCGGTGTAACTGGTTACACCAACTCTTGGTCACCGCCATAACAAGGAAACATATCCTTAGTCCTTTTCAAGTACTTCAGGATATTCTTGACCGCTGTCTAGTGTTCCATTCCTGGATCACTCTGATAGCTGCTGGTCGAACTAACAACATGTGCGATATCCGGTCTAGTACACAGCATGGCATACATGATAGAGCCTACTGCCGAGGCATAGGGGATCTTGTTCATCCTCTCTCTTTCTTCTACCGTAGCCGGACCTTGAGTTTTACTCAAGACCTTACCTGGCAACATACAAGAAACCTTTCTTGCTTTCATCCATTCTAAACTTCTTTAGAATCTTGTCCAGGTATGTACTCTGTGAAAGTCCTATTAGGCGTCTTGATCTATCTCTATAAATCTTGATGCCTAAAATGTACGCTTCTTCACCAAGGTCTTTCATTGAAAAACACTTATTCAAATAACCTTTAATACTGCTTAATAGTTCTATATCATTCCCAATCAATAATATGTCATCTACATATAATATCAGGAATGCTACAGAGCTCCCACTCACTTTCTTGTAAATACAGGCCTCACCATGAGTCTGTATAAACCCGAAGTCTTTGATCACCTTATCAAAGCGTTGGTTCCAACTCTGGATGCTTGCTTCAGTCCATAAATGGAGCGCTGAAGTTTGCATACCTTGTCAGCATTTTAGGATCAGCAAAACCTTTGGGTTGTACCATATACAACTCTTCATCAATGTCACCATTAAGGAACGCCGTTTTGACATCCATCTACCAAATCTCATAATCAAAAAATGCAGCTATTGCTAACAAAATCCTCACAGACTTTAGCTTCGCCACAGGTGAGAAAGTCTCATCGTAGTCAACTCCTTGAATTTGTCGGAAACCCTTTGCGACAAGTCGAGCTTTATAGACAGTAATATTACCATCAGCATCTGTTTTTCTTTTGAAGATCCATTTATTCTCGACAGCCTTGCGGCTATCAGGTAGGTCTACCAAAGTCCATACTTGGTTATCATACATGGATCCCATTTCGGATTTCATGGCTTCTTGCCATTTGTTGGAATCTGGGCTCATCATTGCTTCTTCATACGTCGCAGGGTCTTCATCATTGTTGTCCACAATCATGACATTTAGACAGGGATCATACCAATCAGGAGGTTCAGTAGCTTCCTCGTTCGAAGTTTCATGATCATCATCATTTGCTTCCTCTCCTATCGGTGCAAGCTGCACAGGAACATCTTCCGGCACTGCGCTACTCTGATCTACGAGAGAAGGTTCATTAACCTCGTCGAGTTCTACTTTCATTCAGTCACTTCTTTAGTGAGAAACTCCTTCTCAAGAAAGGCTCCGTACTTGGCAACAAAGATTTTGCCTTCGGATCTGTGATAGAAAGTGTACCCAATTGTTTCTTTAGGGTATCTATGAAGACGCATTTCTCCGCTTTGGGTTCTAGCTTGTCAGGTTGTAACTTCTTTACATAAGCTTTGCAACCCCAAACTTTAAGGAACGACAGCTTAGGTTTCTTTCCAAACCATAATTCATACGGTGTCGTTTCAACGGATTTAGATGGTGCCCTATTTAAAGTGAATGCGGTTGTCTCTAATGCATAACCCCAAAACGATAACGGCAAATCGCTAAGAGACATCATAGATCGAAACATATCCAAGAGAGTTCGATTACGACGTTCGGACACACCATTGCGCTGTGGTGTTCCCGGCGGTGTCAACTGTGAAAGTATTCCGCATTTGAAAGGAAGAGATGTCACCTAGAGGGGGTGAATAGGCGTTTAAAAACTCTTACGGATTTGTCTTGTAAGAATGCGGAATTAAACTAATGTTTATTCTACAAGCACAAACCCTAAATATGCTAGGCTCACCTAAGTGTAACAATAACAACTAGAGCTAAGCAAGATAGGCACAAGATATATGTAGCACAAGTGATAGCAAGATATATGTACTTCAAGTACGATGGCTATCACAAGGAAAGTAAGCTCGGGTATAGAAATAACCGAGGCACGCGGAGACGAGGATGTATTCCCATGTTCCCTTCCTTTGCAAGAAGGTACGTCACGTTTGGAGGAGTGGAGGTCCCACGAAGGATTCCCAACGCCATGAAGGCTCACCCTATTCTCCGAGCCACACCCACGAAGGATAATGGCCCTTTCCTTATGGTTAGCTTTTCCTCCACTCTGGAGATGGCAAGCTCCACAACCACTTCACAAGCTCCACAAAGGAGAAGCCCGGGCCTCTTCACAATCTTCCTTGAAGAGATCACCGGAGCACCAACCGCCAAGCCAACTAGGAGGTCTCCCCCAAGAGTAACAAGCTCACGGTCTCTCACTCCAACTAATCATGGTGGAGAGCTCAACACTATGCAATGATGCAAAGCAAGAACACTAGAGGTGTTCAAATCCTTCACACTCAAATCCCACCCAAGCAACAAACGCTAGGGTGATATTAGAGAGGAAGAACAATGGGGAAAGTCAACAAAAGACTCCAAGATCTAGATCCAAGGGGTTCCCCTCACTTAGAGGAGAAATGGATTGGTGGGGATTGTAGATCTAGATCTCCTCTCTCAAATCCTCAAGAATGGGCAAGAATCATGGGAGGAATCAAGAGGGGAAGCAAGCTCTTCAAATAGCAACAATGGAGGTGAAGAAGGGGAGGAACTAACTCAGCTCAAGGTGGAAGAAGGCTATTTATAGCTAAGGAGGAGAAATAACCGTTGGGGAGAAAGGTAGTGAAAATCGCACAGGAAAACGGCCCAGCCGGCGGCCTAGCCGGCCGACCGGAGCAGCAGCCGGACAGGCCGGTCAGCAGCCCGGCCGAGCCGGACCCCAAGCCGGATGGACGAGCAGGCCGGGCAGGAGGGAGATGGCCCAGCCCGGCAGAGAGGCCGGTCAACCGGGCCGCACGCCGAGCAGGCCGGCGCGCGCCGGGAGCTGGGCCGGACCAGGCCGGGAGCCTCTCAGTACATGGCCCGGTTGCCATAGGCGGTTAGGCCGGTCTCCACCGGGTCGGTCGGTGGAAGACACGGCAGGCCGGGAGCTGGGCCGGGTGGGCTGGTCTCAGGCCTGGTTTTCGCAGGACCTTTTTCCTTTTTCTATTTCTTATTTTCGTAGCAACTAATGCTCTCAAACTCCGAATCGCATGAGACTAATTTTGTTAGAAAGTTAAAAAACAAGGGCTATCCTACGGAAGGTGTAAATCATAAGAATCTGTAGGAGGGGATTTTATCATGAATATAAAAGGTAGAACCTTATATCATGAATAACCGGTAAAATCACCCAACCTTGAAAACGTCATAGAAGAATCATACGAATTCCGTTTTTGATGAACTTGGGCTTGTTGTAAAGCTAGCAATAAGCTCAAGAACCTCTCACAGAGAAACACCAAGAAGCAATAGGGATATGCAAAGTATGCAAAGGATTGAGCTCCCTAAGATGATGTGATCAAGTTACCCAACCGAAAGCCCCTCTTGATAGTGCGGCTATCTATCCTATAATCCGGTCTCCCATCGACCACCTTGAGACCGGTAAAAGGAAAACCTATCAAGGCCATACCTTTTCCTTGCGCATCCCGCTTGATCTTGATGATAACTCTTCAAGCTCCTACTCAAGCCGGAATGCCTCACTTGATCATTGTCGCTTTGTGAAGACTCACAAATGCTCCCCCATACACTGTGATGGGAAAGATCCATTGATGCACATCTTCACATGTCCATTATCACCAAATGGACGTTAAGCTTCAAGCATATGATCCTCTCGAGATGCTCAACTTGAACTTGCCCAACTCAACCTTGATGATGATCACCACTTGCCGTCATCCTCTCATGGGCTATATGAGATCTCACTTTTGATGCATGCCCATGGAAAGATACCATGTGACTTCATGTGGCACATTCTTCATGCTTCATGTGTTGAGCAAACTTTAATCTATTCTTCACTCTTTGTATTGGTCAACCTTGTATCTTCTCATGCTCTATCATACTATCTTGATCGATGATCTTGATGCCAATACACAAGGTGTATCTTTATCTTCATGGCATCCATACTTGAATCCAACACATGGAATACAAGTAGTAACTATTGAATATTCCTTCATATAAACTCAATGAAAACATTAGTCCATAGGGGTTGTCATTAATTACCAAAACCACACATAGGGGCAATATACCCTTACAATCTCCCCCATTTTGGTAATTGATGACAACCACAATAAGAGGGTTTATATAATGAATATTAGAAACAAGTGTGCAACTTATCCGAGAATAAGTTGTATACAAGAGGTTGTATTTGATATGGTCAAGTAACACAAAGCTACTATCCCATATCAAAACCAACGCTACTCACACAACTACAACTAATGCAAGGGATGTGAGTAGAACCAATATATATAGAGCAAAACTCCCCCACAATGTATGCACGTGTGATGAACATGAATTCATTGCATACACTGTCAAGATTAACCTTTGGGACAATTTCCACTATATATAAACAACCATGCAAGACATAATAAATATGGCATGCATGAGAGGCAAAACACTTAAGCACAAACCAAACTTGAGTATAAAACCATTCCCTTAAACCCTCTAAACTTCTCCCCCATTGGCATCAAGTGCCAAAATGGGAGAAATTTTAGAAATCCAATATAATGTGAGTTCCTCCCCAAAGGTGTGCACTTCTCATAATTTTGAGTGGAATCAAATGCACATATCCAATGATGAATACTTGAAGGAAGTCAAACTATATTGAGGATCAAAAGATTGCATAAAGATAACATGGTGAAGTAAGCTTCAACAAATAAAACAAGCAATCAAAGATCTAATTGGACAAACAAAGATGTCATGATAAGAGAGATATAGTGCTCTAAATAAAATAAGGAAGCTCCCCAAGGTTCATGCATAATTTATAATGTTTGCATTTGAATACAATATGCACAAGCATGTAATCCTCACTCGCTCTATATCATTTAGAACACAACCAAGATAAAGAGAATATGCTTATCTAGAACAACTTGAGTCCAACAATTACGAGATATGAGTGCATGAAGAAAAACAAATAAACCAAGCACTCATAAATCGTCTTTACCAACACCACTAAAATTAAAAGGATAAAAAGATGGTTGGCAAAGAACAAGGATATCAAGGTGATGGATTAACGCTCTCATGTATATAAGTTTCTAAAGTGGACAAAGTGATCCACAAAGAAACATGCACACACAAGAGGTTAATAAAATAAATAAGACAAGATATCCAAGATGAAGTCATAAAATATACCAAAGGATGTTTGCTTAAAAAGCATATATAGCCTATGGCTCCAATTTTTTACTTATGGTATATGAATGAGCTTCAACCAAGAAAATCTCGAAAACATCACAACTAAAAATAAGGGAAGAAAAGCTAGTTGGAACGTTTTGAGAAAGGCAACAAGTATCACAAATACGGATTTATTTTGCAATTTCATCAATATTGCACATAAGAGCTCTTTGAAGAATTGATATGCAATAAATTGCTTAGAGGGCATATTTGGGATAGGTGAATCATAAACATGATATATATATATATATATATATATATATATATATATATATATATATATATTCCTATCATATGCATCTTCTCAAATTTCTCAAATGTACAATAAGAAGTTTTCTTTAAAAAGGATTTTTCAAGAACCTTGATATTTTCGAAATAAAGAATTTCATGCCAAGATGCAACCTACAAGAGGATGGATGCTATATGAGTATGCATGAATAAGATACTTGTTACCGAGATAGCAATGGCATGATGTAGTAGATAAGAGTTCATCGATCATCCTAGCTTGACTCCAATTCTCATATGGTGACAACACCGTCCTTATAGATGAGACATGCCTCCATTGCATCTCCAATGTACCTAAAACAACATTCAAGTACATCTTGGTCCCCAAACTCATTGGGTCCAAAATGGTTAGACTAACCACAATATATAGGATACACTCCATATCAATATGTGCATATTTATAGATGAAATTTGAATTTCATGCACATCTTAGCCATTTAGGATTTTATGGAGTATACCCTATATAATGGATCAAGGAAAGCAAGCATGCTACACATATAAACAAATTACATATAAGCATGCACAAAGAATTCAAAGATCCAAGAAAAATACACTTTGGACAAAACACCAAATGAATTGAAGAAGGCATAAAGGTGTGACCAAACAAATTTGTTGTCCAAACTATATCAAAGACACAAATCACAAAAGATTTGTTCAACAAAGTTCAACAAAAGAACTAAGTAGAAATTGTTGAGCATAAAAGATGAATAAAGCCACACATGCTCAAAGATTTATCGCATTCAAGCAAATAAAATATGTAAGAAGGAATGAGATAACAAACTCCCAAAAGAGCAAGGTTCCAACAAATAAACCAAACCCTCTACACTTTTCACAATGGCACAAAGTACCGAAAGGAAAAGGTTTGTCTTCCAAAAACAAACACTTGATAAGAATCAACACATTTTATCAAAAGATTTTTCAAAGAGGAAAGGAAGACACATGGGAGCAACAAAGATTCCTTGGAAAATAGAATAAGGAAATAAGAAACAATCCAAGGTGAAGATTATCCATAAATTCAACCACATACAAGGTTATCAATTGCCAAAGACAATGAGAATATTGGAATTAACTTCCGGTGGTATATTTCAAGATCAACTTCACAAGATGCATATGGTTAAAGATATGAAATAATAACCATGCATAAAATAGAGATTCTAAATATATCCAATCATGCAAAGCAATGATTATAATAACTTGGAGCAAACGGTTTCCCACATAAGATGTATAGATTTTTTTTTGTTGAGAAAACCGTACCAAGAATCTCTTACTCAAACAAGAACCCATAAGATTAGCAATAAAGGCCTTTTTAGTGTAAGTGGAGCTTGTTTGAGCAACCATGCCACCTAGAAACAAGATAATTTAAGAGTATCAACTCTAATTGGCATAACCTCATATGTTCACATTTTCTAGGCTTGTGATATGTATAAAACATATTACTCCCCCATAATGTGATAAAACATTTCTTCTAATCAAGAGGCAATTAAAATTCGACTAGAGATGATTAATGGACATTTAGAATTTGAATTTCTCATGAGTATGGCACACCACATAGTGGCTAGATAATCTTGTAATATCAATACTAAGTGGTGGTACCCATGTACACACATTTTTAGAGAAAGAGAGATGCACAAGGCATATCACTCCCCCAAAATGGGAAGTTCCATTAATCACTCAAAGAGAACCAAATAAGATGTAATCAAGATGCATTAGAGTCAAAAAAAACACACAAATGTATGATGAGTCAAACAAACATACTTGAATACACAAGATAGGAAAGTAAGACACAACACATACAAACACATATTTGGTACAAAACCAAACATGCAAAGGGGTCAAGTAACTTGCAATAAATATGAAGAGTTGAAGTATAACTTACCGCAAAGAGGAACATTGGATATAAGATATATATGATAATCCTTATGACTTGGCTTTGTGAAATATAAAATATGAAGATCCCTTAATTCTTCATGAAGTAGCCAAGTCTCCAATGCCCTCCACATGCAACTATTGATCAAGTTTGAGCTTGTTGGTCCCCAACGAAGTTGGGTCCTAAAAGGTTAGTCACAATAGGCTTGGCAACCCAAATGGTTCTTTTCTTGAAACCACTTTGAGTTCAAACAAACTTGGCAAACACATTGCCATCCTTATCCTTCCCTAGAGAATAACCATCATCAACAATTATAGGGTTAGATAAGGTACCACTTAAACATGAAGAAGCAAGGTGCCCCTTCTCACGGCATAAGTAGCAAGTGTTCCCCTTTCTCTTCTTTATTGATTTCTTCTCTTGGGAACAATATCTTGATTCTTCTTAGGAAGTGGCCTATTTTCAACTTGAGGTCGAGCTTGAGCTTGACCTTGACCTTGTGGCCGTTTCCCTTGTTGCTTCTCACTTAAGTGCTTCTTCTTCTTCAATGGGCATGGTCTAACATGATGCCCTTCAACCTTGCACTTGAAGCAAACAATCTTAGCCGAATCCTTGACTTTGTCTTGGTCCTTGTTCTTGTTGCTCTTGCTCTTGGACTTGTTCTTGTTATTGGAGTTAAATCCAAGTCCACTCTTGTCATTGGGGGATTGTTGCACACTCAACATCTTGTCAAGTGCGGATTTCCCTTCATGACGCTTTTCTAAGTCTTTCTTCAAAGAAAGGACCTGGGCCTTGATCTCTTCGATTTCCTCTACATGGTTAGTAGAAATACAAGTACTAGAGGAAGTAGAAGCTTCATTGTTAGAGAAACAAGGCAAAGCAAGTAATCCAGCACAAGGTATATCACTAGTTTGACTAGATGGATTACTAGGAGTAGCACATGGCAATATAGCATTTTGAGTTGAGGTTGTGCTAATGTCCAAATGAGGCTCACAAGATATTACTTTAGTGATACTTGCCTCATGAGCTAACTTTAGCCCATCATAGGAGATTAGAAGATCATTATGAGAGCCCGACAGCTTTTTATGACTTTCTTCCAATTCCCTATAATTGCTAGTTAGCAACTCAAGTTGAGCCCTTACCTCAACATTCTCCTCTAAGATAGATGCTTCACAAGAAGTAGAGTTAGTAGCACAAGCATCATCAATAGATTTTTTATTTCTCATAGGATTCAATTTTTTGTGTGAGCATAAAATTAGTATGCTTCTCATCTTTTAGCTCTTGCTTGAGGAGATTGAATCTCATTCTCCCATTTTCAACATGGGACTCCAACTCCACTATGGTTTCCTTGTATTTATTCATGGTTTCCATAGAGTGTTCGAGACTAGCACGAGCTTCTTTATTACCACGAAGAGAAGCATATACAAGCCCCATCTCATGCACCAAAGCATTATATTCTTCATCATTATCAACATCATCATCACTCTTCTCATTAGAGGATGTGTTAGGAGTCAAAGTAGGAGATACCTTTGATCCATTTGCCATAAGGCACATGTCCATACCGGAGGATGAAGATGAGGATATTCTTGAATCCCCATTTGAAATCGTGTCTTGATCCATAGAGTGTTCGGCTTCCTCTACATTGTTAGTCAACAAACAACTAGAGGAAATAGAAGCATTTTGATTATGGAAGCAAGACAAGGCAAGCATATCATCATGAGATCTATGTAAGCAATTTACACATGATATGCAAGGACTATCAACACAAGCATGTAGATTATTTTTAGTGCTATATGTGTTCAAGTCCAAAGAGGAAGCATTGCAATGGGATAGAGATGAAGGATTATTACTATTGAGCACAATATCAACATTGCACTTTTCCTCACCACTCACCATATCATTACCTTATGTCTTGCAACACGTTGGTGAAGTGAAAGAAGATGATAAATCATCACGGCCGGAGGTGGAAGCAACTTGGAGCTCTTCATGATGTGAAGGGGAAGAGAGATCCTTGGAGACACCACCAACCATATGAGAAATGGATCCACCAAACATTTCCTTAAGCTTGATCCACATCTCATGAGATGACTTTCGCTTTATATATATCAAGAACCTACGAAAATCTGGTCTCAAGGAGAATAAAAGCTCATTAGATACTTGAGCTTTAAGATGTAAGCTTTTCTCATCCTCTAAAGATAGATTTTGAGGATCCATCGGAGGAGAAAAGCCTACATCTAGAAATCGCTCTATATTTGGACACAAGGTCCGAAGATTACAAAGCAAGCGATTTCTCCACAAAAGATAATTTGTGCCATCAAAGATAATTGTGTCATTGTGCACTATATTACTAGCCGACATCTTTACTCTCAAGGCGGTGAATCCTAAAACAAGGAGAGGCCTTGCTCTGATACCAATTGAAAGGATGAGATGTCGCCAAGAGGGGGGTGAATAGGCGTTTAAAAACTCTTACGGATTTGTCTTGTAAGAATGCGGAATTAAACTAATGTTTATTCTACAAGCACAAACCATAAATATGCTAGTCTCACCTAAGTGTAACAATAACAACTAGAGCTAAGCAAGATAGTCACAAGATATATGTAGCACAAGTGATAGCAAGATATATGTACTTCAAGCACGATGGCTATCACAAGGAAAGTAAGCTCGGGTATAGAAATAACCGAGGCACGCGAAGACGAGGATGTATTCCCGTGTTCCCTTGCTTTGCAAGAAGGTACGTCACGTTTGGAGGAGTGGAGGTCCCACGAAGGATTCCCCAACGCCACGAAGGCTCACCCTATTGTCCGAGCCACACCCACGAAGGATAATGGCCCTTTCCTTATGGTTAGCTTTTCCTCCACTCCGGAGATGGCAAGCTCCACAACCACTTCTCAAGCTCCACGAAGGAGAAGCCCGGGCCTCTTCACAATCTTCCTTGAAGAGATCACCGGAGCACCAACCGCCAAGCCAACTAGGAGGTCTCCCCCCAAGAGTAACAAGCTCACGGTCTCTCACTCGAACTAATCGTGGTGGAGAGCTCAACACTATGCAATGATGCAAAGCAAGAACACTAGAGGTGTTCAAATCCTTCACACTCAAATCCCACCCAAGAAACAAACGCTAGGGTGAGATTAGAGAGGAAGAACAATGGGGAAAGTCAACAAAAGACTCCAAGAGCTAGATCCAAGGGGTTCCCCTCACTTAGAGGAGAAATGGATTGGTGGGGATTGTAGATCTAGATCTCCTCTCTCAAATCCTCAAGAATGGGAATCATGGGAGGAATCAAGAGGGAAGCAAGCTCTTCAAATAGCAACAATGGAGGTGAAGAAGGGGAGGAACTAACTCAGCTCAAGGTGGAAGAAGGCTATTTATAGCTAAGGAGGAGAAATAACCGTTGGGGAGAAAGGTAGTGAAAATCGCACAGGAAAACGGCCCAGCCGACGGCCCAGCTGGCCGAGCGGAGCAGCAGCCGGACAGGCCGGTCAGCAGCCCGGCCGAGCCGGACCCCAGGCCGGATGGGCGAGCAGGCCGGGCAGGAGGGAGATGGCCCAGCCCGGCAGAGAGGCCGGTCAACCGGGCCGCACGCCGAGCAGGCCGGCGCGCGCCGGGAGCTAGGCCGGACCAGGCCGGGAGCCTCTCAGTACATGGCCTGGTTGCCATAGGCGGTTAGGCCGGTCTCCACCGGGCCGGTCGGTGGAAGACGCGGCAGGCCGGGAGCTGGGCCGGGTGGGCTGGTCTCAGGCCTGGTTTTCGCAGGACCTTTTTCCTTTTTCTATTTCTTATTTTCGTAGTAACTAATGCTCTCAAACTCCGAATCACATGAGACTAATTTTGTTAGAAAGATAAAAAACAAGGGCTATCCTACGGAAGGTGTAAATCATAAGAATCTGTAGGAGGGGATTTTATCATGAATATAAAAGGTAGAACCTTATATCATGAATAACCGGTAAAATCACCCAACCTTGAAAACGTCATAGAAGAGTCATACGAATTCCGTTTTTGATGAACTTGGGCTTGTTGTAAATCTAGCAACAAGCTCAAGAACCTCTCATAGAGAAACACCAAGAAGCAATAGGGATATGCAAAGTATGCAAAGGATTGAGCTCCCTAAGACGATGTGATCAAGTTACCCAACCGAAAGCCCCTCTTGATAGTGCGGCTATCTATCCTATAATCCGGTCTCCCATCGACCACCTTGAGACCGATAAAAGGAAAACCTATCAAGGCCATACCTTTTCCTTGCGCATCCCGCTTGATCTTGATGATAACTCTTCAAGCTCCTACTCAAGCCGGAATGCCTCACTTGATCATTGTCGCTTTATGAAGACTCACAAATACTCCCCCATAAACTATGATGGGAAAGCTCCATTGATGCACATCTTCACATGTCCATTATCACCAAATGGACGGCAAGCTTCAAGCATATGATCCTCTCGAGATGCTCAAGTTGAACTTGCCCAACTCAACCTTGATGACGATCACCACTTACCGTCATCCTCTCATGGGCTATATGAGATCTCACTTTTGATGCATGCCCATGGAAAGATACCATGTGACTTCATGTGGCACATTCTTCATGCTTCATGTGTTGAGCAAACTTGAATCTATTCTTCACTCTTTGTATTGGTCAACCTTGTATCTTCTCATGCTCTATCATACTATCTTGATCGATGATCTTGATGCCAATACACAAGGTGTATCTTTATCTTCATGGCATCCATACTTGAATCCAACACATGGAATACAAGTAGTACCTATGGAATATTCCTTCATATAAACTCAATGAAAACATTAGTCCATAGGAGTTGTCATTAATTACCAAAACCACACATAGGGGCAATATACCCTTACAGTATTTCTATAAATGCATGCCAAACTCATAACTCAGATATTCGCCTCCGCGATCAGAACGCAGAAACTTAATCTTCTTGTTACGTTGATTTTCTACTTCACTTTGGAATTCCTTAAACTTCTCAAAAGTTCCGGACTTATGTTTCATAAAGTAAATATACCCATATCTACTCAGATCATTCGTGAAGGTTAGAACATAACGATAACCACCGCGCCATGCTACACTCACTGGTCCGCACACATTGGTATGTATGATTTCCAACAAGTCTGTAGCTCACTCCATTGTACCAGAGAATAGAGTCTTAGTCATTTTTCCCATTAGACATGCTTCGCATCTATCAAGTGACTCAAAGTCAAGTGACTCAAGAAGTCCATCGGAATGGAGTTTCTTCATGCGTTTCACTCCAATATGACCAAGACGACAGTGCCACATATAAGTAGAATTATCATTTAATTCGCTTAGCAGCAATGTTATAAACATGTGTATCTCTACTATCGAGATTTAACAAGAATAAACCATTCATCTCAGGCCCATGACCATAAAAGGTATTATTCATATAAATAGAACAACCATTATTCTCTGACTTAAACGAATAACCGTCTTGCATTAAACAAGATCCATATATAATGTTCATGCTCAACGCAGGCACCAAATAACAATTATTGAGGTTTAGAACTAATCCGAAGGTAGATGTAGAGGGAGCGTGCCGACGACGATCACATCGACCTTGGATCCATTTCCAACGCGCATCGTCACCTCGTCCCTCGCCAGGCTTCGTTTATTCCGCAGTTCCTGTTTCGAGTTACAAATGTGAGCAACCGAACCAGTATCAAATACCCAGGCACTACTACGAGAACCAGTAAGATAGACATCAATAACATGTATATAAAATATACCTTTCTTCTTGATGAGGCCTCTCTTTAGATCAACCAAGTATTTGGGGCAATTACGCTTCCAGTGCCCCTTCTCCTTGCAGTAATAGCACACAGTATCAGGCTTAGGGCTAGCCTTAGGCTTCTGAGGAGGCGCGGCAGCTTTCTTGCCGCCCTTCTTGAAGTTGCCCTTGTTAGGCTTGCCCTGCTTCTTGAAAATGGTGGTCTTGTTGACCATCAACACTTGGTGCTCTTTCCGTATCTCCACCTCAACAGATTTCAGCATGGAGAAGAGTTCAGGTAACTCTTTGTTCATGTTCTGGTTGTAGTTCATCACAAAGTTCTTGTAACTAGGTGGCAGTGATTGGAGTACACGATGAATACCCAGCTGGTTAGGAATCACTATCCCCAAGTCACTGAGCTTCTTCGCATGCCTGGACATAGCGAGCACGTGCTCACTAACGGAGCTACCCTCTTCCATCATACAGTCAAAGAAGTGTTTCGAGGCCTCATAGCTTTCCACGGCTGCATGAGTTTCAAAGATAGTTTTCAGCTCATTGACCAGCTCATAAGGGTTGTGGTGCTCAAAACGCTTTTGGAGCTCCGCCTCTAGGCTGCACAGGATGGCAAGCTGAACTTGGGAGTACCGAATTACTCGAGTCTCATAAACATTATTTACATCCTCAGATACTGCAGGTGCAGGTGGGGGACCTAGCGGTGCATCGAGCACATATTGCAGGTTTCCACCATTGAGGAAAATCCTCACATGACGGAACCAGTCAGTGAAGTTGCTACCATTGCTTTTAAGCTTTTCTTTCTCTAGGAACTGGTTAAAACTGATGGAGGGGGCCGCCATGATCTACAACATATTTGAAAAGAGTTTAGACTAAGTTTATGATAAATTGAGTTCAATTTTAATTGTTAAATTAACTAGGTGAACTCCCACTCAAAACAACATCCCTCGCATTGTCTTAGTGATCACACGAACCAAATCCACTACACCAAGTCCGATCTTCACGAGAAAGGATGTAGCTTCAAAGGCGAACACTCAAAGTGTTCATCATATCATTCATATGACTCATGCTCTACCTTTCGGTATCCCGTGTTCCGAGACCATGTCTGTACATGCTAGGCTTGTCAAGGCAACCTTAGTATCCGCGTGTGCAAATCTGGCTTGCACCTGTTGTATGCACATGTAGAATCTATCACACCCGATCATCACGTGATTTTTCGAAATGACAAGTCTTAGCAATGGTGCATACTAAGGATGAACACTTTATTATCTTGATATTTAGTGAGAGGGATCATCTTATAATGCTACCGTCGCGATCTAAGCAAAATAAGATGCATAAAGGATTAACATCACATGAAATTCATAATGTGTGATATGATATGGCCTTTCTTCTTGTGCTTTTGATCTCCATCTCCAAAGCACGGACATGAGATCTCCATCATCACCAGCATGGCGTCAAGGTCAGTGGCGCCGCTTCATGGTTGTCCATCACTTATAGCTACTATAACAACTACTTGAAATAAAGCTATTACATGATGAATAGACACGCATGTCTTTAACAAAAATTAAAGACAACCATTAGGCTCCTGTCGGTTGCCATAATACAATAATGAACATCTCATACATCAAATATAATCATCATGGCCATATCACATCACCGAACCCTGCAAAAACAAGTTAGACGCCTCTAATTTGGTTTGCATATTTTACGTGGTTTAGGGTTTTCGAGTGATATCCAATCTACCTACGAACATGAACCACAACGGTGATACTAGTGTTGTCAATAGAAAGAGTAGATTGAATCTTCACTATGGTGGGAGAGACGAGACACCCGCAAAGCCACTTATGCAATACAAGTTGCATGTCAAGCGTGGAGCAAGTCTCATGAGACGCGGTCATGTAAAGTTAGCCCGGGCCGCTTCATCCCACCATCCCGCAAGATGCAAAGTACACTAACTAAAAATAACAAAAGCATCAACGCCCACAAAAACCATTGTGTTCTACTCGTGCAACAGATCTATGCATAGACACGGCTCTGATACCACTGATGGGTTCGTTGCATGGAAAACAAAAAATTTCTACCGTGAACATGAACAAAAACAAGATCCAATCTAGGAAGAAGCAAGATCTAATCTACCAAGATGGAAGCAACGAGAAGATCATGAGACTAACCCTCGAAGATTCCAAAGCCTACGAGATTAGATCTCGTTGTTGATGTAGTCGATCGTCCGTGCTGCAATCCGGCAGCACTTCCGTACTCGGTCGTGCGTACGGTGTCGATGAAGCCCGTCCTCTCCCCGTTCCAGCGGGCAGCGGAGGTGTGGTAGATCTCCACGGAATCCCAGCAGCACGACGGCGTGGTGGTGGTGGTGGAGGAGTAAAACTGCAGGGCTTCGCCTAAGCCGGAGCAGTTGTATGGTGGAGAGAGGGGCGGCCATGGTTTGGTGTCAGGGGTGGTGTGGCCGGCCACCCCCTCCCCTCTTTATATAGGGGGACGGGTCGGCCTAGGGTTCCCCCCTTGGCCCCACCTCTCCCTTGGCCGGCGCATGGGGTGAGGATAACTCCCCCCAAGCCTATCCCCTTATCTCTTCATTTAAACCCTTTAAATTAGGAGATAGATCTTATCTCTAGATTTAAACCATTTAAATTAAAGATAGATCTTATCTCTAGGGGTGGGCCGGCCTGAGCCTACATGTCATAGTGGGCAGGACCCACCATGTCATGTGGCGCCTATGTGGCCCCTTCCGGGGTGGTGGGCCCACTGGTGACCCTCTAGAACCTTCTAGAAGCTCTGGTCAAAACACCGGAACTTTCCTGAACCCCGGAAAGTGACTTCCCATATATGAATTTTATTCTCCTGACCATTCCGGACCTCCTTGTGATGTCCTGGATCCCATCCGAGACTCCGAATAAACTTCGTCTCCATCTCATATTCCGAATCTACTTATGCGACATCGAACCTTAAGCGCGTCACCCTACGGTTCGTGAACTATGCAGACATGGTCAAGACTCCTCTCCGCCCAATAACCAATAGCGGGATCTGGAGATCCATAATGGCTCCCACACATTCAGCGACAACTCAGTGATCGATTGAACCATTTACATACGATACCGATTACCTTTGTCACGCGATACTTTACTTGTCCGAGGTTCGATCATCGGTATCTCCATACCTACATCAACCTTGTTTCCGACAAGTACTCTTTACTCGTACCATGGTATGTCATCTCTTGTGACCCAGTCACATGCTTGCAAGCTAATTAGACGACATTCCACCGAGAGGGCCCAGAGTATATCTATCCGTCATCGGGATGGACAAATCCCACTATTGATCCATATGCCTCAACTCACACTTTCCAAATACTTAATCCCATCTTTATAACCAACCATTTACGCAATGGCGTTTGATGTAATCAAAGCATCCTTCCGGTGTAAGTGATTTACATGATCTCATGGTCGAATGACTATGTAACTATGTATCGAAAGCTTATAACAAGTTGAACTTAATGACTTGATCTCATGCTACGCTTATTTGGGTGTGTGTCCATTATATCATTCATCCAATGACATAACCTTGTTATTAATAACATCCAATGTTCATGATCACGAAACCATGATCATCTATTAATCAACAAGCTAGTTATATAAGAGGCTTACTAGGGACTTCTTGTCGTTTACATAACACACATGTATCAATATTTCGGTTAATACAATTATAGCATGGTATGCTAACATTTATTATAAACACAAAGATATTATAATAACCACTTTATTATTGCCTCTTGGGCATATCTCCAACACTACGCGCATGCAATGCAGGAAGTGGTGGATCCAACTGATTGTTTGGCTCATATTTTTCTACGAGACAAGCAACACTAGCGAGCTATGTCATGTGCAGTTTTTTGCTAGCTATGCATGCATGTTACGCATGGCTCGTGGCAAGCTAGCTTCTAAGTAGCACGCAATCTTGCGTATAACTAGGCTCACTGTAACACTACTGTTTTATTAACATGTGTACACCCAGTTGGTTGTTACTTGCTCCCAATCCCTCCGACCAACTATTGTTGTAAACAACACATAATTTTGTAGAATTTATTGTTAACAATTGTTGTAAATGGCCAACCTTTTTATTGGACTTCTTGATGCTAATAACCAAGTGATTTTTGTTGTTGTAATGGTTTGTGACTTTTGATAAAATAGTAGGTCATTTTTGTTGTAATTCAATTCGTAGCAAACTAATTGTTGCTTGAACACTTTGCACTTTTTGTAAACATACAAATTTTGTTGTAAAAGTCTACGGTTTTTGATGAATTTGTTGGCCACTTTTGTTGCAAATCAATATGGAGCAAAAAAAATATTTATTTACTTTATTGTAATCTTTACATGTTTATAAATGTTTCATCATTTTTGATGTAATAATATATATTTTTATACACAAGGTGATTATTTTTGTTGTAATACCCTCTATCCTTGCACTAAATCAGCACGGTGGCATATTTATTGTATATAGCAGAAAAGACATGGCCTAAGAAATACACCCCCTCCGTATTAACTGAAGAAGGTAGGATCGCGGATTGATTCCTCAAAAACCAGGGACCAAAATGCAAAACTGCGTCACAGCCTGTCCTGATGGTTGGACCAGGATCGGACGATGCGGACTGCCCGATTTTCAGGTCCAAATCCGTCGACCGATGGCTAGCGCTTCCCATTGTGTTTTGGCACCCTACTGGGCTGGGGAAACAGAAACTGATAGCGTTCCAGGTACTATCACATGGTGACCCAAATTTCGCTAAAAATATGCTTTAGTCAACCAAATTACCATGTTCGTTTTCTTTTATATTGTTCACCCATCATCAGGTATCTCCAAGGAGTGGAGTACTATACCTGGAGCTGGATGCTGCGAATCAGAGTGCGTCTTCAGGGAGACTTTCATGGTTTGGGGGACACTCTTCGCTTATCTAGCATGTTGCCATCCACTCCAGGCACAACCGTTCAGATGGCACCAGTGCGCACCAGCCTCTACCTGCTGGAGGATTTGAGTCTGATCTTTGAGATAGAGAAGTCTGTTAAACATGTACATTAGTTGTCACGTGTAGCTCTGTACGTGTTTGTGTATCTTAACCATAGGCTGTTAGCTAGTTCAGATCACGTCGTGATCTCGTGATCATCTTGATCACCACGGCAAGGGTGTAATCTCAACAACCTGTATCTCTATCTTGTATGTTCAGCTGATATAAATAGATGACCAAGCCGATGGGGTAAACCACGGCAAACCATCCCAGTTGACTTGGTATCAGAGCACGTAAGATCCCATCACCACATCACCACCATGGGCACCTCCCCAGCCGCCTCTGATGCCCTGAGCGGAGCTCTCTTCGCTGGCTCCACCCATGCCGCACCCGTGCCGATCTCGGCAATCGGGAACCTGATCACCATCAAGCTGACGAGGGAGAACTTTCTCCTCTGGAAGACCCAAGCCGTCCCTGCCCTCTGCGCGCAGGGGTTGTACGGCTATGTCGACGGCACCACTGCTTCGCCGCCGCACGTGATCAAGGAGGGGACAGGCGACGCCGCCCGCGAGGTGGCCAATCCCGCCTTCCTTCGCTGGTACCAACAGGACCAGACTGTCATGATCGCCCTCCTTGGGTCCATGTCCGAGGACATCCTCGGGCAGATGACGAGGCTCACCACCTCTGCTGCCGTGTGGTCAACACCGCACGAGATGTTCGGCTCCGCCAACCGCGCACGCCCGATGCAGCTCCGGTACCAGCTGTCCAACCTGAAGAAGAAGGACCTCACCGCTGCTGAGTACTACCACAAGATGAAAGGCTTCGCCGACGCCATGGCCTCTATCGGCAAGCCACTCTCCGACGACGAGATCCTCGGCTACCTCCTCGCCGGTCTTGGACCGGAATACGAGCCCCTGGTCGCATCCATCACGGCGCGCGAGGACGCACCCTCTCTGAGCAGCTTCTACGCGTTCTTCCTCAGCGCCGAGCTACGCCCGGAGCAGCAGGCTTCGTGGGGGAGATTCACTCCTCCGCCAACGCCGCTGGACGTCACCATGATGGGAATCGTGGTGGTCGCGGTGGACAAGGACGCGGCCGTGGCCAGGGACGTGGCCGCGGCAACGGAAGGAACAACGTCAAGTGCCAGGTCTGCGGCAAATTCGGGCATGAGGCCCCGAAGTGCCGCCAGCGCTTCAACCACTCCTTCCAGCCGGAGGAAAACCGTGACCGCTCCGGCAACGCTGCGAACGCCGGCTCCTACGCAGTCGACACCAACTGGTACATGGATACCGGGGCGACCGACCATCTGACGAACGACCTCGACGGGCTCAACATCCACGAGCGCTACGGCGGCAAGGATCAGGTGCAGGTCGCCAACGGAGCAGGTCTGAATATCTCGCATATTGGTCATTCTTTGATTTCTGGCTCAACATCTAAACCTATCTATTTACGTAATGTTCTGCATGTCCCCCACATTAGCAAAAACCTTCTCTCTGTGCACAAACTTACTTATGACAATCGTGCCTTTGCTGAAATCTATCCTGACATTTTCTATCTAAAGGATCAAGCAACGAGGAAGGTGCTGCTTCGCGCTAGGTCACGTGGTGGCCTCTATCCGGTGTCAGGCTACTCTTCGTCTTCGAATCGTCGTGCTCTCTCCGGTGTCAAGATCCCCTCCGACCTTTGGCATCGAAGACTAGGTCATCCGTCCAGTAGTGTCATCGAGTCTGTCATTAGCAAGAATAAACTAGCCTGTACACCCTCGAGTAAACCTTCTAGCATTTGTGATGCATGTCAACGTGCAAAAGTTCATCAATTACCCTTTCGTAATTCATCTCATATTTCACATGCTCCTCTTGAACTTGTTCACTCTGACGTGTGGGGACCAGCCATTACCTCTGTTGGGGGTTTTAAATATTACGTGAGCTTTCTTGATGATTATAGCCGATTTACGTGGATTTATTTACTAAAACGAAAATCGGATGTTGAGCAAGCCTTCTTCACCTTCCAAAAGCATGCTGAACGCATGTTAAATTCTAAAATCCGTACCTTCCAATCGGATTGGGGCGGAGAATACCATCGTCTCTCCAAGTTCTTTGATCGTGAGGGAATTCAGCACCGAGTCTCTTGCCCGCACACTTCCCAGCAAAATGGGATCGCTGAGAGAAAACATCGACACATCGTCGAAACCGGCATCGCTCTTCTCGCCCACTCTTCCCTTCCTGTTCGGTTTTGGGACGAAGCCTTTCTAACGGCGTGTTACCTCATAAATCGCATGCCAACACGAGTCATCAATAACACCACACCCGTCTCTCGGCTACTCCATGAGGAACCTGATTATTCTTTCCTCCGCTGCTTCGGCTGCGCTTGTTGGCCCAACTTGAGGCCATACAACAACCGTAAACTCGAGTTTCGATCTCGACAGTGTGTTTTCCTCGGTTATAGCTCAATGCACAAGGGCTACAAATGCTTGGACCGCTCGAGTGGGCGTATCTACATCTCAAGAGACGTCGTCTTCGACGAAAACGTCTTCCCTTTTGAGCATTCCATAACATCCCCACGATTGCCTCCGCCCAACTCTTCACCCGGACGCTTTCCTCTTCCGAGCCAGTAGTCATTGATGATCGTATGCGCCGATATGATGAAACTCTGTTATTTGACCCTGCTGCAAGTGTTTCTGTGCCATCTACAGGTCGCACGACAAGCTCGGACACCGCCTCCGCTTCGCACTTGGACCCAGCAGGAACGCCCCGTCGATCGGTGCATGGCTCTGCACCGGACGCCTCGACCCCGCCTGGCTCGCCCGAGCCGGGCTCTCCTGCGGCGAGCACGTCGCATACAGGACCGTCGTCGTCCCACCGGACTCCCGTGGCGGAGTCCCCTTCTCCTGCCACACCCCTGCACTCTGCTGCGCCCTCCGAGGATAGCGGTGCCCCTGGCAGCCCGCTCATTGCCTCCAGCTCGCCCGCGCGCCCATCGCCACCTGCTGCTCCGCTGCATCCCATGACGACCCGGCTGCGGAATCAGATCGTCAAGCGCCTCCAGCCGACCGATGGCACGGTGCGATACGACCCCAAGCGGCGAGCATTCCACGCCGCTCCGCGCACTTATCGGGACGCGCTTGCTGACTCCTCATGGCGATCCGCAATGAAGGCAGAATTTGATGCACTTCAGCAAAACTCAACATGGACCCTTGTACCTCGTCCTTCCGGTCAGAATGTCATCGGATGCAAATGGGTGTTCAAAGTTAAACACAAGGCAGATGGATCTCTCGACAAGTTCAAAGCTCGTCTCGTGGCTAAGGGGTTTACTCAGAAATATGGCATCGATTATTCGAGAGACCTTCTCTCCGGTGGTCAAGCCTCGCCACGATCCGACTTGTGCTCTCTCTCGCTGTGTCCAGAGGCTGGCATCTCCGTCAGATTGACATCAGTAACGCCTTCCTCCATGGCTTTCTTGATGAGACAGCATACATGCAGCAGCCCCCAGGATTTCAAGATCCAGCCCGACCTGACTATGTTTGCAAGCTCAACAAAGCGATCTACGGTCTTAAGCAGTCCCCAAGAGCCTGGTACTCCCGTCTCCATGATCGTTTGCAGCAGCTTGGTTTCAGCTCCTCTGCCGCCGACACCTCCTTGTTTATTTACATTCACAACGGTGTCACCATTTACATGCTTGTCTATGTCGACGACATTGTCATCGTCAGCTCTTCGTCCGACGCCCGGAAAGCCTGCTTCGACGGCTCTCTGTTTCCTTTCCGGTTAAGGATCTTGGCCCCTTGAGCTATTTCTTAGGCATTGAAGTGGTCCGCAATTCCGGGGAATCAGCCTTACCCAGCAGAAGTATGCGTGTGATCTCCTTCAGCGCACCAATATGGCGAATTGCAGACCAGTGTCTACTCCCATGTGCACTCATGCCAAGCTGTTGCGAGAGTCAGGTCATCAGTTAAATGAGGAAGAAGCATTCACATACCGCAGTACTGTCGGCGCCTTGCAGTACCTCACCCTTACTCGCCCCGACCTGTCGTTTGCGAGTCAACAAAGTGTGCCAATATTTAGCACATCCCACGAATGTCCATTGGGAAGCGAGTTAAACGGATCCTTCGTTTTGTCAAGGGCACATCATCGACTGGTCTCGGCATTCGACGATCACCAGCTACAACTATCGGTGTGTATACCGATGCGGACTGGGCTGGATGCGCCGATGACAGGGCGCTCAACCGGAGGCTTCGCGGTTTTCTTCGGACCTAATCTTGTGTCATGGAGTGCTCGCAAGCAGCCTCATCGTATCTAGATCCTCCACGGAAGCAGAGTACAAGGCTCTCGCCAATGGTACTGCAGAAGCAACGTGGATTCAGTCCTTACTCAAGGAGTTGCAGGTGTACCAGGCCCGACCTCCCGTGTTATGGTGCGACAACCTTGGAGCGACATATCTGACGGTTAATCCCGTCTTTCACGCTCGGACCAAACACATAGAGGTCGACTTCCACTTCGTGAGAGAGAAGGTGGCAATGGGAGCTTTGGATGTGCGTTTTGTTGCTTCGGCGGATCAGGTCGCAGATGCATTCACCAAACCCGCAACAAAGAAGATGCTTCAGCGACTTCGCTCCAATCTCAACCTCGTGACCGGTTGACATTGCGGGGGAATGTTAAACATGTACATTAGTTGTCACGTGTAGCTCTGTACGTGTTTGTGTATCTTAACCATAGGCTGTTAGCTAGTTCAGATCACGTCGTGATCTCGTGATCATCTTGATCACCACGGCAAGGGTGTAATCTCAACAACCTGTATCTCTATCTTGTATGTTCAGCTGATATAAATAGATGACCAAGCCGATGGGGTAAACCACGGCAAACCATCCCAGTTGACTAAGTCATCATCCGTGATTGCTGCTAACAGCCTAACATCTTCGAATATCAGACCGAATTACAAGTACTGACACCGCAAAATGAATATCTTTACAAGCATTGACCGAATTACAAGCACTGACACCGGAAAATGAATATTGTTTCATTATGAACGTTTTGGTTCGGCTCCCTTCGTCTAATTATCCCGTGAGGATTCTGGTTGCGCCCATGGGCCGAGGCCCGATAAGTCAAGTCCGCTTCCAATCTATTACAGTTTTTGCCGAGAAGAGAAGCCGGCAATGTGTATGCATCGACCTACGGAATTCCTTTTTGTTGAATAGTCCCACCTCATCCCAATAGACCTCCTTTCACCGGTTCATATACCTCGCAAATTTCCTGGATTATCACAAAGGTGTCTCCAAAATAACAAGCAAGCAACGTGGCCAAAGAGACGAGCGGAACAAAGAAAGGAGAAGAGAGGGCCAAAGTGACCGGAGACGAGATGAGAAGGATGTAACCGCGGCATGCTATCCTGTCTTGGAACGGGAGGTGACGACCTCGACGGTGATGCCCAGCCTACTTCCGGTGCGTGTGGCCCGCCGCTCATGAGACAGAGGGAGGAGGCCAGGAAGGGGTGACACATGCGGGGCTGCTGGCATCGAACACAGTGGAAGTGAAGGAGTGCTCTGGTAGCGGCGGCATGGGTGAGGGGAGCGAGAAGGGCCCAACTATGTGTCACCTCGCTAGGGGGGACTGGTTGTTGCCACGAGAAAGGAACAGGTAAGCACACACGTGTACAAAGAAGGAAAGGCGGGCAATCGTGCATAGCTAGAACACTCACGAGCGACCCACGTGCCCATGCGGTGCCAATTTATATGAGAGCGATCACTATATGAAATGTTTGACCATGGAAGATTTTGTTTCCTATTGTGAGGTCTACATATGTTTCTCTTTCGCGACAACGCGCGGGCATTGTCCTAGTCTTTTATAATAATGTTCGTCGATCATCAGGTATCTCCATGGAGTGGAATACTCTACCTGGAGCTGGATGTTGCGAATCAGAGAGTGCGAGACTTCACGGTGAAGCTGTTACTGTCATAGGTAGTACACTCTTCGTACAGCTAGCATGTTGCCATCCACTCGAGGCACAACCGTTCATGGATGTGAACTACGTTGAAATAAAATATAATTGCTGCATATGTGCTAGTTTAACTCTAAATCGACCAGTTTTTTTTATGGTAATTGAACACCTTCTAAACACTTGAGATTGAACTCTTCTAAATTATTTGAACAATGTCGGGCCAATCAACTAGTGGAACTGTATTAAAGCAATTGCAAAAACAGGTTTCAAAGAAAAAAGTTGAAAAAAAAACTAATGTGGAAGCGTATTAAAGCAATTGCAAATTCGACGGGAACATTATAGCTTAGAGTTATTTACGTTTTATCTTCATAAAAATTACATTAGTTCTATCCATAAAAAGATGTCAGAGGCTTGTATAAATTAAGATGTATAAATCTGAGGTTAAATAAACCTCTAACTCCTATTTGCCTATAACCACAATAACCATCCCGCATTTCCACTGGGCTGACGAGTGGGCCATCGTTCTTGGACTAGGTTAGGCACGGTAAAGATACAGTGGGACATGCTGACACACACAGGAGAGACAACTGGACCGCGGCTTCAGCCGAGGCCTGGCTTGGCTAGCGTTGCGTGTTTTTCATGTTCTCCTTTTTCCTCCTAAATCTTCACCTAGTTTTTTTCTTCAAAATCAATGGCTTGTAGTTTAAATTAGTTGACATTGAGACGCAATACTAGTGGGTTCTTACATTTGGTATCAGAGCCAATTGATCCCTCCCTAAAAAAATCACGAAATCCTCACCCATCTTTTCCCCACCACCAAAACCATGGAGCCGACCCCGCTCATGAAGGCGATGTATGACTTCGCCATGGATGGCTCGGAGAGAACTACGATCGGGAGAGATTGCAAACCTCGCGTTGGTGAACGAGAAGAAGGCCTGGCGAGTTCTACCTCGTTTCTACACCATCGAGCTCGCACCACCGCAGCAACGGCTACGGCTTCACCAGCGGCAAGCTCGATCCCGACTTTAGCGCTGGCCATACACGCAACGACGTACCCCCACGCCCAACAACGACGTCATTGGACTCTACAACAGCCGATGTCCTGTCGAGCTTGATCGCCCCGACAACAGCCGCTACGAGTCGTGTTGTCCCCCGTACAAAGGATGACCTCAATCCGAAGGCCCGACGTACCTACGACGAATAGGAGCATGCCACCAAATATGTGAATTAGGATGCTCTCCCAATCAGTCGCATGTAGGGTTAATGCATGACTTAAGTTTCACAATGCTTTTATCTAAAGTATTTCCACTGCTTGAAGTTGAACTATTGTACTTGAGACCGTTGTGTAAGACTTATGTAAGACTTTTATTCCTTATGTAATCGATGTGTAATCTGTACCAATTTGGTTATATGTTTACTACGCACTGATCATGGGATCATCAATGTGTATGCATAACATGGTGTTTCGAGCTACTAAGAGCATCCCCACTCGTTGACGCTCCCCACGTCCAAATCCGGCAAAATTTTCGTCCGGATCGGACGAAAATTTGGCCTGGGGGGCAGTATATTTCCAGTCGTGTGCTCCCCAAGCGACGTTTCTCGGGGAAAAACAGGATGGCCCGGGGAGTCCGGACGAAAGAGGAGACACGTGGGCGTGGACGATTGGTTTTGCTCCATCCGGAGTCCCCGAGCGCTCCCCGGGGGGCCGGGGATGGCGTGGGATCGCCGGATGAATTTAGGCCCAAATCCGGATGAAAACGAGAACCTGGGGGCGTGACTGGACCGTTTTTCGCCGTCCGGATGTAAAAAACGGCTCGTGGGGGGCTTCTCGGGGAGACGAGTGGAGATGCTCTAAGTTCTCAGCCCCACATCAACAATGTTACTGCTACATCAACAACTACTACATCTACAACCAATCGGTACGTGTGGCATGATCCGATCCTCATTTTAGTCATGTGTGTTGTGGTGTTTGCATTGCCCATGTTCACGTTTGATTACTACATCTAGCATGTTTGAGTTACGCATGGTAGTAATTTTTGTCTATCATGTTAATATTTAGGAATTAATTATGAAAATATTGCCTAACTCTTCAACCAAAACACATATTTTCTTGGCACGGTTGCCAACGGAGGTAGGCCTGGGCGTTCGGTTTTAAGCGAAAATTCGGTTCGGTTTTTCGGGTTTTTTGATAATTCGGGTAATAAGAAATGAGAACCGAAATTATATCGGTTTCCTAATTAATTTGTAATTCGGTTATCCGAAAATTCGGTTCGGTGTTCGGTTTTTAACCGATTTAATCTAATTTTGACAAAATATAACAAGTCAAGTACGTTTGATATCACGCATTAGCTTGGCAGCTGCCGAGTTGCCGTGACTAGAAGCTAGGTTCACGTACGAGAAGGACTATTGAGCATGTATATACTATCAGTGCTCCTTCTAACTCCAGGAACCATACGATCATGTAGTAGCAAACTACTCATACATAGCTAGATGAAGCAAAATGAAGTTAGAAATATGCTTATGCTTATATACACGTACTAATTATTGGGGGGAACTTGTATACATATACTACGTGCATGAGGCTGCCTTTAATTTTTGTTAGGTACGTGGAGTTTGGGACTTTGGCCTGCTTGGAATTGGGTTGTTGGGCAAAGAAATTAGTTGAAACGATTGACAGTGAACTTCTGTATGAGACGATTATGCTATATGTTAACGGAATATCGGTTTTTAAGGTTATTTCGGTTAACAGATGGTCAAAACCGAATTTGTTAATATAAATTCGGTTTTTCATATTTGAGCACCGAAATTATTTTCGGTTAATTCGGTTTCGTGTATTCGGTTTCGGTCCCGGTTAGTTCGGTTCGGTGTTCGGTACTCGGTTTTTTATGCCCACCCCTAAACGGAGGTACATAGAGTAAAAGAATATCTTAGATTTTATTGCACTTTCCCCGCTCGTAAATGAATATCTTAGATTTATCTAAATTTTAATCTAAAAAGGTACATTAAAATTTAATTTAGATAGTAAATCTAAGACAATATTTTATGGGTGAAGGGAGTAGTACAAATCCTATCGGCTTGGTAGGTAGCAATTGTAATCCAATCCACTGTCAAAATCTTACCACGTGCACTTTTCTATAGCAGATCACGACCGATCGTTCGGTGACGACGAGAGCGTGTTCATCGGTAACCCGGTGTCACAAGGATTCAAAGCATAGTCTGTCTCCATTTCGTCATTGCTGATTATGGGGTATACTCCATGTCCACCTCCACAATCGTCAGCACTCAGCAGCCACTCCAGTATATTGTACTGTATATTACCACTGGCGCAAATCTGTAAGCAGCATCCGCCGCCGCCGCCGCCGCCGCCGCCTGCTTCGTGGAAATGGGCAAGAAAGCTATCCGATACGCCGTCGTCAGTACCGAGCAACTCTCCCCGCTTTCCTGTTCCTACTCCGCTCGCACTCGTCGACGGGACGTGACGTTGACCTTGCCGTGGCCTCGTCGCAGGTGGATGCCTTCGCGGCCGAGCCATTCAAGGGCAACCCCGCCGCCGTATGCCTGCTCGAAGAGGAGGGCGCCGCCGCGGACGAGCGGTGGATGCAGTCCGTCGCCGCCGAGTTCAACCTCTCGGAGACCGCCTTCCTCGTCCGCGACTCCACCCGGCCAGCCGGCGCCGCCCCGCGCTTCCACCTCCGATGGTTCACTCCCGTCACTGAGGTATCCTAGTTAGCCCCTCATCCATCTCTTCCATCCCACAAATCTCAGAGGTCCCCCTTTTCACTACCGGCATCGATCTGAAGTTCTGAACCCGGCCTGTCGCTTTGCTCATCTTCTTGCCCTTGATTCATCTGCGTTAATTGCCCAATTATATGGCCGCTCCCCATCATCTTGAGCATCAGCATTAATTCCGCATTCGTCGTCGTTTTCAGGTCGACCTCTGCGGGCACGCGACGTTGGCCTCGGCGCACTTCCTCTTCACGACTGTTCTTGCCGAGCATGGCTTGGTGGAGTTCATGACCAGGTCCGGGATACTAACTGCCAAGAAAGTTCCTACACCAGGGAGTACTGGTGTCTCAGAAGAAGAGCAGGGGAAGCTGTTTATTGAGCTGGATTTCCCCATGGACAGTTTTGTGGGTTGCAACATCACCGGCGATACGCCTTTGATCCCCGAGACTCTGAATGGCTCTTCAGTTGTCAGTGTTCACAGATCGAAGGCTGACGGTGACCTCATTGTACCGTCTCTCCCCCTTTTTATTGCTTGCATCACACTTTCGATAATCAACATTGTCATTTTAAAATAAAGCATGCTGGTGCTGCTGTGACCGTTCTCTTAAGCTGAGCAAACTATGTCTCTTGGTTCCTTGTTCATATGAACTGTTGCTCTTGTTCAAAAAAAAAAAAGAATTAACTACTGCTCACTTTGGCTACTGTTACTTCACAAACATTAATTGCAAAACTCAAAATCTTACATGGCTTTCAGGTGGAACTTTCTTCAGCAAAAGAGGTTGCCGATATCGTTCCTAGCATTGACGAAATAAAAAGTTTGGACAGCCGGGGCCTTATTGTTACAGGACCGGCACCTGCTGGATCTGGATATGACTTCTTCACACGTTTCTTCTGCCCAAAATTTGGGATAGATGAGGTGATATCCTTTTCTTGATCCGAAGTGGTATATAGAAATTTCGAAGCTTGTTTAGCATACCATGTCATTCACCATTTTTTGAACCAAAATATGTAGATTGCTAAAAGAAATTCGCCACCTCTCCAAATTCCCCGCACCTAATTCTGCTCATGCCTCACATATGTTGCATATTCCTGTCTTGAACTCTTGTAGGATTGTCTACTTCCAGCATGTTCTAAACATTTGCTCATCCTAGACATAAATGATTTTTTCCATACGATCCCTGAAAACAGGGCCTGATTCTACTATCGACCACATGATAATGGAACAACAAAGTAAGTTCATTAGTTCGAAACCGAAAACTAGAGAAAACAGAAAAGTCCTGCGCACTGCTACTGCTAGTGTTTTAGCCAGGGGCAGAGACCAGAGATATACAAAGAGCACCCACCATCTAAACGAAACAAAAGGAGCTGGATCAAACGACCACACATAACAAAGACATAAATAAATATCATCATGAGTTATTTTGTTTTGTTAGAACCAATCTGCCTTGTTCATATGGACAAGATTATAAGCATGGTTTTAAATAGCCGGCTATAGCCTTTCAGGAGATCTGCCGCTGCGGCTATGCCCTTTGTAAGCTAAATGAGAAAAAACCGCTAATAACCGGTTATAGCCTAATTTAGCCCCTATTTAGCCTCTAATTTAGCCGCTAAACCTCCTGTATTTTGAATTTATCTTCTCTTTTATTTTTTATTTCTTGTTTTCTGAATTTGCATTCAGTATAATTAGATAAAACTTGTGAGTTGAATATCTGAATACTTGTTTGCCTTGAATAGTTAAATAAGTTGTATCACGAATCATATTTGAGTCATAGTTTTCCTCTTCTTTTGATAAGATATGACAAAAATATTTCAAATTTTTGAAAAAAGGCTAAATGGAATAGCCCGCTATAACCCAGCTATAGCCTTTTATAGCCTCTAAAAAAATTGCGGCTAAATGAGATAGCCGGCTATTTTAAACTATGATTATAAGGAGCCGAGCTTCTTTGACGACCAAAGTGGGTCTGTACGCCCCCTCTCCCAAACCTCTGTGCAAATTCATATATCAGTACTCTTCATTAGTGTTAACTAGGTAGCTGTAATCGTTACCTTGCAACTCTGACAGATATTCTTGTATTACATAGGACCAGTTGAAAACTAAGTATGTATAAAAGAAACCTCTTTCATTTAAATATGTAAGCACATGTTGGCTATCGATACTTTCCATGTTTAATACAGCTTCATGTTTCATAACTCATACCCCCTGATCGCAATATTTTGGCAGGACCCTGTTACTGGCAGTATACATTGTGTTTTGGCACCCTATTGGGGGAGAAAGCTGGGGAAGCAAAAGTTGACGGCATATCAAGTATGTTCTTAGCTATGTTTTCACAAAATTACTTTACATTTGAAGGTCTATATTTTATTTTAGAAACAAAGCTACAACATGTGCCCGACCAGCTAAAGCATCATGTTGGTTTTCCTTTGATGTCCATGCATCGTCAGGCATCTCCAAGGGGTGGAACACTATACTTGGAACTGGACGACGCAAATGGGAGAGTCCAAATCAAGGGAGAAGCTGTTACTGTGATGGATGGGACCCTCCTAGCCTAGATAGCATGCCATTGTCATCCATGTACTCGTTTATGCTTCGAAGGACAACCGTTCATGGAGTTGTAGTATGACCTTGATGTTGGCAACTGTATTTGCTGATGTATGCTGGTTTAACAATAAACTGGATGAGGTATAAAAATTCCTGAGCTCTTCTTGATGACATGAACAGTGTCCGGCCGGTGAAGTTCACTTGCAGTTTGATTGGGGTCATTATCCGCTCGATTACGAGAGGAAAAAATTGAACAAAAATATCAGTGCTTCGACGGTGAATTCAAAAGTTTGTGTCCTGTATGTGAAGTTAGGGTTTCAACCGAGTCGAGTTCGCGAGTTAGACCTGGCTTAGCTTAACTCATACAAATATTCGAGCGAGCTCATACCGAGTTGGGTTAAAGATTGAGCTGTAAAAGTTGATTTGTACTTAGCTTGTGCTAATTTCGAGTCAATAGTTTGAGGTATGAAAAATTAGAACTTTTAAAAATTTGGTTATATATAGAAGGAACAAAAATACCATCCTGAACACGTATAATACTAGAAGAATAAATAAACCTTCGATATTCGCCACCACTGACTGCTGGTTAGCTCATCATTAGTCCACAATCCTCAGTACTCACGCAAATTTGGAGCAGCAGTCGCCGACGCTGGTGGAAATGGGGAAGAAAGCCATCCGATACGCCGTGGTCAGTCAATCTTCTCCCTTTTCTCCGCTTGAATCGCACTTGGTTGCCGGGACGTGACGTTGCCGCGGCATGGCGTGGTGTCGTCGCAGGTGGATGCCTTCGCGACCGAGCCGTTCAAGGGCAACCCGGCCGCGGTGTGCCTCCTCGAAGAGGAGAACGCCGCCGCTGCCGCCGACGACCGGTGGATGCAGTCCGTCGCCACCGAGTTCAATCTCTCCGAGACCGCCTTCCTCGTCCGCGACTCCTCCCGTCCAGTCGGCGCCGCCCCGCGCTTCCACCTCCGATGGTTCACTCCCGTCACCGAGGTAGCCCGCGGTTTTCTTGATTTCTCAGATTCACCCGCGTTAATTCTGCGCACGCTTCCTCGTTTCTATCAGGTCGAGCTATGCGGGCATGCGACGCTGGCCTCTGCCCACTTCCTCTTCACGACCGTTCTGGCCGAGGATGGCATGATCGAGTTCATGACCAAATCCGGCATCCTGACCGCAAAGAAAGTTCCGGCACCAGGGACTACTGGCGGCGTCCAGGGTGAGGAGCAGGGGAAGCTGTTTATTGAGCTGGATTTCCCCATGATTGGTTTCCTAGATTGCAACGACAATGAGATGCCCTCCATCCCGGAGACCCTGAACGGCGCATCAATCGTCAGCGTTCACAAATCGGCTGCCGACGGCGATCTCATTGTACTGCCTCTCTCCCTTTTTTTGCCTTCAGAATTACATTGGAAAATAAACTTCCCCAGTGTAAAATGGAGCTGCTATGATCATTCTCCTAAGCTGAACAGCTGTTCTCCTAGTTTCATTTAATCAACTATTGCTCACTTTATGTAACTTCTACTTCAGAAAAATTAATTGCTCAATAAACAGCTTGCATGGCTTTCAGGTGGAACTTTCTTCAGCAAAAGAGGTTGCTGACATCCTTCCTAGCATCGATGAGATCAGAAAATTGTCCTGCGGAGGTGTTATGTTTACAGGACCAGCACCTGCTGGATCTGGTTATGACTTCTTCACGCGTTTATTCTGCCCGAAATTTGGGATGGATGAGGTGATCTCCTTTCTTGGTCCAAAGTCCAAACATGTATAAACATAATGAAGCTTCTTTAACTTACCAGGCATCGAGCATTTGAGTAAAATGATATGTAGGTAACTATAAGAAAATCGGTGCACGAGAGCCTCTCTCAATGCCTAATTGTGCTCATGTCTTACATATGTTATTGATCTAGAAAACATGGCTCATATATGTTACATCTTTCATTCTGGATACCATAGTCCTGCAATGTTGTCTACTACTAGCTCCGTCCGGGATTATAAGGCCGGCGTGTATTCTTAGATCGTAAATTTGATCGACGTAATTCAAGGTATATAACTATATATTACAAAATATATATCATTAGAAAGTTCAGATGTTCTGCTTTCTAATTCAAGGTATATAACTATTTATGTGTTGTATAATTCATGTTATGTTAGTCAAATTGACAATCTAGGGACCTGCGCCAGCCTTATAATCCCGAACAGAGGTAGTAACAGCTTTTTCTGAACCCTGTTTATCGTTGGCATAAATGAACATCATCAGAGTTACTTTTGTTTATTAGAACTGTATGTACATTCATAATATCAGTTAGCAGGCACATAGCTTTTATGATTACCAGTGGGGATGCTTGCAATGATAGAGTGCCACCGGTGCAATTATGACGGATAATTTCTCCAAGAAATCGCATATCTAGTACTATTACATGTGACTAATTGAAAGATATATAAAAGCCTTGTTAATTTAATTGATCTTTGGGAATTCATTGGCTATCGATATTCTCCACGGAATGCTGCTTTCTCTTTCATATTTCATAAGCCCTGATCTCTACATTTTGACAGGACCCTGTTACTGGCAGTATACATTGTGTACTGGGACCCTATTGGGGCAGGAAGCTTGGGAAGCAAAAACTGACGGCATTTCAAGTAAGTTATTGACAAATTAGTTATCGAGAGGCCTATTTTGCTTTTGGAAAATTAATGCTACATGCTCCCGATGAGCTAAATCACCACGTTAGTTCTCCTTCATATGACCTTGTAATCTTGTATCATCAGGCATCTCCAAGGGGTGGAACACTGTACCTGGAACTGGATGATGCAAACCGGAGAGTGAAAATCCAGGGAGAAACTGTTACTGTCATGGCTGGGACACTGCTGGCGTAACATGTCATCTACTCAGGCATGTTTTGTAGGAAAAGGAGTTGTAATATGAGCTACGGTGTGGCCAATTAGGCTATGCTACTATGTAGTATGTACTGGTTTGAGAGTAAAATAGTTAAGGGGAATAAAAATGTTGAGCCTTCTTTTCGCTTGAGAGAAAACCCGAACTCTCCTATGAATACCTGAACAATGTCAACAAAATAACCTAGCCTACCCCAACTTGCTTGGGAAGTTCAAATAAGCATGTTAATGATGAAATGTGAGGCTCTCCCTACCGTGGTCCTGTAGAGTTGTCACTTGCAGCATCTTGCGAACCTAGCTTGTCCAGCGGAACTGAACAGCAACCGCCCTCGAACTTGTGCTGATTTGGACCACAGCTTGGAGCCAAATCATGAGCAATATCCTGAAGCTGTAACCGCCAACTAAGGAACAACGAAACTCACACTTATTTCCGCTGTACTGTGAACTTTTACATCAAATGACTTGTCGTGAGTGAGCTTATGGTAGGCTTGATCTTTTTGAATACCGGTGTTGTTACGATTGTTGATAGGGGATCTAAATATTCAGATAGTGACTTTGCTCTTCTGAACGCAATGACATGGACTGTATAGTTTAAAAACTTCCAATTGGTTAAATTTTCTTTTCTGAAGGTCGCCCTACCAATGCATGATCTGGGCAATGATACTGAAAGTGTGTATTTACGGATAAACTGTTACTGTGATGGATGGAACGCTATTAGCCTAGCTAGCTAAGCTGCCATTGCTATCCATCTGCACGTATATGCTTCAAATGACAACCATCCATTGCGTTATATGCTCTTCGATCTTCACGGTTTTGTTTGATGTTATGTGCTGGTTTTAACAGTAATATATGGGATATAAAAACTCCGTGACTCTTCTGGATTATCTGAACAATGTCCTGCACTCCCGCAAGACTAAGGCAAGTGACATTGTATTGTTGCAAGTTCAGGTACGACAACAGTTCATCAGAATGAATGCGAGTTTGTATATGGAAAATTTGTTGTTTTCTTAGACTAGACCTCCTGTGGTCACAACGCAGCAGCTTTACTACTGTGACGAGGCTCCCCTTCTACTACATATAATTAATTAACATGGGGAATTGCCATTATCCGCTTAATTGTGAGGAAAGATTTGCGAACAAGGTCGTTGGTTCTGCGATCTCCTGAGCACAATGACATGGGATGTATAGTTAAAAAGCTTCCAATTTGGTTATTTCTTTTCTGAAGGTCGCCCGTTACTGTGATGGATGGAACACTTTTAGCCTAGCTAGCTAAGATGCCATTGCCATCCATCTATACGTATATGCTTTGAACGACAGCCATCTATTGCGTAATATGCTCTTCGATCTTTACGGTTTTGTTGGATTATGTGCTGGTTTAACAGTAATATACGGGATTTTAAAACTCCACAACTCTTCTGGATTATCTGAAAACAATGTCCTGCACTCCTCCAAGACCAAGGCAAGAGACATTGTATTGTTGCAAATGCAAGTTCAGTTACGACAACAGTTCATTAGAATGAATGCGAGTTTGTACATGGAAAGTTTGTTGTTTTCTTAGTATATAGTTACTTCATGTAGTTAATTAACATGGGGAATTGTCATTATCCTCTTAATTGTGTGGAAAGATTTGCAAACAAGGTCGTTGGTTCTGCGATCTTACGGTGAACTCACATAGAGTACTTCTATTTCCTATGTGGCTTTTCCTCACCTGAGAAGTCACAAGTACTATGCACGGGTGTTCGATAATGCGCCTGATGCCCCAGTTTCAGATGTTTAAGACACGGGCACATTGCCATCAGACGCATGAATCCCTGAAAAAAATTCAGTTTGGGGGAAAAAACAAACTGGGAAGTACGTCGCATTCAACCGGCAACTTGGAATATGTACATCTTCAGACTAAATTCAGTTCAAAGAACAGGCGGCAACGAGGAGGAATCATATCGATCAATCTCTCCCGAAACCCATCCGACCTTGGCTTGGCACAGACTCGAAACAATCACAATCGACCTCTAGAGGAGTCTGCAGGCGGCGACAGGGCCGGTCAGGGCCACATCACGTCCACCGCGATCCTGGAAATGGCGGCGAGATCCTCGAACGAAGATTCCTCCTCCGTGGCCACCGCGGCGGCGGCCCCCTGCTTCGCTCCCGTCGCAGGCGGCGCCCGTTGGCCCTTGGCGGCGGCTGGCGCGGGCCGGAACTCCCGCAGGCTGTGGCCGCCCACGTAGCAGTTGGCCGCCAGCATGCTGGTGCTCCCCGCGCCGCCGAGCAGCTCCGACAGAAGCAGCACGATCGAAGCCATCAATGGCGCTGCTACTCTCTTGACTGTTGGTGGTGTGCCTGTGTGTATGCTCGCTGGAAACTGTGGTGGTAGCTGGGAAATAATGGCGCGCTAGCTGTGGATGGGGAAGAAGGGTGTGGGGCTGTGGGTTTATATACCGCGCGCGCGGCGCCGGCAAGGTTTAAAGGTGGGCCGCGTGTGGTTTACGGTTACGGCGTCTGCGCACAAGCCATCAATGGCCGCCGGTTTGTTTGGTCCGAAGCTAGCCGAACCGACGGCCGCTGGGTTTCGGTCGAAACAGCGGGCGGAGACAGGCACAGCTGGGTCTTTTCTTTCTGAGTTCAGCTCAGCTGATGCGTGTCGTGTCGTTGATATGTGTCCTTCTCCAAGCTCCAAAGCTAGCTCCGGCTGCTGCTGACTTGCTGTGCCGACGTTTGGTGTTGCCGGTACAACAACACGACGGATAGAATCAGCGCGGCGTCGTGTCATCCGTGCAAGGCTGTTGCAATTTTGTGCTAGGCGAGTGTCTTTGTGTGTATTGGGATCCATGTTACGTGTGTGGACAAAAAAGAGGCCTGGCTACTAAATGCAGCCCTTTTGTTTTTAATAATTCAAAAACCATATTATAATTTTTTACAAGAAAAAAGTTTGGATTGTACTAAAGATGGGGTATGCAGTTTTGGCACATGGGTCAAGATGATCCTGGTATCTGGACCAACAAATCCGGCAAGGGGATCTGTGCCAAAACAATTTTGAAGAGAGATACAGTGGCTATGTAAAGCTGGTAAGTACACCGTTGTATTTATTATTGATGTCTCAGGGCCCACGTGAGTAGGTGTTGTGACGGCGCTTTCTGGTGGGAGACGGATAATTTGGGCGAGGAACAGCTAGCAATAGTCATCGAGGCGCGGCGCGCATGCGTTTTGGGACCCGGACCCTCCTTCCGCTGGCTCCCGGCACTTGGAGAGGTGCGGGTGTGCTGCCAGCCTGCCACCATCGTCTCCGCAGCGAGCTTGCCGCGGAGTCAGGATATCTGTCTCCAGCTCCCTGGCCGTCGAGCGCCGTAGTCCCTCCGCCTTTCCAGCCCCTGGTAGCTCTTCATCGCCATGCCCACCTTTGCCGGATCATCGTCATGCCGAAGCAGTTCATCCCACTGGCGTCGCTGACTCCGGCCTGCACTTCAAATTTCCTTCCATGTTACGCCATGTTTGGTCTTTCGTGGCTTCTTACTTACTTGAAAAAAAATCGAGAATACACCAAAGGCATACCTTATTTTTATAGAAGGTAAAGGTTTAAATACAAGAACACTACGACTCGTTGCGAACAATAAGCGTAGCAACAACTCCACACCAGCTAGTCCTGAGACAACCACACATACAAAACAACAACACAACATGAAAGAGCCTGTCCTAAGGTATACAACAAAGCCTCATCTCAACCGATGGCGCACCTCTAAAGAACCACAACTCCAAACGAACCCTCCTTGTCGATGCAACATCTAAAGGAGAAAGATGGTGGAACTTGGTCGGCTCCGAGAAGCCATCATCTTGGACACGCCAACAATAGCGTGCATTGGGCCTCTGAAAAATAGCCTTGGGCAGCGACAAGCACCGGAGGAGGGCAACCAGGAACCTCCACGTTGTGTCTTCAAATGCGATACTCACAACAGAGTAGTGATGACGTGAGGATGCCACCAACATCGTGCTTATCCAACTCCAGACCTAGGCTTACACCCGGAGACATCAACTAAACCGGAGAAAGAGCGAGAGAAGTGTCAACACAACTCGGCAACGCCCTCCAAGGAGGGGAACAACACCCGCGGGTGCCATCATCGCCGGCATCGATTGAAGACGGGCGAGACTTGCGTTTGTATCGCCGCACACCTCCCTTATCAATCCACCAGAATGGGGAAAGCGTCCACATTGTTCACACCGCTGCCACCGCAACACCTCATCATCATGGACGAAGTGACGCAGAACACCCGCGGCCCACACAAACGTGAGAAGGCCCTTTCTCTTTCTCCGACATATCCGAGCACTCGCAACCTTCCTCCATGTTCCGCCTCCTACAGGTCAAGGACTTGCCACTCTGTTGTTGTCTCTATCCATACAACTACGAAACAGTAGAGGCCCAAAGACCCAAATCATGCCTTGTTGGATCCAGATCTGACCTGCACCTCCACCACCATGGTCGTCAGCCCCAGCTCCTATGCGACCTCTGCTGCCTCTAGTAGCCGTTGTCGGCAACTGTGGCACCAACCGAACCTCCTCCCGATACCGGGGAGACCCACACCCCTCACCTAGCGTTGGGCTCCGCTCCAAGGTGCTCCGCCATGTCCAGCACCGCCGTTGGATGATGCCCCCATCCGCGTGTCCTTGGCTCATCTTGGCGCGCCCTCCCTCCTCACTGACGCCTTCGATGACCAAGGGGCCGCCTCCACCATCGTCGGCATCGCCAGGGGGGAGCTCAGGGAGGTGGTGACTGGTTAGGGGTTTCGCGCACCCCCCCCCCCATGGATCGCCCGTGCGTGCGATCCAGGAGGGGAGTCTTTTTGAGGCAGACATTAAAACAAATTGATTCCGAGAGGGGAGGATTTAGAGCTCGGGCTACACATAGCTCGGTTTAAAAAAATCGAAAACGGTATTTTGAAGTTCCAAAATGTCAGCCAAAAATTCTAAATATAAAAAATAATATACTCTACCAACCTGAAAAACTCTCAACTCGAAATACCATGCATTTAGTCTGCACAAAAGTTCTAAAATCTAAATCTGAAGTACTAAACTGTGCAGGAAAAAAAAATCGTCAAAATTCTGTCAGATTTTATCATTTTTGTTAAGCCTATAATTTAAGCCATTTCGGGTTGAGATTTTGTGTGTTCATACCGTCCATCACCATCTACGTCTAGATTTATTTTCGTTCTTTTTGGAAGTTCAAAATTGTGCTTTGAAATTTTGGGAAAAAAAAAGCTATGTAGCTGGAGCTCTAAAAGGAATTTTTGATTGATTCGTGTTGACTTGGGTTTTGTTTCTGGCGGAAATAGTGAATTTTGTCGTCTCCGCGACGTCATTGTATGCGAACGACTTTCTGACTTCGTTTCTAGGCAGCCGGAAACCAAACCAGAAATTTGAGCTGATCCATGCTCGTTGAATTGAGCACGGCAAGTTGAATCGGTGATAGACCGTGGGCCTCCTCCTTCCGTGGGAGGGCTCGCGGGTCGTGCGCGTTGCTAGAATGTGTCCCGGGACAAAACAGTTGGCCCGGTCACACGGAAGAAATAGTCCGCGCCTATGTGCAGGCCGGCCTGCGACATCAAAATCTGATCAAGATGAACAAAATTGAAAAAAAGACGGGTCTGGGTGTCTGGTCCATATTTCGCCGAATCATCTCCACAGAGTTTTTCTTTTTTTGAATTAAAAAGTTTCACTAGTATTTGTTGTGCTATTGTGGCATGTCCATTTTCCTCCCTAATACATCAAATGCTTCACTACATCGAAAGAGCCCCGCATTTACATCATTAAAGCAAAAAAAGGTTCAACCACTAACAAAACAAAACAACGCGTCGGGCAAAGAAAATCTGATGAGACCTTATCAGAGACCTCATAGCAAATAAAAAGTAGTGCTATCGCTAGAGACCTCATAGCAAAAGAATTATGCTATCGTCGAAGCAAAAGAATTGTACTATTGCAGCAATGTTGCAACATTGATCATAGATTTGTAGCAGACACCCAGAATGATTGTAGCACCTCGCGCGCGTGTTCGTAGCGAAACACAGATGAGTTTATAACATTTAAAATACACCGACAAAACGTCAAATAATTTACGAAATTTTGACTTGCACCATCGCACCAACTTTGACGGACCAGGCTCACCGGCAACGAATCCAGCTTGCTAGAGCCCCGTTGGCACCAGTTACAGGCAACATGGATTCATCCTACATGATGCCTCTTTGCTTCCCTTAAATTTACTAGGCGGGGTCCATTTTATTTCAAGATATAACTCGAGAACACCTGCACAATGACCCATCAATGCTATACCATGGTCCACGACCCCGCTACTACTCCCCGCCGTTTGCCGGAGTTCAGCACGAGGACGTCTTGCCTTGCCTCGCAAGCGCCACTCTCCACCACCAAATCTCCTCATCTAGCCTCGTCCACAACAACTTTTGTTAGCGCCCCAAAGGTTTTGATGCAGTTGTCGAGCTCCATTTGGGAGGCCCTAGTGGAGATGCTCTAAGAATTAGCCAATGCCCTCGTCCATCGTCCTCTCTCGACAGGGAATATGTTGGACAACACTGCACTCAGGAGATAGCACCACCGTTTTCACCACCGCAGCTGGAGGCATTCGCACATGCACATGAGTTGGAAAAGCGATGGAGAAATCAGCGCCGGTCCGGCTTCGTCCGGTGTAGCGAGGTACCGCTCTAGAAGGGAGGGAAGGGGTATAAGGAATGAGAAGGGGGTGACTGGCACCACAACGGCTATTAAGTAGGATTTGGTTGTGGTAAAGGGGAATCGTTTGTTAAAAAAGAGTTGCAACAGGGGTGAGAAAATGTCAAATTAAAAATTGTTCACAAATTGACAAAAAAGGATTTGGCCGAGTGGAAGCCTTGCATGTCCCGAACATGGGACAGAGTTTGTAATGCTCCAGCAAGGGTTCAGTGGACCGTGAGATGATTATAACCGTTCTGAAATGATGACGAGGTAAGGTAGGCTGCACATGAAGATAGTAAATTTAAATAATTCTCTAGTGATGCTTTTTTTATAAGAAATATATACAGATATAAAAATAGATACGAAAAGAGCAATATTCAATCCGCTTCCACCCCTATTTGTAGGTGGATGTTTGCGAAAAAAGTCTAGTTCGGCCAACCCTACACGAGTGATCCAAGCTAAGACACAGACACACTGTGCGGTTGATCAACTGGATAGCTATATTTTGCAATTGTGTCATCGTGACACGCGACAAAAGCTCTATTTGCCCAGTTTCCTATTTCTTAGGCGACTAGCAAACGTCTGCTCTACGTATTGTAATTCCTGCAAGTAATAAAAGATTGAAGAAAAGCTTGATAAGTCTATTTCTACATCGACCAAATCATATATAGTCACTCTCTTATTTTTTGTTTGCCATTGTTATATCAAAGAGGGAATCATAGAATAACTCAACCTAAAATGGCTCGGTCAAGCATATAAGGTAGGATATAGTGTGAATGTTTATAGGAGTGAGTGGATGCACACATTTATAAGGGTCTAAATCGAGAAGAAGAAAATGTACTCACTCCGTACCGAGATAAATATAATTTTTTTCAAACTACATGTGTATCTACAATAAAACACATACGACGTTGTTAGGATGATCTCCTCGCGTCCGAGCCCAACGGCTCGAACTCGGACCCTTGACCTCGTCCGCGCCCTGATCAGGGGTGCCCAACCACATCTGGTTGGTGGGCCCCTGTCGCATGTGCTATAAATACAGTGGTGGGGGCGGTGGCACAGATCACGAGGTTGACCGGAGTGCCACTCGCCCCACCAACACACCCACCGATCTGGTTTCAGCACAGTGCCGACGGGATGCTCCATCACCGCCGCCACTACCTCACCCACGCCGCCATCGCCACCATCACCATGAGGACGTCGGGAGGATCGTCCTCCAGTAAAGGAGAAGGTACACATCTCTGTAATCTCAAAGTACTACTCGGAAAGATCTGAACTAGTGATCCTAGAGAATTAACATTGGTATCAGAGCATCTAGTCCTAGATTATTTTTCGGTAGAAAAGAAATCGAAACAGCAAAGTGGAAACCCTAGATCAATCCTCGAAACCCTAGTTCGTAAAGGGAAAAGAAAGATTCCTACTGGCCGGGGCCTTGGGTTCGCCGGCAAGAAAGAACATAGGGAAGTGGGGCCACAACGCCGCCACCGCCAACAGTCACCGGCTGCTCGCGCACGCCGGCAAAGAAAACCGCGCCGCCACTGACCCACCTCGGGCTGCTGCTGCTCGAGGCCGGGGCGCCGCCAAAGAGAACCGCGCCGCCGCTGACCTGCCTTGGGCTGCTGCTGCTTGAGATCTGCTCGAGATCAAGGCGCCGGCAAAGAAAAGGGCGCCGCCACCTGAGCCGCTTGTCGGTGGTGCGCCCACGCTCGGGTGCACGCACGCGCCGGCAAGAGCGCCAAGGGGGGCGCCGCCAGTCCTCCTCCGGCCGGTGGTTGCTGCCGCCCGCCGCCAGTGAACGCGCGCATCGTGCCGCCAAGTTTGTGCTGGAGAAAGAAAGAGGAAAGGGGAGGCGCTGCGCGCCTGCTCATCGCCGGCACGCTGCTTGGCTGCGCGCGGGGGGGGGGGGCTGTCGGCGGTGGCACCGCGCCGCCACAAAGAGCTACAGAGAGGGTCGGGGGCAAATGGGGCTAGGGTTTTGGGGCTGGCCGTTTGGGCCTCCTTTTATACCGTCCGAGAAGGACGCGCGACCGTCGGATGAGATCCGACGGCCAGTTTTGACGCGCGTGAGGAGCACAGGCCAGGCAGGCTGCGGGCCGCCTGGCAGGCCACAGGCCGCGTTCGGGCCGCGGCGGCAGGCCGCGTAGAGGCCACTGGCTGGGCCGCGGGGGCGCCGTGTCTGGGCCGCGTGTGCGGGCCGGGAGTAGGCCGCAGCATGTTGATACGTCTCAAACGTATCTATAATTTCTTATGTTCCATGCTACTTTATTGATGATACTCACATGTTTTATACACATTATATGTCATATTTATGCGTTTTCCGGAACTAACCTATTGACGAGATGCCGAAGTGCCAGTTCCTGTTTTCTGCTGTTTTTGGTTCCAGAAATCCTAGTAAGGAAATATTCTCAGAATCGGACGAAATCAACGCCCAGGGTCCTATTTTTCCACGAAGCTTCCAGAAGACCAAAGGGGAAAGAAGTGGGGCCACGAGGTGGGGACACAGTAGGGCGGCGCGGCCCAAGCCCTGGCCGCGCCGGCCTAGTGTGTGGTCCCACCAGGACCCCTCCGAGGCTGCCCTTCCGCCTACTTAAGGTCTCCGTCGCGAAAACCCTATTACGTTCGACGAAACCAGAGAAAACCTTCCAGAGCCGCCGCCATCGCGAAGCCAAGATCTGGGGGACAGGAGTCTCTGTTCCGGCACGCCGCCGGGACGGGGAAGTGCCCCGGAAGGCTCCTCCATCGACACCACCGCCATCTCCATCAACGCTGCTTGTCTCCCATGAGGAGGGAGTAGTTCTCCATCGAGGCTCGGGGCTGTACCGGTAGCTATGTGGTCCATCTCTCTCCTATGTACTTCAATACAATAATCTCATGAGCTGCCTTACATGATTGAGGTTCATATGATGATACTTGTAATCTAGATGTCATTGTGCTAGTCAAGTGGATTTTACTTATGTGATCTCCGGAGACTCCTTGTCCCACGTGTGTAAAGGTGACAGAGTGTGTGCACCGTGTGGGTCTCTTAGGCTATATTTCACGAGAATACTTATTCACTGTTATGAATGGCATAGTGAAGTGCTTATTTATATCTCTTTATGATTGCAATGTGTTTTGTATCACAATATATCTGTGTGCTACTCTAGTGATGTTATTAAAGTAGTTTATTCCTCCCGCACGGTGTAATGGTGACGATGTGTGCATCGTGTAGTACTTGGCGTAGGCTACGATTGTGATCTCTTGTAGATTATGAAGTTAACTATTGCTATGATGGTATTGATGTGATCTATTCCTCCTTTTGTAGTGTGAAGGTGACGAGTGTGCATGCTATGTTAGTACTTGGTTTGGTTATGTTGATCTCGTTATGCACTCTAAGGTTATTTAAATATGAACATTGAATATTGTGGAGCTTGTTAACTCCGGCATTGAGGGTTCGTGTAATCCTACACAGTTAGTGGTGTTCATCATCCAAAAAGAGGGTGTAGAGTCTAGCATCTATCTATTTATTCTGTTATGTGATCAATGTTGAGAGTGTCCACTAGTGAAAGTATGATCCCTAGGCCTTGTTCCTAAATACTGCTATCGCTGCTTGTTTACTGTTTTACTGCACCTCTACTGTCCGCAATATTACCACCATCAACCACACGCCAGTCCTGGGCAAAACACTTTTCTGGTGCCGTTGCTACTGCTCGCATTTATTCATACCACCTGTATTTCACTATCTCTTCGCCGAACTAGTGCACCTATTAGGTGTGTTGGGGACACAAGAGACTTCTTGCTTTGTGGTTGCAGGGTTGCATGAGAGGGATATCTTTGACCTCTTCCTCCCCGAGATCGATAAACCTTGGGTGATCCACTTAAGGGAAACTTGCTGCTGTTCTACAAACCTCTGCTCTTGGAGGCCCAACACTGTCTACAAGAATAGAAGCACCCGTAGACATCAAGCTATTTTACTGGCGACGTTGCCGGGAGGAAAGGTAAAAGGCATTCATACTCCGGTCCCAGTGTAAAGTACTTTTCTATTGCCGTTGTGTGTGTGCTCGAAGCTATTTCCTTTAGATCCCGCAATTGCATCTTTTTGTTTCTTGTTTACACTAGTTAGGCATAATGGACAACAATGAGCTTCTTATTCTATTTCCTGAGTTAAGACATGAATGGTTTAATGCGAAAATTAAAAAACCTATGGAACCTTATTTGCATGCTCGGTAGTAATATTAGTATGAACGCTTTGAACACCATTGTTGATAATGATATAGAAAGTTCTAAGCTTGGGGAAGCTGGTTTTCATGATCTTTTTAGTCCCCCAAGCATTGAGGAGAAAATTTTCTTTGATGATACTTTGCCTCCTATTTATGATGATTATAATGATAGTGGTCTTTTGGTGCCGCCTACTATGGAGGATAAATTTAATTATGATGATACTATACCTCCTATATTTGATGATGAGAATAATAATGATAGCTACTTTGTTGAATTTGCTCCCACTATTACTAATAAAATTGATTATGCTTATGTGGAGAGTAATAATTTTATGCATGAGACTCATGATAAGAATGCTTTATGTGATAGTTATATTGTTGAGTTTGCTCATGTTGCTACTGAAAGTTATTATGAGAGAGGAAAATATGGTTGTAGAAATTTTCATGTTACTAAAACACCTCTCTTTTTGCTGAAAATCTTGAAGCTGCACTTGTTTTATCTTTCTATGCTTGTTGCATTATGCTTCATGAATTTGTTTATTTACAAGATTCCTATGCATAGGAAGCATGTTAGACTTAAATGTGTTTTGAATTTGCTTCTTGATGCTCTCTTTTGCTTCAACTACTATTTCTTGCGAGTGCATCATTAAAACTGCTGAGCCCATCTTAATGGCTATAAAGAAAGAACTTCTTGGGAGATAACCCATGTGTTTATTTTGCTACAGTACCTCTATTTTATATTTGTGTCTTGGAAGTTGTTACTACTGTAGCAACCTCTCCTTATCTTAGTTTTGTGCCTAGTTGTGCCAAGTAAAGTCGTTGATAGTAAGGTTCATACTAGATTTGGATTACTGCGCAGAAACAGATTTCTTTGCTGTCACGAATCTGGGCCTAATTCTCTGTAGGTAACTCAGAAAATTATGCCAATTTACGTGAGTGATCCACAGATATGTACGCAACTTTCATTCAATTTGAGCATTTTCATTTGAGCAAGTCTGGTGCCTCAATAAAATTCGTCTTTACGGACTGTTCTGTTTTGACAGATTCTGCCTTTTATTTCGCATTGCTTCTTTTGCTATGTTGGATGGATTTCTTTGTTCCATTGACTTCCAGTAGCTTTGGGCAATGTCCAGAAGTGTTAAGAGTGATTGTGTCACCTCTGAACATGTGAATTTTTGATTATGCACTAACCCTCTAATGAGTTTGTTTTGAGTTTGCTGTGCAGGAAGTTTTCAAGGGTCAAGAGAGGAGGATGATATACTATGATCAAGAAGAGTGAAGAGTCTAAGCTTGGGGATGCCCCCGTGGTTCATCCCTTCATATTTCAAGAAGACTCAAGCATTTAAGCTTGGGGATGCCCAAGGCATCCCCTTCTTCATCGACAACTTATCAGGTCACTTCTCTTGAAACTATATTTTTATTCGGTCACATCTTATGTACTTTACTTGGAGCGTCTGTGTGCTTTTATTTTTGTTTTGTTATTTTCATTCTCTGAATAAATGCTTGTGTGGGAGAGAGACACGCTCCGCTGGTTCATATGAACACATGTGTTCTTCGCTTTATCTTTAATGTTCATGGCGAAGGTTGAAACTGCTTCGTTAATTGTTATATGGTTGGAAACGGGAAATGCTACATGTGGTAATTGGTATAATGTCTTGAATAATTTGATACTTGGCAATTGTTGTGCTCATATAGATCATGTTTAAGCTCTTGCATCATGTACCTTGTACCCATTAATGAAGAACTACATAGAGCTTGTTAAAATTTGGTTTTCATGATTAGTTTCTCTAGAGTCTAGATATTTTCTGGTTGAGGTGTTTGAACAACAAGGAGACAATGTAAAGTCTTATAATTCTTACAATATGTTCACATGTGAGTCTTGCTGCACCGTTTTATACTTGAGTTTGCTTCAAACAACCTTGCTAGCCTAGCCTTGTATTGAGAGGAATTCTTCTCGTGCATCCAAATCTTTGAGCCAAACACTATGCCATTTGTGTCCACCATACCTACCTACCACATGGTATTTCTCTGCCATTCCAAAGTAAATTACTTCATGTGCTACCTTTAAACAATTCAAAACTTTATTACTTCTTATTTGTGTCAATGTTTTATAGCTCATGAGGAAGTACGTGGTGTTTTATCTTTCAATCTTGTTGGGCAGCTTTCACCAATGGACTAGTGGCTTCATCCGCTTATCCAATAATTTTGCAAAAAGAGCTGGCGCGGGGTTCCCAGCCCCCATTAATTAACCTTCATTAATAATTCTCTTCACATGTTTTGCTCTGATTCATCAGTAAGCAACTTAATTTTGCAAATAGACACTCCTTCATGGTATGTGAATGTTGGAAGGCACCCGAGGATTCGGTTAGCCATGGCTTGTGTAAGCAAAAGGTTGGGAGGAGTGTCATCCATAAATACAAACTAAAGTACATGTGTAAACAAAAGAGAAGAGGGATGATCTACCTTGCTGGTAGAGACAACGTCCTTCATGGGAGCCGCTCTTTGAAAGTCTGTTTGGCAAGGGGGTTAGAGTGCCCACTACCATTCGTTGACAACAACAAACACCTCTCAAAACTTTACTTTTATACTCTCTATATGATTTCAAAACTTAAAAAGCTCTAGCACATGATTTAATCCCTGCTTCCCTCTGCGAAGGGCCATTCTTTTACTTTATTGTTGAGTCAGTTTGCCTATTCTTTCTATCCCAGAAGCAAACACTTGTATCAACTGTGTGCATTGATTCTTACATGTTTACCTATTGCACTTGTTATATTGCTTTATGTTGACAACTATCCATGAGATATACATGTTACAAGTTGAAAGCAACCGCTGAAACTTAATCTTCCTTTGTGTTGCTTCAATACCTTTACTTTGAATTTATTGCTTTATGAGTAACTCTTATGCAAGTCTTATTGATGCTTGTCTTGAAAGTATTATTCATGAAAAGTCTTTGTTATATGATTCATTTGTTTACTCATTATCTTCATCATTGCTTCGAATCGCTGCATTCATCTCATATGCTTTACAATAGTATGATCAAGATTATGATAGCATGTCACTTAAGAAATTATCTTTGTTATCGTTTACCTGCTCGGGACGAGCGAGAACTAAGCTTGGGGATGCTTGATACGTCTCAAACGTATCTATAATTTCTTATGTTCCATGCTACTTTATTGATGATACTCACATGTTTTATACACATTATATGTCATATTTATGCGTTTTCCGGAACTAACCTATTGACGAGATGCCGAAGTGCCAGTTCCTGTTTTCTGCTGTTTTTGGTTCCAGAAATCCTAGTAAGGAAATATTCTCGGAATCGGACGAAATGAACGCCCAGGGTCCTATTTTTCCACGAAGCTTCCAGAAGACCGAAGGGGAAAAGAAGTGGGGCCACGAGGTGGGGACACAGTAGGGCGGCGCGGCCCAAGCCCTGGCCGCGCCGGCCTCGTGTGTGGTCCCACCAGGACCCCTCTGAGGCTGCCCTTCCGCCTACTTAAGGTCTCTGTCGCGAAAACCCTATTACGTTCGACGAAACCAGAGAAAACCTTCCAGAGCCGCCGCCATCGCGAAGCCAAGATCTGGGGGACAGGAGTCTCTGTTCCGGCATGCCGCCGGGACGGGGAAGTGCCCCGGAAGGCTCCTCCATCGACACCACCGCCATCTCCATCAACGCTGCTCGTCTCCCATGAGGAGGGAGTAGTTCTCCATCGAGGCTCGGGGCTGTACCGGTAGCTATGTGGTTCATCTCTCTCCTATGTACTTCAATACAATAATCTCATGAGCTGCCTTACATGATTGAGATTCATATGATGATACTTGTAATCTAGATGTCATTGTGCTAGTCAAGTGGATTTTACTTATGTGATCTCCGGAGACTCCTTGTCCCACGTGTGTAAAGGTGACAGTGTGTGCACCGTGTGGGTCTCTTAGGCTATATTTCACAGAATACTTATTCACTGTTATGAATGGCATAGTGAAGTGCTTATTTATATCTCTTTATGATTGCAATGTGTTTTGTATCACAATATATCCGTGTGCTACTCTAGTGATGTTATTAAAGTAGTTTATTCCTCCTGCACGGTGTAATGGTGACAGTTTGTGCATCGTGTAGTACTTGGCGTAGGCTACAATTGTGATCTCTTGTAGATTATGAAGTTAACTATTGCTATGATGGTATTGATGTGATCTATTCCTCCTTTCGTAGTGTGAAGGTGACAGTGTGCATGCTATGTTAGTACTTGGTTTGGTTATGTTGATCTGTTATGCACTCTAAGGTTATTTAAATATGAACATTGAATATTGTGGAGCTTGTTAACTCCGGCATTGAGGGTTCGTGTAATCCTACACAGTTAGTGGTGTTCATCATCCAACAAGAGGGTGTAGAGTCTAGCATCTATCTATTTATTCGTTATGTGATCAATGTTGAGAGTGTCCACTAGTGAAAGTATGATCCCTAGGCCTTGTTCCTAAATATCGCTATCGCTGCTTGTTTACTCGTTTTACTGCATCTCTACTTGTCCGCAATATTACCACCATCAACCACACGCCGGTCCCGGGCAAAGCACTTTTCCGGTGCCGTTGCTACCGCTCGCATTTATTCATACCACCTGTATTTCACTATCTCTTCGCCGAACTAGTGCACCTATTAGGTGTGTTGGGGACACAAGAGACTTCTTGCTTTGTGGTTGCAGGGTTGCATGAGAGGGATATCTTTGACCTCTTCCTCCATGAGATCGATAAACCTTGGGTGATCCACTTAAGGGAAACTTGCTGCTGTTCTACAAACCTCTGCTCTTGGAGGCCCAACACTGTCTACAAGAATAGAAGCACCCGTAGACATCACATGTGCACAGCGTTGCTGCGTGCCGCACATGGGCCCAGCCCTGGCCGAACAGGCCGCGTGGGCCGCTGGCCACGTGAGCACAATAACAACAGTTTTTTTACTGTTTTATGTTTCTCCAGAGGCAGTTTTTAGGCATTTTTGGGTCAATTTTGGCCTAATTTTGTCCAAGTTTTTTCTGAACAAATAGAACCAACGTGATATTTGTTTAGGAATTAAAAGTGAAAGATATGCCTCTGGAAAGTTCAAAAGTTAATAGTAAAAGTTTCCGCTGCAATAGTAAAAGAAGCATTTTTGTCAAGTTTTTTTCCTGAGCAAATTGAACCAACGAGATATTTGTTTTAGGAAATTAAAAAGTAACAGAGATGCTTCTGAAAAGTTCAAAGTTTAAATTCAAAGTTTCCGCTGCAAATAGTTAAAGATGCATTTTATATTTGAAAAATGCAAAAGTGATGATAAAAGGGTTGATTAAAAGTGATTGTTGAAACAATTATGATCATGTCATTTTATGACCAATGTTATTAATGGCATGATCATGTTTTGTTGTAATTATATGGGCAAAAGTGACAGTTAACATTTTAAAGAGATGATTAAAGTGATCATTGTGACAATTATGGTTCTGTTATTTTTTGACCAACGTTATTAATGACATGATCATGATTTGTTGCAATAAGAGGCGCATTTATCTCTATTTCTGCCCAACGGTGATATAGATATAATTGCACGAACAGTTGTATGTTTTAATTTTGACCAACGTTGGATTATTCCATGCAATTGTTGTTATGATCTCATTTCATTATGGTTTAAAGGAGGGTACTACTTGATGAGATGCATCAAGGATGTTCCAACCCTCAAAGGTGACAACTATACTGAATGGAGAAAAGAAGGTTGATTTGTGCTGAGGTGGACTGGGTTCCCACAACCGGTCAGACCAAAAGATCTAGTCAGAAATGACAAGGATGATGATGCTTGATACGTCCATTTTGCATCACTATTTTATATCATAATTTGCTGTTATTCATTGATATATTTCATATTTCGAGATGATACTTATGTTATTTCATCTATTTTGCATGTTTCATGATTATTGGAGGATCGCGCACCGGAGTCAAGATTCTGCTGGAAAAAGCGCCGTCAGAATGCAATATTTCGGAAGATCAACAATTAACGGAAATTATATGAAAAATCCTATTTTTCCAGAAGACGAAGGGAGCCAGAAGGGGGAGCCGAGGAGGGCCGCCATGGGCCCACCTCATAGGCCGGCGCGGGCCAAGGCCTGGCCGCGTCGCCTTGTGAGGAGGGGGCCCACGGCCCCTCTCGGCCTCCTCTCCTTCGCGTACATCTTCGTCCCGAAAACCTAAGCTCCGGAGGATAGTCGCGAAGAGTCACAGCGCCGCCTCGCGAGGCGGAAAACACCAGAGAGAAAAGAGCTCTCCGGCAGGCTGAAATCCGCCGGGGAAATTCCCTCCCGGAGGGGGAAATCGACGCCATCGTCATCGTCATCGAGCTGGACATCATCTCCATCATCATCACCGCCATCTCCATCATCATCACCGCCATCTCCACCGCTGCACCTCGTCACCGCTGTAACAATTAGGGTTTGATCTTGATTGTTTGATAGGGGAAACTCTCCCGGTGTTGATTTCTACTTGTTATTGATGCTATTGAGTGAAACTATTGAACCAAGGTTTATGTTCAGATTGTTATTCATCATCATATCACCTCTGATCATGTTCCATATGATGTCTCATGAGTAGTTCGTTTAGTTCTTGAGGACATGGGTGAAGTCTAAATGTTAGTAGTGAATTATGTTGGTTAGTATTCAATGTTATGATATTTAAGTTGTGGTGTTATTCTTCTAGTGGTGTCATGTGAACGTCGACTACATGATACTTCACCATTTATGGGCCTAGGGGAATGCATCTTGTATTCGTTTGCTAATTGCGGGGTTGTCGGAGTGACAGAAACCTAAACCCCGTTGGTATATCGATGCGGGAGGGATAGCAGGATCTCAGAGTTTAAGGTTGTGGTTAGATTTATCTTAATTACTTTCTTGTATTTGCGGATGCTTGCAAGGGGTATAATCACAAGTATGTATTAGTCCTAGGAAGGGAGGTGCATTAGCATAGGTTCACCCACACAACACTTATCAAAACAATGAAGATTAATCAGCTATATGAAGCGAAAGCACTAGACTAAATTCCCGTGTGTCCTCAAGAACGTTTGGTCATTATAAGTAAACAAACCGGCTTGTCCTTTGTGCTAAAAAGGATTGGGCCACTCGCTGCAATTATTACTCTCGCATTTTACTTACTTGTACTTTATTCATCTGCTATACTAAAACCCCCTGAATACTTGTTTGTGAGTATTTACAGTGAATCCTTCATCGAAACTGCTTGTCAACACCTTCTGCTCCTCGTTGGGTTCGACACTCTTATTTATCGAAAGTACTACGATACACCCCCTATACTTGTGGGTCATCAAGACTATTTTCTGGCGCCTTGCCGGGGAGTGAAGCTCTATTGGTAAGTGGAATTGGTAAGGGAAACATTTACTGTACGTGCTGTTTTTATTTCTGCCTGCTGCTATAATTCATTATGGAGGGGTCTTCTCTTGAATTCCTCTTTGGAAAATCTACTACTACTGCAAAGGTAGTGGATGAGGCGCCAGGTGAGAAAGAGGTTCCATACAAGATACCTATGAAAATTATTGAACGTGTTGTGGATAACCGCTATGAAGGGGATGGAACTGTCCATCATGGTGATCATTTACTGTTTTTACATGAATTATGCGGGTTATTCAAATGTGCAGGTATTGCTATGGATGAAGTGAGGAAGAAACTATTCTCTATATCGCTGTCCGGTAAAGCGACGCATTGGTATAAATTGTCGAAGAATAGGGATTCTCTTGATTGGGAGGACATTGTGCCTTTATTTTATTCCAAATTCTATCCTCCAAGTGAAATTCACAAAGATCGGAACCGCATATATAATTTTTGGCCTCATGATGGAGAGAGTATTGCCCAAGCTTGGGGGAGATTGAAGTCTTTAATGCTCAAATGCCCCATTCATGAGCTTCCCGGTAATATTATTATTGATAATTTCTATGCAAGATTGTCTTTTCAAGATAAGACTTTGTCTGGATACTTCTTGTTCTGGATCATTTACACGCAACAAAGAAGAGTTTAAAAGGGACCTTCTTGATCGGATCCAGGAGAATACCGAAGGATGGGAGAACGACAAAGATAGAGAGTCGGGTATAAACTATGATTATAAATGCATTGAAGTTTTTATGGATACTGATAAATTTCGTAATATGAGTGCTACTTATGGTCTTGATTCTCAAGTCGTTGCAAACTTTTATAAAGCTTTTGCCTCTCACTTTGAATTGCCTAGGAAGAATTTTGATAAGTATCATGAACCATATAAAGATAAAATTGATTCATCTATAAATAAATGTGCTATAATTGAAACTCGTTGATCATATTCTTCCCGAAGCTTATATTGAAAAAACTCCTTTCCCTGCTAAAATGAAGGAGTACTCGTTATATCTAGTGCGGTTAATAAAAGTGCAAAGAAACCTATAGAACCCGAAGAACAAATAAAGGTTGAACCTGCTCGTTGCAATAATTAAAGATCTTGTGACCGAAAATGTAGAAGATGGTCATATTATTTTCTCGTGAAGATGCTTCTAATATTGTTTCGCATCCTAATAAGTCTAGGAAAGCCAGTGTTCCTATGCTCTCTGTTAGAATTGGTGATCATTGTTATTATGGTTTATGTGACATTGGTGCAAGTATTAGTGCCATTCCTTATGAGCTTTATACGGAGATCACTTGTGAACTTGAAGATATTGATGTGGTTATTCGGCTAGCTAATAGAGAAACTATCTCTCCTATTGGTATTGGTCGATATGTGGAAGTTCTATGTGGTAAGATTAAATATCCTGCTGACTTTTTGGTACTTGGTTCTGCTGCTAGTAAGTATTGTCCTATTATTTTTGGTAGACCTTTCCTAAATACTTGTGGAGCTGTTATAGATTGCAAGAAGGAAAAAATTATGACTAAATTTGCTGGTGAATCTTATGAGTTTAATTTCTCTAAATTTGCCAAAACTCCTTATAAAGCTGATTTGCCTAATAATGATTTTAGAGTTGAACAGTGTGCGTCTATTGCTCTTGCTCCTAATAATCCTTTGCAGCAACATTTAGAGGATAGTGAGAGTGAAGTCTTTAGGGAAGAAAGAAATGAGCTTGATGAAATTTTCCTTCGTCAACCTATTCTTAAACATGACTTGCCAGTTGAAGATTTAGGTACAACACCACCACCAAAGGAAGATCCTCGTTTTTGATTTAAAACCATTGCCCGATAATCTTAAGTATGCTCATATTGATGATAAGAAAATATATCCTGTTATTATTAGTTCTAAGCTTTAAATGAGATATTGAGGAAGAAA